>NC_082734.1:3732379-4057379 GCF_030144855.1 Hypanus sabinus | reverse complement strand
CCTCAAAGGCCATAAGACAGGAGCAGGATTAAGCCATTTGGACCATCGAACCTGCTCTACATCATGGCTGTTACTTTCCCGCTCAAACCCATTCTCCTGCCTTTTCTCCATAACCTTTGACACCCTTACTAATCAAGAACCTATCAACCATTTTGAATATAACCAATGAGTCATCCTCCACAGCCTTCTGTGACAGTGAATCACCACCCTCTGGCTAAAGAAATTCCTCCTCATCTCTGACGTAAAGTGACACCCCCTATTCTGAGGCTGAGTCCTCTGGTCCTAGACACCTCCAGTATAGGAAACATCCTCTCCACGTTCACTCTATGTGTGTCCTCTGGTCCTTGACTCCCCGCTGTAGGAAACATCCTCTCCACATCCACTCTGTGTCCTCTGGTCCTAGACTCCCCCACTATAGGAAACATCCTCTCCACATCCACTCTATCTGTGTCCTCTGGTCCTAGAATCTCCCACTGTAGGAAACATCCTCTCCACATCCACTCTATCTGTGTCCTCTGGTCCGAGACTCCCCCACTATAGGAAACATCCTCTCCACATCCACTCTATCTGTGTCCTCTGGTCCCAGACTCCTCCACTATAGGAAACATCCTCTCCACATCCACTCTATCTGTGTCCTCTGGTCCGAGACTCCCCCACTATAGGAAACATCCTCTCCACATCCACTCCATCTGTGTCCTTTGGTCCTAGACTCCCCCACTATAGGAAACATCCTCTCCACATCCACTCTATCTGTGTCCTCTGGTCCTAGACTCCCCCTGTATAGGAAACATCCTGTCCACATCCACTCTGTGTCCTCTGGTCCTAGACTCCCCCACTATAGGAAACATCCTCTCCACATCCACTCTATCTGTGTCCTCTGGTCCCAGACTCCCCCACTATAGGAAACATCCTCTCCACATCCACTCTGTCTGTGTCCTCTGGTCCTAGACTCCCCCACTATAGGAAACATCCTCTCCACATCCACTCTATCTGTGTCCTCTGGTCCTAGACTGTCCCCACTATAGGAAACATCCTGTCCACATCCACTCTGTGTCCTCTGGTCCTAGACTCCCCCACTATAGGAAACATCCTCTCCACATCCACTCTATCTGTGTCCTCTAGTCCCAGACTCCCCCACTATAAGAAACATCCTCTCCACATCCACTCTATCTGTGTCCTCTAGTCCCAGACTCCCCCACTATAAGAAACATCCTCTCCACATCCACTCTATCTGTGTCCTCTGGTCCTAGTCTCCCCCACTATAGGAAACATCCTCTCCACATCCACTCTATCTGTGTCCTCTGGTCCTAGACTCCCCCACTATAGGAAACATCCTCTCCACATCCACTCTATCTGTGTCCTCTGGTCCTAGACTCCCCCACTATAGGAAACATCCTCTCCACATCCACTCTATCTGTGTCCTCTGGTCCTAGACTCCCCCACTATAAGAAACATCCTCTCCACATCCACTCTATCTGTGTCCTCTGGTCCTAGACTCCCCCACTATAGGAAACATCCTCTCCACATCCACTCTATCTGTGTCCTCTGGTCCTAGACTCCCCCACTATAGGAAACATCCTCTCCACATCCACTCTATCTGTGTCCTCTGGTCCTAGACTCCCCCACTATAAGAAACATCCTCTCCACATCCACTCTGTCTGTGTCCTCTGGTCCTAGACTCCCCCACTATAAGAAACATCCTCTCCACATCCACTCTATCTGTGTCCTCTGGTCCTAGACTCCCCCACTATAGGAAATATCCTCTCCACATCCACTCTGTCAAGGCCTTTCACCATTCAATAGGTTTCAATGAGACCGCTCTTCGTTCTTGTAAACTCCAGCGAGTACAGGCCCAGAGCCAGCAAATGCCCCTCATACATTAACCCTTTAATTCCTGGGATCATCCTTGTGACTGTCCTCTGGATCCTCTGCAATGGCAGCTCATCCTTTCTTAGACAAGGAGCCGAAACTGCTCACAGAACTCTAGGACAAAGGATTCCGGAATCTCAGGACAACCGATGCTGCCCTACCTGCTACGTTCCTCCAGCGTTTTGTGTGTGTTCCTTTCAATATTCGAAAGATTTCAATGAGAGTTCCTTCCTCCCCACCACCGTTTCTAAATGTTTGCTTGCCTTCTTGTCTTATTTAGATGATTTAAAGGAAAGTAATTTAATTCGGAAGCTCACTTTCAGCTGTGCTGTTGGACAGTCTCACTTTGCCTCTGTTCCAGTGAGGACTGTGTAAACCACTAATGGGAGATACTGTAGATTATGATTTCAAAAGTAAACTTAACCTACAACAAAATTTAATTACTAAAAGGAACAATAGACTGAAAAAGTCTTTCCATTCTTAGTGTCACTTGGTCAATATACTGTATTCAATAATGGCAGTCGAGCAGGATTCCCCGGAGGCCAAAGTTTTTAATTCCCATTCCCATTCCCCTTCCGACCCGTCGATCCATGGCCTCCTCTGCAAGCAACACTTTGTATTCTGTCTGGGTAGCCTCCGGCCTGATGCCAGTTCAGAGCACGGCCAAGGGAGGGAGGTCTGCACTGGCCGCACGATCGGATACCTGAACAAAAGCAGTGACAGAGTTCTGAGGTGCAGATATTGTCATCATGTTGTCATGTCGCCCTTACTTCCTGAGGAATCTGTGGAAATTTGGCATGTTACCTGAAACTTTGACAGACTTCTGTAGACGTATATTGACTGGCAGCATCACAGTCTGGTATGGGAACTCCAGTGCCTTTAATTGCTGGTGTGTGGCCAAGTGGTTAAGGCTTTTGGCTAGCGATCTGAAGTCAGTTCGAGCCTCAGCCGAGGCAGTGTGTGTGTCCTTGAGCAAGACACTTAACCACACACTGCTCCTGCACGTTTATAGCCCAGTGGCGGCCGGTGCAGTACAGACAACACAAGAAAATCCAACAAAAGGCATCCCGGTACATCACGAGTAAAGCACTTGCAACCATTGAGCACACCTACATGAAACACTGTTGTAGGAAAGCAGCGTCTATCATTAGGGACCACATCAAACAGGCCACGCTCTATTCTCACTGCTGCCATCACATAGAACAGGCATGGGCAAACTACGGCCTGGGGGCCATATGCGGCCCGTTAAGCTTTTTAATCCGGCCCGCAGAACTTGATGAAATTATATTAATAAACCTTGATAACGTTTTTTCCCCGCAATTCTGGCGTTTTCCCAATAGATGACGCACTCTATATACATTGACCTTTGTTGAGGTGCAGCGTATTACTCCACATTTGCGCTTTACTCTTTGTTCGGCTCGACCTATTTGTGTGAACAGGCGTTCAGCGTCATGAACATCAACAAAGCCAGCCACAGATCCAAGTTAACTGACCAACACCTCAGATCCATCCTGAGAATCGCCACAACAAAACTAAATCCAGACTTTGATGCGCTGGCTAAAAAGGGAGACCATCAACACTGTTCCCACTGAAATTAAAAATAAGTTTCTTCGTTGTGTTATGTAAAAAATGCATTTTGAAAATATTTTTTTCAATAAGCCTTACATGTTACATGTCATTTCTGTTAAGTGATGGACATGAGTAGTCCGCAGGTGCACGTACGTTCTCAAAATAAAAAATGCGCTCCAGATCAAATAACGCGCTCCGCATACTGGCGCGCTGTCCCTGTTCTGTCTTTGTGCTGGTCGTTGTTGAGTTTTGGCACAGGGGACAATTGAATAAGAAGGAGCAGGACAAGTAGACCTGCATCTCCTACCGTTTTTGAAATAAAGACAGGCAGGAGGAGAGTGATGATGATAATATCTTGAAGGATAACAGAATTTTCAGTGCTTTAAAATAATAACTGTTACTATTAAAAAAAGCTGTATTTTATTCATTTAATTTTCAGAGTTTTAAAAGTCATTTCAATAAATAGCTAAATACCATGGGACTTCAAAGACAGATATTTTGTTGTTCATTTTCAATTGAAATTAAAGCACATGTTTTCTACATATCCCATGATATTTTATTTTCTCTTATGAGGTGCATTACCAAAACACTCCGTCCATCTGCTCCTGGTCCGGCCCCCCTGTCAAATTTTAGAACCCTTTGTGACCCACAAGTCAAAAAGTTTGCCCACCCCTGACATAGAATGTACAAAAGCCTCAGGGCTCACACCACCAGGTTCAAGAACAGATACAGCCCCTCAATCATCAAACTACACTCACTTGCCCCATCACTTCCCACAACCAGTGATCTCACTTTAAGGACTCTTTATCTCACTATCTCATGTTTCTGCTATTTATTTACATTTGCACTTGCGCAGTTTGTTGTCTTCTGCACTCTGGTCGATCTGTTGAAGTTACTGTCCTGTCGATTTGCTGAGTATGCCCACAGGAAAATTAATCTCAGGGTTGGATATGGTGATCTGTATGTACTTTGATAATAAAATTTACTTTGAACTTTGAATTTTAAGTCTGCAGTAGCCAAGCAAGATCCCACACGCACATTGGAATGCTGTTTGAGGGATGTTGATTCAGGAATAACAACTCCAGTCATCTTCAAGCTCACCTGGGAATGCAGACACCTTACACCCATGTAAACAATTAACCTACTAGCCCGTACATCTTGGGATGTGGGAAGAAACCAGATGTGCCGGAGGAAGCGCAGGGACTCACAGGCTGGACGTGCAAACTCCTTAAAGAACTGAACTGCCATCACTGGTGTTACAGCATATTCTGGAATTGGGGTTTATAGCAAATACTATCTTCAGCAACCAATCTTTAGAGCTGGATCTGGATTGTAGATTAAGTTTAAAGTGCAGCCCTGAACAATAGTTTCTTGGAGCTGTGGACATAAGTTAACTTAAAACTAGGCAATGCTGATTAATATTAATTTTGGGTGTCTGGAGTGTAGGTCTGAAGAAGGAGATGTGAAAACCATATGTAATTCAAAGGAAGCACTGTCGATACACTGTAACTATAGAATCGTCCTTGGAACTTTAGCATATAAAATGTCATGTAATAGTGGGTCAAAGAGGCCTCTTCCTCCGATACGGTCTCATTTTGTTGAATAAAACACTCCTGCATCCACTAGCGTCAATGTCTCCGGTGACATTTTCATACTGGCACTGTAACAAGTCTGCGCTCTGCAAGTTACCACTACCTGGATTCTTGGAGATCCACGAAAGGAGTGGAGTTACTTACCCTCGGTCGCCCTCCGGCCAAGGATGAAGACCAGTGAGAAGAGTGTCCACTCAAAGACGGGTCGTCCTCGACTGAACATCTTGACAATCTTTGTCTCTAATGTTTCTCCTGAGGGAACTGCAGCTTCTGTTTATCTCACACCTCCTGTGTCACTGGTGGCAAAGAGCAGAAAGCTCCATTAGCTCAAGAACAAACAGTGATTCTATACAACAGTGACTGAAAAGACAGCAAACGCTGGAAATCTGAAATAAACACTGGAAACACTCATCAGGTTGGGAGCATCTGTGGAGGGAGAAGCTGTTAATGCTTCATGGAGACACAGATGGATGTAAGAATCCACAGCAACACACAACATGCTGGAGGAATTCAGCAGGTCAGGCAGCATCTGTGGAGGGAAATGGGCTGTCGATATCCTAATGAAGGTTTTCAGCCTGAAATGTGGACAAAGAGCTTCCAGTCTAAAATGTTAAACATGTCGCTGTCTCCACAGATGCTGCCTGACCCACTGAGTGCTTTCCACATTTTCAATCTGTGTACGAGCGTGCGTGAGAGAGAGAGACCAGCAGTGGAGGAGGAGTAGAAGTGAGAAAGACTGAAGGAGAGATGTGTGTGTGAGAGAGAGAGAGAGGGAATGTGAGAGTGAGTGAGAGAGAGAGGGAATGTGAGAGTGAGTGAGAGAGAGAGGGAATGTGAGAGTGAGTGAGAGACAGAGAGAGAATGTGAGAGTGAGTGAGAGAGAGAGAGGGAATGTGAGAGTGAGTGAGAGAGAGAGAGGGAATGTGAGAGTGAGAGAGAGAGAGGGAATGTGAGAGTGTGTGAGAGAGAGAGGGAATGTGAGAGTGAGTGAGAGAGAGAGGGAATGTGAGAGTGAGTGAGAGAGAGAGGGAATGTGAGAGTGAGTGAGAGAGAGAGAGGGAATGTGGGAGTGTGTGTGAGAGAGAGGGAATGTGAGAGGGGGGAATGTGAAAGTGTGTGAGAGAGGGGAGGAATGTGAGAGTATGTGGGGGGAATGTGAAAGTGTGTGAGAGAGGGGAGGAATGTGAGAGTGTGAGAGAGAGGGGGGAATGTGAGAGTGTCTGAGAGAGAGAGATGGAATGTGAGAGTGAGTGTGTGATAAAGAGAGGGAATGTGAGAGAGGGGAGTAATGTGAGAGTGTGTGAGGGGGGAATGTGAAAGTGTGTGAGAGAGGGGAGGAATGTGAGAGTGTGAGAGAGAGGGGGGAATGTGAGAGTGTCTGAGAGAGAGAGATGGAATGTGAGAGTGAGTGTGTGATAAAGAGAGGGAATGTGAGAGAGGGGAGTAATGTGAGAGTGTGTGAGGGGGGAATGTGAAAGTGTGTGAGAGAGGGGAGGAATGTGAGAGTGTGTGGGGGGGAATGTGAAAGTGTGAGGGGGGAATGTGAGAGTGTGAGAGAGAGGGGGGAATATGAGTGTGTGATAAAGAGATAGAATGTGAGTGAGTGTGATAAAGAGAGAATGTGAGAGTGAGTGTGTGATAAAGAGAGGGAATGTGAGGGGGGGAATGTGAGAGTGCGTGTGTGACAGAGAGAGGGAATGTGAGAGTGTGCGAGAGTGAGAGAGGGAAAGAGAGGTGTGTGTTTACGTGTGTGCGCGTGTGTATGTGCATATGTTTACATGTATGTGTGTGTTCATGTGTGTGTATGTGTACGTGTGTTTACGTGTGTGTGCATATGTTCACATGTGTGTGTGCATGTGTTTGTGTGTGTGTTTGTGCATGTGTTTACTTGTGTGTGTGTGTGTGTATGAGAAGGAGTGAGAGAGTGTGTATACACATACACGACTGTGTTTAGGAGTATGTAAGGGTGCACACATTGTATGAGAGTGCTGTGGAAAGCATTGACCCCTGGCCCCATGTCCAACTAGAGTATATTTCAGAAAGTTTTGTCATTCTTTGCATAGTCATTTATTTACATATTGTATGTTCCTATCCTTGTGGACAAGAGGGGAATTATCCGGATATGAATGCGGATAAAACTGGGGCTTGCGATTACAGCAATCAACAGAATAAAGACAGTGAAAACTGTCAAACAGAGCTGTGTTTCTACTGTCAGGAGAGCAACAGGCATTGTTCAAATTGGCGGTGTTATATTTATAGTTCTGAGAGCAGATTGAGCAGGAGATAAGTTTCTGTGGGCAGAGACGATATCCAGGCAAAGGCAGACAACTGGACAGAGAGAGTGAAGAGTCACAATGGTTCTATTTCTTCAGTATCTTAAAATCTCTCTGAGGCTGTAAGTTTCCTGATGGTGGGTGAAGTAACAAGAAAGATAAGATGTGGCTTCACAGCTGTAAAACTGCCTCCTTGTTCCTTCACAACTAACACTGTTTAATGTCATTTCCAGCACACACGTGTAAAGGAGATCGAAATTATTGTTACTCCAGGCCCAATGCAGCACAAAAAAATGATAAACAGCACAATAATAAAAAAAACACAACATATGCATAAGATAGATTAAACTGAACTGTGCAAAGGTCTCACTCACACAGAGCTAGGGTGCCTAAGTTACTTGAACAGTACTGTATCTATAGACTGATCATATATCTTTACAGTGTATATAGTATACATTCCTTTCAGATTTTATGTACGTACAAATGACAAAATGTTAAATTGAACTCAACTGAACTGAAAACAACTGAACACTCCCAGACTATTTCAAGGATTCTGTGGCTCGATGTTGTAAATTCTGTGTGTTTTTTCACTCGTTTTTTTTTGCCATTTGCACGATTTGTTCACTTTTTTTCACATTGGATGTACGATGCTTTCTTTGAGCAGGTCCCACAGTTTCATTGTTTCATGGCTGACTGTGGGAAGACGCCTCAGGGTTTTATACTGCGTACATATTTTGATAATAAATGTACTTTAAATCCTTGATTCAAAGATTCTGTGGCCTTCTCCTCTGGGCCAGAAATCCTTTCTCTCATCACTGGTCTCTGGAGAATGGCCGGGTACCACTGCGGTCCAGTCCCAGGTCATTTCTGCCCGCAGAAGCTGTGACAGTTCCTGGGGCTTGGGATTCCCTGTGAATGCGGAGCGGTGTACATCGGCCAGATGGGGGAACACGGTGGAAACCTGCATCAAGGAGCACAGGAGATTTATCTGTTTGTGTAACCCCGAGAAATCGCAATGGCCACAGGATTGACCTCAACAGCACAGGACTACTGCGTCACACCACTGGCCTTTGGGACCGCCTGATAAAGGAAGCCATTCAAATAAAACCAGAGGAAAAAGAATTTTAACAAGACAACAGTCTCACTCCAAGTAAGAATTGGAATTCCATTGTAAGCAAATGGGACAACGGAAATCTGATTGGGTAAGGAATAACAAGACAGAAGGAGTATAGGGGTATTACAGGGATATAAATACCACCGGACTAGACATGCCAGGCATCATCCTCGAAGAAAATGTCAGAGTTTGTCATCAAAATGTCGATTACAATCAATACCTGAACTGCCGGAAACCCAAGAGCTTATTTATCATATACACTGGGAAATCACTAGATCTTTTATACTTCAAATAAATTTCAGCTATTTTACTCTTAAGCCTAAACTGTCATTCAATACCTTTACTTGATAAAGATCTAGACCTGAAATTCACAATCATATGGCTTCATCAGGCACCCTTGTTCCGTCTGTCACTAAAGGTGGGATTCATTCCACTGCCCGTTCCAATTCCAACAGGTTGATCCATGGCCTCCTTTGTGACCATAATGAGACATCTCTTGGGTTGGAGAAGCAACTCCTCATATTCTGTCCAGGTAGCTTCTAACCTGATGGCATAAATATCACTTTATCTATCTTCTGGTAATTTATCCCCCTTCCCCTTACTCCCTTTTTCCCAATCTGGCTCCCCTCTCTTTTCCTTACCTACCTTCTGGGGTGACTTCCTTCTCTTTCTCCCATGATTCACTGCCCTCTCCTCTACCAGATTCCTTTTCCTCCGATCCTTTATCTCTTCCACCAATCACCTCCCAGCTTCATACTTCACCCCCCCTCACATTGCTTGAGTGGGGGGGGGACGACATTGTTGTGTCCTTGAGCAAGGCACTTAACCACACATCGCTCTGCGACGACACCAGTGCCAAGCTGTATTGGCCTAGTGCCCTTCCCTCGGACAACATCGGTGGAGTGGAGAGGGGAGACTTGAAGCCTGGGCAACTGCCGGTCTCCCATACAACCTCAGTCAACAGAATTGATGGACAGCCGAAGTGTGTTACTCATAATCAACCTTGTCAATTGGAGTGTGCGGGAGAGGGTTTAGAGAAGGACCAGAGAAGTTTCACAAAAACAATCCTGGGAGTGAAAGGATTAAAGTATGCTGGGCCTGTACTCACTGGAGTTTAGAAAAATGAAGGGAGATCTCATTGAAACCTATTGAATATTGAAAGATCTGGATAGAGTGGATGTGGAGAAGATGTTTCCTCTCCTGGGGAAGTCCAGGACCAGAGAGCACAGTCTCAGAATAAGGAGATATTCTTTTAGAACAGAGATGAGGGGGAATTTCTTAGGCCAGAGGGTGGTGAATCTGTGGAATTTATTGCCACAGGCAGCTGTGGAGGCCATTGGGTATATTTAAAGCAGAAGTTGATAGGTTCTAGATTAGTCAGGGTACTAAAGGTTATGGGGAGAAGCCAGGAGAATGGGGTTGAGAGGGATCATAAATTTGCCATGATTGAACAGTGGAACAGACTTGATGGGCTGAACGGCATAATTATGCTCCTATATCTTATGGGCTATAAAGATTTTTGCTGTGCCTACTTATGATACCTGTTTCGCCCCATCATGCTAGGGCAAAATGTAAACAGACTGAGGTAAAGATACTAAGATCGACTGCCAGTGGATTGAAGACACAACATCAAACTGTCATCTCCCAATGGATCTGTACGATCAGAAACCCTGCAAGGAGAAAGCAAGAGAAAGAGTTGAGCCAGGATAGAATAGTAAAGCAGACTTGATGAGAATTCTGTTCTTGTGGTTTGTAGAGGAATGTGGTGTTCACTACAAAGGCAGGGCAAGTGAAGCCTCTTTTAACTCCAGCCTACAAATAGGCTCCAGTTGGACTTCTTGAGGATGCGGTGTCCTTTCTATGGTTAAAAAGTTAAATGTCATGGAAAATAGGAGTTGGCAGTGTGAATAAACAATCATCAGCATCACAAGATCCTCCCACCACTACCTCATCCGTTAGCCCAGTAAGTTTCATTCTAAAATTAACACAAAATCCAGAAGAGGCTTTCTTTTTACTCAAGAGTTTTCATATTCAGAGAATACAAAGAAGAAAACTTTTCCACTTCTCTGCCACAAGCTTTTTTTAATTACAGAAATCAGAAGTTACTTTAGATCTTATTTTTCCAATTAAGAGTTTTATTTATTATTGCATGATATGTCACAGAAAGGCAGAGAAATGCTAAAGCAGAACTCAGAAGTTGCTTGGTAATCGATGCGCTGGTAGTGCTGGGGGCGGTATGAGTAAAAGGCCGCTACATCCACAGAAGGCATTGTAGTGGCTGTGTTTCACCAGGAGATCGGGCACATCACCAGAGACTCCACAGCGTCTCGCTACATCACCATCACGCACGGAGGGGCCACTGCACACGATCGAGAAAAGCTACAAAGAGGTGTCAACTCAGCCATCTCCATCACGGGTATTAGCCTCCCCAGCATTGAGAACATCTTCAGGAGGTGGGGGCTCAAGCAGGCGCACCCTCGCCGTCTGGCATGTGCCCCTTTCTCATTACTGCCATCAGGGAGCAGGTAAAGGAGACTCAAGTGTTATGCCCGTGACCCCCTCCTTTTTGAGAATCGCAAGATCACTATTAAGTCAGTTCAGGAGACCCAGGACATGAGAGAAAGACATGCAGAATCCACAAAGAGTTTGAAATGTGTCCTGGCCTCTGAAAGGCGGAACCATTGATAATGCCGATGCATCGAAGCCCCCAGGCAAGGAACCGAGGGGGGGGCCTGGTGGAGGGATTGCATCACCCCAACCTGATTGACATCCGAGACCCTGTGAGTCAGGATACAAGAGGGTCTGTGGGAATAGCCCCTTCAGACGCACCAGAAGAAATGCTAGAACTCCCGTAACAGCGTAATAGCGAAAGCTGGTGGAAAAGCCCACGTGCGTCCTTTTCCATTTGCCTCGGAATTGGTGGGGCCTTTATCACGGAAGCACGGCTTTAGCTAACCACAAAGGGGAAATGAGAGGGGATCTGATTGAAACATAAAGATTAAAGGGATTGGACACATTAGAGGCTGGAAACATGTTCCCGATGTTGGGGGAGTCCAGAACCAGAGGCCACAGTTTAAGAATAAGGGGTAGGCCATTTAGAACGGAGTTCAGGAAAAACTTTTTCACCCAGAGAGTTGTGGATCTGTGGAATGCTCTGCCCCAGAAGGCAGTGGAGGCCAACTCTCTGGATGTGTTCAAGAAAGAGTTAGATAGAGCTCTTAAAGATAGTGGAGTCAAGGGATATGGGGAGAGGGCAGGAACGGGGTACTGACTGTGTATGATCAGCCATGATCACAGTGAATGGTGGTGCTGGCTCGAAGGGCCAAATGGCCTACTCCTGCACCTACTGTCTACTGTAACTTCAATAGTTGCTTTTAATGTCAGAGAATTGTATACAATATACATCCCGAAATTCTTTTTCTTTGCAAACATCCACGAGAACAGAGGAGTGCCCCAAAGAATGAATGACAGTTAAATGTTAGAACCCCAAAGCCCTCCCAGTTCCCCCTCCCACATACAAGCAGCAGCAACCCTCCCCCAACCCCCCACCAATTAAAAAAAAGCATTGGCGCCCCCCACCGAGCACTCAAGCATACAGCAAAGCATCAATAAAGACGTAGACTTGCAGTGCCCCAAAGATGACTCGTTCACCCAGTATTCGACATGCCGCAGTCTCTCTTTCTCTCTCCCTCCCTCTCTCTCCCTCCCTCTCTCTCCCTAACAAGGAAAGACAAGCTGCCGCTGTTTCATTTATAATCCTCAATGCAACAAAATTTAACGACATTCGGCAGTGAGAATAAGTCTGGTTCTGGTTCTGGGGAGTGCAGACATGATGAAATAATTCCGTCTTCTTCCCAAATCCTGCTGCTCCACCCTCTATTACCCCCCGCCCCCAATCTGGAACACGGCCCAGCCTTACCCTTCAACCACCAATGGCACTGCCCTTATGTGTAGAAATTTTCCTGGTCTCTACCCTAATCTCTTCTCTGTCTTGTTTCCATGGTTACTTACTCTTCAACCACCAGTGGTTGGAAGCAACTTGCTTTCATTAAACCTGCTCCAGCCCAAAGCAGGTGATAATATTCAGATGAAGGGCGTTGGCTTGAAATGTTAACCCATCCATAGAAGCTGCCTGACCTGCTGAGCTCCTCCAGCACATTGTGTGTGCTGCTCCAGATTCCCAGCACCTGCAGTACCTCATGTCTGTAATGCTCCAGTTCAAATCTGTCCTCACCAAATCTTTCCTTGGATACACCCTTACTGGATATCACCTTCGGTCCCTGATGCTCTCCACTCACAGGCCAAAGATCCTTATTAATAACGACTGACACGCACAGTGGAGAGGCGAGCAAAGGGTGTCTGAGGCAAGCGGAGATGAGCGAAGGCAGAGGCGCAGTGAGGGCCTGGTTATGAGAAGCCAAAACAAGCAATGGTGGACGCCAGGGAAGGTCCTGTTGTCGCAAGCTGAGATGAGCAGTGCCAGAGGAAGAGGGAAGGACTGATTGTGGAAAGCAGAATTGGGGCACTCCTGAAAAATGAGGAAGGTCCTGAGGTCTGATCAGTGGGCTGAATTGGAAAGTTTGAATGTGGGCCAAATTGTGGTGGTGGGGTCCAGGCCCCAGAATGGTCTGAGAGCGTGGAACGACCCGAGGCTGGGACGATTTAAGTGCTGGGCCAGATTTAAAAGGCCAGGATGTTGGGACCAGAGGCAAGCGAGGGCCAGTCCTGCTCACTGATCCGTGCCATTTACTCAGCTCATGCTGAAGTGCGGTGCTGGCTGCAGTGATGTCCGTGTCTTCTCTCTCCCTCTCCGGTGTTCGGCTTGCTTTGTTTCGTGGCTGCCTGTAAGGAGACTGATCTCCAGGGTGTACAATGTATACATACCTTGATAACAAATGTACTTTGAACTTTGTCGCAGCAGCAGAACCAGAAAGACAGTTGATGGGCCCTTGAGAGAAAGAATAAGTTACAGGGTCACTGCAAACTAGAGTGGAGAAGACGACTAATGGAGTTCCCTGTGGAGAACTAGTACGCACTCACAGGACAGAATCTATGCTCTGTCTTCTCTAAAGAGGAGCAGTGGTAGAGGCAGGTACCAGAGGGATATTTAAGAAACTCTTAGTTAGGGCACATGGATGCTAGAAAAATGGAGGGTTATGGAGCAGAGAAGGGTTAGATTGATCTTAGAGAAGGCTAAAAGGTTGGCACAACAATGTGGGCCGAAGGGCCTGCAGTGTGCTGTAATGTTCTATGTGGCTTCACGTCCACAGTGATTGACCTGGGGACTTTACCTACTGAAGACCACAGCAAGTCAGAGAGCATCTATGGAGGGGAATAAACAGTCAATATTTCAGGCCAGCACTGGAAAGGAGAGAAGAACCCAGAATAACAACAATTTGGCATAATATCTTGGTCCAAAACCAATCTGGAAAATTTACAACAAACTGAAATGACAAATTTCAGAAAACATTATGTGCACTTAACCACACTTAACAGTACCTAGGACAGAAAGGGGAAGAAGAACAACAGTCATTAAAAATTTACACAACAGTCAGATAAAACTTCTAAGGATATAGTTTCATCAGAGAAAACAGGAGTCAGCACACCACGCGAGCCATTCAGTTCTGATAAGTACATACCACTAAACTCAAGTGAGAGCACGCCCCAGAGAAATGAAGTAATTATCACTATTGAAGGAAAAGTCCATTAGAAGAACACGACTCTCTGTGGAAGACATCCCCACAATCTGAGCAGACTAGATGTCGACAAGAAGGTGTCAGACGCCTGACTCGGAGATGGAGACCTCTTCCCAGAAACTGAAGGGATCCTTGTGGCAAAAGAAGACTGGGACACACACACACACACACACACACACACACACACACACAGACACACACACACACAGACACACACAGACACACACACACACAGACACACACACACACACACACACACACACACACACACACACAGACACACACACAGACACACACACAGACACACTCAGACACACACACACACTCACAGACACACACACACTCACAGACACACACAGACACAGACACACACACAGACACACACACACACACACAGACACACACACAGACACACACACAGACACACACACAGACACACACACACACACACACACACACAGACACACACACACAGACACACACACAGACACACACACAGACACACACACACACACACACACACCACACACACACACACACAGACACACACACAGACACACACACACACAGACACACACACACAGACACACACACACACAGACACACACACACACACACACACACACACACACAGACACACACACACACACACACACACACACACACACACAGACACAGACACACACACAGACACACACACAGACACACACACAGACACACTCAGACACACACACACACACACACACACACAGACACACACAGACACACTCAGACACACACACACACACAGACACACACACAGACACACTCAGACACACACACACACACAGACACACACACTCACAGACACACACACACTCACAGACACACACACACTCACAGACACACACAGACACAGACACACAGACACACACACAGACACACACACAGACACACACACAGACACACACACAGACACACACACACACACACACACACACACACACACACACAGACACACAGACACACACACAGACACACACACACACACACACACACACACACTAAATAAAAAGATTCATAATAAAAGACCAACAAATTCAGGATGATAAATGCAGAAAATGCCAAGAGAAACTAGAAACAGTTCAGCACAGTACAGGATCCTGTGGCAGTTTAACTCAATCTGATTACTTACACAGGCACAATCAAGTGGCAAATATCATTCACCAAAATCTTTGTTAAACACAAGCTCATAGAAGACTCTGTACCCTACTATAAATACAAGCTTGATCCAGTTTTATAATCAGAGTCCCACAAATTATATTACGACCAATCCTTTATTACAGACAGGACAATCCATAATAACCATCCGGATATCATAATCCAGGATAAACCAGCAAGAACAACTTTCTTAACAGATATCACCATTCCAAACACACAGAAATCACTGAGTGAAACACACCAGAAGTATGCTGATCAAAAGGAAATTGAAAGACAATGGAACATGAACATTGTCCCGATGGTAATATCTACAACTGGTATCTTCCCAAAGTCACTACACAATAGCATTGAGTAATTGGCTAGATTGATCCCACAGGAAATTACAGTGTCACAGTAGTATTACAAGTTCAAAGGTACATTTAATGTCTGAGAAATGTATACAATATACATCCTGAAATACTTTTTCTTCGCAAGCATCCATGAAAAGAGGAGTGCCCCAAAGACAGTTATATATAACCCCAAAGACCCTCAGCTCCCCTCCCATGCGTAACCAGCAGCAACGATCCCCTTCCACCCCCCCCAGCAAGAAAGCATCGGCACCCTCCACCGAGCACTCAAGCGTGCAGCAGAGCATCAATAATGTGCACAGTGCAGATATACAAATATATAAACATTAAAAGAGAAGTAAGAAAGAATTAAAAAAATAAGTTACTTCAAACAGGAAGGGGCCATCACTTCCCAGCTGTAGCTTGACTCATTACAGAGCCTGATGACTGAGGGTAAGAATGAGCTCATATAGCAGTTGTCTCAGACTATGACTAAAAATGCTCCTCTGTTCAGCCAAGGTGGCATGCAGAGGGTGAGAAACATTGTCCAGAATTGCCAGGGTCCTTTGCGTGTCCGGTTTGACTTCTATAACAGAGCCAGGCTTTCTAACCAGTTTATTGAGCCTGTCAGCATCACCCATATTGATGCCATTGCCCCACTGCATAGAAGATTGTACTGGCAACAACAGACTGGAAGAGCATGTGAAGGAGAGGCCTACATACTCCAAAGTACCTCAGTCTCCTCAAAGTAGAGGTGACTCTGGCCCTTCTTGTACACAGTCTGGGTTGGGTCTGTCATCCAGGTGCACCTCAAGTTCTTGTAGGTCTTCACCAGGGAGCAGTGCAGTCTTCCTAAAGTCCATCACCATCTCCTTTGTCTTGCTGAGTCATCAGAAAATTTCTGCAGATGACCTGACTCAGTGTTGTATCTAAGGGAGCCAATACAGTCCCCTGTGGGGCCCTGTGCTACCTATAGCCATGTCTAACACACAGCTCTGAAGCCTCTCAAACTGTGGTCTGCCACTCAGGTCATCCATTATCCAGGATACAATGGAAGTGCCAACCTTTGAGAAATCAGAAACCATGACGCTCATGGTGCTGCCCTGGGAGCAGTTTCTGTTCAGCTGGCAGATGACGGCATCTTCGACTCCCATGTGTGCCTGGTAGACAAACTGCAGGGGGTCGGAGGTGAGCCAGGACCAGCCTCTCTAGGGTCTTGGTGATGTGTGAAGTCAGGGCCACTGGACCGTAGTCAATCAAGACTTACAATTGGTCCTTCTTGGGTACTGGGACCACACATGATGTTTTCCACACAGTCAAGACCAACTCCAGACTCCGACTGAAAATGCGCTGGAGAACTGCACACAGCTGCTCAGCACACTCCTTCGGGATCTCAGGGTACACACCGTGCAGTCCCAATGCTTTGCCGTGTCTGTGTTTCCCCAGAGCCCTTCTCACCCGCTCAGTGGTGATGACTGAGGAATTGGTGGAAGGTGGGGCTGGGGGAGGTGAAGATCGGGATGATGGATGGTAGGTGCAGGGCAAGGAGGGGACGTAGACAGTGCTAGTCTGTGTTGTTCATCCACATGTTGAATTGGAGGAGGGAGGAGAGGTGTTGGTGCTGAGGGAGCATCGGGTGCCTCAGCACTTAGGTTGGTGTGCTGAGGGGAGTGTGAACAGGAGGGCATTTGTCAAACCTATTGAAGAATTGGTTTAACTCATTAGCCCATTCACGGCTCCACAGCTAGGCTGATTGAAGCCAGTTATGCTCTTCATGCCTGTCCATGCCTCTCATGGGCTAATCTGCCCAAGCTTGTTCTCCAGCTCTCTCCTGTATTCCTCTTTAGCCGCACAATTAGGCCTACACAGTAATATCTATGTAAGTCTCCAAAAAGGTGAGAAGAGAAGAGGGAATCCAGATTTGGGAATGGAAGAAGACGGAGAGAGGTGGAGAAGAAATTACTGGAAGTTAGAGAAATTGATGTTCATGCCGTCAGGTTGGGGGATACTAAGGTGAAGTCCGAGGTGTTGCTCCTTTAACCTGAGAGTGGCAGCAGAGGAGGCCATGGATCGACATGTCCGATGGGAATGGGAATTGGAATTAAAATGTTTGGCCACTGGGAAATTCTTCTTGTTTCAAGTTGGAAGAAAGTTATGGATGTGAAGTTTGGGTGTGGGCCTTGGATGGGTGAAAGATGGATGGAATATCCCCTTGCAGATTGCTTCCTAATTTGTCAACTTCCTTGATTAACGGGCTGAGGGTTCTTTGTCATTGACTTAGCTCAGTAAGTGTGGGGCTACGCATGCTCCAGGCAGCTGGAAAACTGATGGTTTTACTGAACAATTTTGTGATGGAGAATCTTCGGAGATTCTCTGGGGGTTAACTGTTGTGGCGTTCACCGAACTTGGTAACAAGCTGATAGACATTTCATCAGCAGTCGAGGTGACATCCTTGGTGCACAGTTGTCGGTGTTTCTTTCTGGGAATGCCGGTGTTTATATAGACCCCTGTTTGCTTGCCTCGCTCCTGATGGGCTAGCCCTTCAGTTGACCTTTTAATTCTATTGGTCCGTGTTTCTTTGGCTCTTAAGGGTTTGTATTATTTCATTATGTTTGTTTATGGAGTTATCAGGAGAGGGGCACACTTCCAAAAGTTTGTGTACCTACCTCGTGTTTGCCTGCGCCAGAACAACCGTGGTGTCTGATGCACTCTCGGAGACGTGAGGCAAGATATAGGCTTTTATTAGCTGGAAGAGTGCAGTCAGCAGCAAGAGATCCCCACACGACATCCTGGAGACTGAGGGGGGAGCAGTGCCTCCAATCGCCTTTATACAGGGGTCTGTGGGAGGAGCCACAGGAGCAGTCAGCAGGGCGGGGGGGGGCGTGTCCAGACAGGGATAGGTAGTTCAGCACAGTGTCCTTCTCTGCCTGCACATAGTGAAATCACGTCTTCATACCACCAGTTTGTGGCCCCATAAACAAAATTCTCTGCAGTCTTTCAATGGATCACTTCTCATCACCTCCGTTGGATCAGGGGGTAGAATTGTTATTGTTCTTGCAGTTTAATGTTCCTGTGCTTGCTTAAATCACCTATGTACATATAGTTGTTCTGCAATTATGGTACAGCTGCTCCTGTACTTTTCTAGAAACTTCTTAGTTTTCAGTAAGAGGTGTCTCATTACTTGAATCTGGCCATTTTATTGGTCAATTATTACCATTGGAATTTCTGTTATCCCAAGTCAGGTATGAGACGAGCATGACCACTTTTTAGTCTGCTCTCCCTTGATTTCTCGGTACTCAGTGTCGAGGAAGATTAGAATAATTGAGGACGAGAGCAGGTAGGTGTCCAGTACAGTCTATCAGCCTCTCGCATGATAAGATGTGTCTCTCCCTCTTGCTCTCTCTCTCTTACATGCTGCTCCCAGAGGAAAATCCCATACCAAACTTGTCTTTATTAAGAACAAACATAGCAGCCATATACCCCCCCCCCCCCACACACACAATTCTCTGCATGTTCTGGTCTCTTTCCAAAAGCTTTGTAAATGCCACCATCAGATATGCATTCACCAACCCCTTCCAATGCGTCCCAGGCACCTAACACTGTGCAAAATATTTTCCCACAATCGCGTTTAAGTTTTAAATGCACGTCCTCTTGTACTTGGCAGATCCATCCTGAATAAAGGATTTATTACCTTTGTAATTTAGTAAACTTCTATCAGCCTCTGACATTCCAGAGGAAACAACTCGGGTTTGTCCAGATTCTCCGTTCAACTCATGCTCTCAAATCCAGGCAGCACCCTGGTGAACTACCTCCTTCCTGTAACGGGGTGAGCAGACTGCACACTGTCCTCGTCCTCCAAGCAACACAGCTTCCCGACTCTGAAGACTCGACCTGCCCCAGCGATGAAGGCATGTTCGCCAAGACCTCGGATGACTAAATGTGGCAAGGGGGAGAGGGGGCATCTGGGAACCTCCTCATAAAGTGGCCGCAGAGTGCACGTTCATGGTCTTCTGCTGCTGTAGCCCGTCCACTTCAAGGTTCAACACGTTTTGTGTTCAGAGATGCTCTTCTGCACACCACTGTTGTAACGTGTGGTTATTTGAGTTACTGTCGCCCTCCCGTCAACCCGAACCGGTCTGGCCATTCTCCTCTGACCTCTCTCAATTAAAAGGCATTTTCACCCATAGAACTGACACTCACTGAATTTTTTTTGTTTTTTTTTGCACCATTCCGTGTAAACTCTAGAGACTGTTGTGTATGACAATCCCAGGAGATCAGCAGTTTCTGAGATACTCAAACCACCCCATCTGGCACCGACAATCATTCCACGGTCAAAATCACTTAGATCCCATTTCTTCCCCATTCTGATGCTTGGTCTGAACAATAACTGAACCTCGTGACCATGTCTGCATGCTTTATGCACTGAGTTGCTGCCACGATTGGCTGATTAGATACTTGCGTTGATGATCTAATAAAGTGGCCACTGACAGCAAACGTGGGTGGCGAACAATTTAGCCTCCGATGTATGTTTAACACAACACATGTCATCCTTCCCCTCAAAGCTGCTTTCACTAAACCCATATTCCTTGCTTCCAATAACATTAAAGAAATCTCTCCACTTTAACAGGGAAACTGTGGAAGTTCTGATGCAGAACATGAAGCATGAAAAAGTTTTAGAAGTGTGGTTCTGTTCTGATAACTCTGTAGGCAAACAGATCGAAAGAGACGCCACCAACAAACACCCAAGAGTCAAAAGAATTCAAAGGTCAACAAAAGGGGTGGCCAATCAGGACCTAGGCAAGCGAACAGAGGCCTACGTAAATGTGAGCCCTCCCGGAGAGAAACACTAACAACTGCGCACCGAGGATGTCACCTCGACTGGTGACTAAATGTCTGCAAGCGAATTGCCAAGCTCGGCGAACACCACAGTGTCAAATGCCTTAACTCAAGCTACCAATATTCACCATCTGCCTTGAACACATTCAGCAACTAAGTTCCCACAGCCGCCTTGAAAAAGAATTCCCGATATTCACAATCCTCTGGTGAAGACATTTCTTGAACAAATGACCTTCAGACTGAGAGATTGCGGCCCAGATTCCATGAATACAAAAGCACATAAGTATGTCAAACCCACAGTCAAAATAAATTTGTTATCAAATTACGTATTTGTCACCACATACTACCCATACTATATATATATATAAAGATTTGGCCTCCACAGCTGCCTTTGGTAAAGAATTCCACAAGTACATCGCTCTCTGGCTAAAGATATTCTGTTCTAAAAGGAAACACCTCTATTCTGAGGCTGTGTCCTTTGGTCTTGCATTCTCCCATCACTGGAAACATCCTCTCCACATGTTTAACAAAACATTTCACCATTCATTTTAGGTTTCAATGAGGTCACCCCTCATTCTTCTGAATTCTAGTGAATACAGGCCCAGAACCATCAAATGCTCTTCATATGACAAGCCATTCAATCCTGGAATCATTTTTGTGTACCTCTCCAGTTTCAGCACATTCTTTCCAAGATAAAGGGACCAAAATTGCTCACAACATTCCAAGTGAAGACTCACTAGTGGTTTATAAATTCTCAACATTACTTCCTCACTTTTATATTCTAGTCGTCTTGAAATGAATGCTATCATTGTATTTTCCTTCCTCACCACTGACTCAACCTGCAAATTAACCTTTAGGGAATCCTGCACAAGGATTCTCAAGTCCCTTTGTACCTCAATATTTTTTATTTTCTCTCGATTTAGAAAATAGTCAGCCCTTTTATTTCTTCTACCGAAGTGCATGACCATATACTTGACACTGTACTCCATCTGCCATTTCTTTGCCCATCCTCTTTGTCCTTCTGTAGCCTCTCTACTTTCTCAAAACCATTTGCCCCTCCACCTATCTTTATATTGTCTGCAAACTTTGCAACAAAGCCATCCATTCCATCATTGACATTTAACAAAAAAAACCGGTCCCAACACGGACACCCTGTGGAACACCACTAGTCACTGGCAGCCAGTCTGAAAAGGTTCCCTTGATTCCCTCTCTTTGCCTCCTTCCAATCAGCCTCTAATTTATCCATGCTGGAGTCTTTCCTGCAGTAACATAAGCTCACAGCTTGTTAAGCAGCCTCACGTGAGGAACCTCGGCAAAGGCCTTCTGAAAATCTAAGTACACAACATCAACCAATTCTCCTTTGTTTGTCCTGCTTGTTAGTTCTTCAAAGAATTCCAACAGATCTGTCAGACAAGATTTTCCCTTGAGGAAACCATGCTAATTGCAGCCTATTTTATCACGTGCCTCCAAATGCCCTGAGACATCATCCTTAACATCTTCCCAACCACTGAGGTCACACTAACTGGTCTATGCTTTCCTTTCATCAACCTTTCTCCCCTCTTGAAGAGCGGTGTGACATTTGAACTTGCACAATATAACTTATGAAAAACGATACAGGAACAAAGACTGATAACAATCAGAGTTCAAATTAGATGTCAAGTTCAAACTTCAAAGGAAACTTATTATCAAAGTATGTATACGATGCCGTATTCAATCCCGAGATTCATTCTCTGGCAAGCATTCAAAGTACGTTTTATTATCAGAGTATGTATACTTCATCCAAACTTGAGATTTGTCTTCTAGCAGGCAGCCACAAAGAAAGAAACACAAAAGAACCAACTGAAAACAATAGAAGACTGCCAAATGCCTGGCGTGCAGAGAGAGAGAGAAAGAGAAACCAATCATGCAAACAGTATTCAGAACTGACGTTCAGAAAGCCAGGTACCACTGCAACCAAACCAGACCATCCGGGACCATTGCCAATAGAACAATACAGAACAATCAATAAAAAAATTCACACAAGTAACCAATCTGTAAAAGATAAAATGTACAAATATATTAAAAAATAATACTGCTTGTTATGCTTTCTAACTTCAAGACATTAAATTAATTGAAAGAAAACATAAGAGTTTGAAATACGGGTGTAACGTGGATTTACCTTAAGCGGGGTGCGCACGTATCACATGGTACAGTGATGACGTAGGCAATTTATGTATCTTTACATATAACCTGTTATGAATTATTTAAATAAATAGGAAAGCTTAATCAAACAATATATATACACACACACAAGACAACTCAAATATTACTTAAATATCCTGCTGCTGCTCGTAAGGAGTTTGCACGTTCTCTTTGCGTGGGTTTCCTCGGGGTTCTCTGGTTTCCTCCCACAGTCCAATGATGTACTGGTTGGAAGGTTACTTGGTCACTGTGACTTGTCCCATGATTAGGCTGGGATTGAGTTGGGAAAATGCTAAGCGGTGCAGCTGGAACAGCCAGAAGCACCTACTCTGCACTGTGTATCAATACAACGTGATGGCAGGGATGGCCAACCTCTGACGCATGCGCCAAAAGTGGTGCATTGGACAATTAGAATAGGCACACTGCATCCCAGTGATGGTAATAAAAAAGTAAGCCTACTCATGCAAAAGGTATTAACCAAAAACCTGTTTGTAGAAAAATCTATAACAGATATACAAGTATCTTAGAGCTAGAAATGGGTTTTACTGAGAATAAGTCTAAAACTTAACAATTATTGTTATTGATTTTATTATTTCATGTACATCTTTTGGCAAGTGTTATCTTCTTTCATATTAATCTGGTTTCAATTAAAAAAGTATGTTCAGTGAGTCAAACTGGAAAGAAGGACTTTTGTTCTGCAGTCATTCCATAACTGTTCATACACATTTGATACTTGTTTGATCCTGAGGCGTCTGCACCAACGGTGCGTCACAGGTTTTTGTCAGTCAGTTTACAATTGACACTCACATGCTACGGAGTTGTGCTTTGTTCGTCCTTTGTGAACATTTGCAGTTTTGTACTTTCAAAAATTAAGCCTTGTTTTTACACTCAGTTACCCATCACAGTGCAAAAGAAAATGAACAAAAGAAAAGCAGAAAGTGATAGTAAGTGTGAATTCAAAGAAAATGAGTTCTTATTTATAGTGGGTCCATCAGGAAAACTGCTGTGCATTGTTTGTGAAAACACTTCCTCACATAATAGAAGACATGATCTTAATAGACACTATAAAACACAACATCAGACTGAAATAGAAGGGAAACTGAAGCTAGTGCCTGGGTCTGAGTTACAGAAAGAATCTGTGATTAAGAAAAAGGAAGAAATCAAAAGACGACAAAACATATTTGTTAGAAGTCTCATTAAGGTAAGTAATGTTATCTTGTTTTTTATATTAAATCAATGTATCATGTAAAATGCTAAATATGTCCATATTAACATATTTTTTTACAAGAATTGAATGGGGGTACAAGAGTTGTATGGTGCATCTGAACTCGTGCGTGAAAAAATTGACGCATGGAACGTAAAAGGTTGGCCACCCCGGAATCAGAGTAATAAAATGCTCAACTCTACTGAGATACAGAAGCTGTAGTCTTTGCAAGCGAGCCTGTACGTTCTGTACAGTGATCAGTGCTGAGGTGACTGAAAGACTGACAAGAAATCCATGTGAAAAAGGCAGAATGTACAAATAACTTTCAAAAAATAAGAGTTGTAGGATGTTCGAAAGGTGAGGATTCAGCCCAGTGTTGCGGTGAGACATTATCAGCAACCAATTCATTTCAATAATTCTGCCCTGCCCTTGTTGGCTGACCCCGATACTAAGGCTGTAACTTCTGCTTCTAGAAGATGTTAACACAAGGGACAGCAGATGTGGAACACCAAATCATCTGCTGGAGGAACCCAGGGGGTCCAACAGCATCTGTGAGGGGGTGGGGAAGGAAATAATTCTGTCCTGATGCAGGGCTTGGCAATATTGGAATTGGCAACAATTCCTTTACTCTTTGTAAGGCCCATCACATACAGTAAACGTAATCACAAAGAAGGCACAACTGTGCCTCTATTCCTCAGGAGACTGCGGAGCTTCAGCATGATGTCACAACCTTGACAAACTTCTATGGATATGTAGCAGACAGTGTATTGACTGGCCACATCATGGGCTGGTATGGAAATGCCAATACCTTAGAACGGAAAACCCTACAAAAGGTCGTGGATTTGGCACAGTACATTATGGGTAAAGCCCATCCAACCATTGAGCACAACTACATGTAACACTCTCATAGGAAAGCAGCATCCATGATCAGAGATCCCCACCACCCAGGCCAGGCTCTTTTCTCACTGCTGCCATCAGGGAGAAGGTACAAGAGCCTCAGAACTCACACCACCAGCTTTAAGAACAGTTACTACCCCTCAACCATCAGGCTCTTGAACAAAAGGGGATGACAACCCTCTTCTACTGAGATGTTCCCACAACCAATGATCTCACTTCAAGAACTCGTTATTTGTTATATTTATTTATAGTTTCATTTCAACAGTTTGCTGTCTGGAATGCACTTGATCTTTCATTGATCTTCTTTACAGTTACTGTTCTATAGATTTGCCGAGTATTCCCTCAGGAAAAAGAATCTTGGGGTTGTATGTGGTGACATACAAGTTCTGATAATAATTTTACTTTGAAACTTTAAAATTCTGAGGTGTTGCTTCAGCCACTGACCGCCTTCAGTCCCATAATTTGTTGTTTTGATTTCCTTGACACACCAGCCAAGGAAAACATTCTTCTTGTACATATGAAATATACATATTTCACAGCACAGGAAGGATTACAACATATTACTGTTACAGAGCATTCCCACCACTCTCATATCCTCACTTATCTTCCTTTAATAATTGTTGACTGTACAAAGTCACTGGAGAGAGGCTGAAGCTGGTGGACATACGAGTTTTTATTTGGCCAAACAAGCAGGAACCATATTGGAGGCACTTGGAAGAAGAGACCTTCCTGACCCAGTAACACATGACATTTCTACATGCCAAGGTCCTTAGCAGGATAATCCTATAGTTACGATGCTTCCTTTGAATTACATAGTTTTCCAAACAGCTCCTTCTTTGCACCCACAATCCAGACACCCAGAAAGTTATTTCCCACTGATTCTGGGCTGCATCCATGCATATGCAGACATCTCAGGTCAGTGAGTGTTTGTTTGTTTGCAATTGACCCCAAAATGCAACTCCAGGAACACAATTGTTCTGGGAGCATATTTATTGAGGACAGCGCAGGATAGGCTGTCCCGGCCATTTGATTCACCCTGCCCAGCGGTCCCCCGATTTAATCTGAGCCTAATCACAGGACAATTTACAATGACCAATTAACCTACCAATCGGTACATCTTTGGACTTTGGGAGGAAACAGGAGCACCCGGAGGAAACCCACACGGTCACAGGGAGAACGTACAAACTCCTTAGAGGCAGTGGCAGGAATTGAACCCCATTGCCTGGCACTGTAAAGCAGTGGCCTAACCACTTCGCTACTGTGCCACCCACAAACTCAATCTACAATCCACATTCAGGTATGAAGACTGGTTGCTGGTGAAATTAGTATTTGCTGTATACTGTAACTTCAGAATATGCCCCAACAATAAGAATTCTGTTTTTATTTAGCCAGTTAAATATAAATCCCTCAGTTCCCGTGGCAGAATCTGGATCACTAATCTAGATAACAAATCCAATAACATATCCACAGCACTACTGACCTCCGTGTAGTAGGCACGTTACTGGATTAATCCAAATCTACTCAGCCCCAAGCCATCAAGATTTCCGATCAGCCCTATCGATTGCTACTTACACTGCAGTCACAGATAATCCAGGGCAATTCCACACTTCCTCATTCACAGGACAACCATCAGCTGCAGGGGGCTCGCTTGGTGAGACAGGACACGATTCCTCGCAGCAAGGATCTCGAGCAGAACTGGCCCTTTTTCCCCCGAGAGAATCACTCTGATAAATTCATTGATGTCAGTGTTTCTTTAGAACTCTCAGTCTCTTTCCCCGTTGTGTTCTCTGCCTGTTCTGACTTCTCGCTGGCTCTCTCTTTGCCTTTTCTTGTGTTTAACAAGTCCTGCTATTGTAATTTCCTGGAAAGACCAATGCAGTCTTTGCCAACGTCACTAAATGCATCCTGAGTCATGACTTATTTGTAAGACTAGCTCTGGGTATGGGAGGGACAAGAAAACAAGAATTGCAACTCTCTCCCACTTGCAAATTGGGACTCTTCAAGGCAGCTCTCTCTCTCTCTCTCTCTCTCTCTCTCTCTCTGTCTATTACTGTCTGTCTGTCTCTCCCCCCCCTCCAGCTCTCTCACTCTTTCTTTATCTTTGTCTCTGTCTCTTTGATTCTTTCTAGCTCTCCCCTGTCTCCATCTGACTAGTTCTCTCCCCCTCTCCCTTTCTGTCTATCTCTCCCTCCCTGTCTCTTAATCCCTCTCCTACTTTTTCTCTCCCTCTCCAACTCTCCCTCTCACACTCTCTCTGACTTTCTCTCTTGCTCTCTTCCTCTCTCTGTCTCCTTCTCTGACTTTCCAGTTCTCTTTCTCCCTCTCAATCTCTCTCCCCTTCTGTCTTCCTCTAGCTCTCTTTCTCACTGTCTCTATTTCTCTGACACTCTCTCTCATACACATTCTCTACCTCTCCCTATTTTCTCTCTCCCACCTCTCTCCATTGCCTCATCTGTCTGTCTGACTGTTTCCCCCTCTCTGTTTGCCCTCTTTTGCCGTTAACAGTTCCTGCTGCAGTAAGCGTGACCCAAGATTTTCTTCAATGGCACCTACACCCAACCTCTCTTCCTCCCTCATGGATCTCCCCTGCCTTCAATATTCTTGGTCTTCAATAGATGGCCACAATCATTCAACCATTGGAACAGGAGGTAGAAGCAAATTGCCACCACAGATTGTGACCATCCAATGTGGCACACACTCTGGCTGAGACCTGGGCTCCTGTGGCCTCCAGAAGCTTGTTTCACCCTTCCACTCCGCTTCCCACCAAATGGGATCCAAGAACTTTAAACCCTCCCCTTTCAGGAGGAATTTCTTTAGTCAGAGGGTGGTGAATCTGTGGAATTTGTTACCACAGACGGCTATGGACACCAAGTCATTGGGTATACTTAAAGTGGAGATTGATAGGGTCATGATTTGTAAGGATGTCAAAGATTACAGGGAGAAGGCAGGAAAGTGGGGTTGAGAGGGATAATAATTTGGCTACGATATCCTAATTCTGCTCCAATGTCTTGCGGGCTTTTGGTTTGCCACCTCAGCCATTTAGTGCCCCAGCAAAAGCACCACAGAACAGTGAGCGCCTGGGTTTCCTCGAGGTGCCCCGGTTTCCTCCCACATCTAAAGAGGTGGAGGCTGGGTAGTGTGCTGTGGGCACACTATCTCGGTGCCAGAACTGAGCACCTCCAGCACATCCTCGGACTGTGCTGGCTGTTGATGTAAACAGTGCATTTCACTGAACAATTACACGTACACTCAGAGGCCACTTTAGTAAGTAATCCTGTACACCTGCCCGTTAAGGTAAATATCCATCCTGCCAATCACGTGGCAGCAACTCAATGCATAAAATCATGCATTCATGGTCAAGAGGTTCAGACCAAACGTCAGAATGGGGAAGAAATGTCATCTAAATGACTTTGATGGGCTGGTTTGAGTATCTCAGAAACTGCTGATTTCCTGGGATTTTCACGCATAACAGTCTCTAGAGTTTACAGAGAATTAGCGTGAGAAGCCAAAAAAAACATCCAGTGAATGCACTTCTGTAGATGAAAATGCCTTGTTAGTGAGAGAGTTCAAAGATGAATGGCCATATAGACTCAAGCTGACAGGAAAGTGACTGTAACTCAAATTACACACGTGACAACAATCGGTTCCAAGGTTGTCAAGCTGAGGAGTGGTAGTGGGGACAAGCTCCCACTACCCAGAAGTGTTCCTCACAGCATGTGCCTCAAACAGCCAAGTCCAGCTCTGGGCCTTCTCGTGTGGCTTAGCCTCTAAGCCCAGAGGAACTGTTTCTACTGACAGGAGGAGGGGCGAAGGCGGGTCCTGGTGCCTTAAAACCTGTGCTTCGGGTAGATGGAGCTTGTCAGCCTGGGAAGGCAGTCCATCTAAGAGAGGGAGAACTCTGATTTCAAACCTCTGCTGCCTTGCGGCCATACACACTCATGGGAAAGGCTTCGGGAGTAAACCCTGAGGACAAATCCGGTGCTGGAGTCCCTCAGGCAGTCCGACGTTGTCTTCAACCTCGTTCTGGCAACTCCCGTGACAACACCGGAGCCAAGCTGTATCAGCCCTTGCCCTTCCCTCGGACAACATTGGTGTCATGGAGAGGGGAAACTTGCTGCATGGGCAACTGCCGGTCATCCATACAACCCTGCCCAGGCCTGCATCCTGGAAACCTTCCAGACGCAGATCCACGGTCTCACGAGACTAACGGATGCCACGCACACACACAACAGCTGGATGTAGAAGAGCATTCCTGAACGTAAAACACATCAGACCTTGAAGCATGCGCTACAATAGGAGCAGACCTCAAGCGTACACTTGGTATTAGGAGGTACCTAATAATGTGGCCACTCAGTGCATATACAATGCCTATAAAAAGTATTCATGTTTTGAGTTTTACAACGTTGAATCACAGTAGGTTTAATTTGGTTTTTTTTGACACTGATCAACAGAAAAGACTTTTTCATGTCAAATTGAAAACAGATCTCTACAAATAGTTCTAAATTAATTAGAAATGTAAAACACCAAATAATTGACTACATCGCCTCTAATATGACTGGTGCAGTCAATTGGCTTCAGAAGTCACATAATTCAAGAGGCGGATACGATAGGGTCTCTTAAGAGGCATTTGGACAGGTTAGAAAAATAGTGGGCTATTGGTAAGCCCAGTGATTTCTAAGGCAAGGACATGTTTGGCACAGCTTTGTGGGCCGAAGGGCCTGTATTGTGCTGTAGGTTTTCTATGTTTCTAATTAGTTTAATGGAGATCACCAAGTGCAGATAAGGTGCTTTCAATTGATTGGAGTAAAAATACACCTGGAAGGTATCTGGAGGGTCCAGATACTGGGGAGTCAGTATCCCGGCAAAAACTACACCATGAAGACAAAAGGACACTCCAAGCAACTCCTCGAAAAGGTTATTGAAAAGCACAAGTCAGGAGATGGATACAAGAAAATTTCCAAGTCACTGAATATTCTTTGGAGTACAGTTAAGTCGATCATCAAGAAATGGAAAGAATATGGCACAGCTGTAAATCTGCCCAGAGCAGGCTGTCCTCAGAAACTGAGTGACCGTGCAAGAAGGGGACCAGTGAGGGAGGCCACAAAGAGGCCTGTGACAACTCTGGAGGAGTCACAAGCTTCAGTGTCTGAGATGGGAGAGACTGCGCAAACAACAACTGTTGCCCGGGTGCTTCACCAGTCACAGCTTTATGGGAGAGTGGCAAAGAGAAAGCCACTGTTGAAAAAATCTCATGAAATCTCAGCTACAGTTTGCCAGAAGGCATGAGGGAGACTCTGAAGTCAGCAGCAAGAGGTTCTATGGTCTGATGAAATCAAAATTGAGCTTTTTGGCCATCAGACTAAACACCATGTTTGGCGTAACCCAAACACCACACATCATCAGAAACTCACCATCCCTACCATGAAGCATGGTGGTGGCTGCATCGTGCTGTGGGGGTGTTTCACTGCAGCAGGCCCTGGAGGGCTTGCGAAGGTAGAGGGTAAAATGAATGCAGCAAAATACAGGGAAATCCTGGAGGGGAACCTGATGCAGTCTGTAAGAGAACTGTGCCTTGGGAGAAGATTTGTTTTCCAGCAAGACAGCGACCCCAAGCAAAAGGCCAAAGTTACACAGGAATGACTTAAAAACAACAAAGTTAGTATCCCGGAGTGGCCAAGTCAGAGTCCAAGCCTTAATCCATTGAGAATTTGTGACTGGACTTGAAAAGGGCTGTTCACTCTCAATCCCCATGCAAACTGACAGAGCTTGGACAGTTTTGTAAAGAATAGGGAAAAATTGTAGTGTCCAGATATGCAAAGCTGATAGGGACCTATCCACACAGACTCGAGGCTGTAATTGCTGCCAAAGGTGCATCTACCAAATACTGACTTCAAGGGGGTGAATACTTATGCAATAAAATATTTTGTTTTATATTTGTAATTAATTTAGATCACTGTGTAAAGATTAGTTTTCACTTTGACACGGTCGAGTCTTTTTCTGTTGATCAGCATCAAAAAAAGCCAAATTAAATCCACTGTGATTCAATCTTGTAAAACAATAAAACATGAAAGTTTCCCTTGGGAGTGACTGCCTTTTATAGGCATTGCATGTCATTATATAAAAATATAAGTAAGTATAGAAAAAAAAGCACATGATTCTGCAACCCAATCCAACAAAGATTTCCTGGAGGGCATTTGTGAGGGCTAGGCAGAGGGATCTCTTTGACCTGTGGCTTTCTCAGTGAATCTGCTGGAGCTGGATTACGGGATCATTGTGGTGCAGCCCTCTGCTGCAGGGTGCATCAAGGCAAGAGATGCACTGCCTGGTGTATTACTGAGGCTTTGTAATGCATTGGTCAGGCTGCAGTTGGAGTTTTGGGCCCCTTATCTAAGAAAGGATGTGCTGTCATTGGAGAGGGTCCAGAGGAGATTCATGAGAACGATCCTGGGAAAAGACAGGGTTAAGATACGAGGAGCGTTTGAACTCTCTGGTGGTTAGAGGAATGAGGGGTATCTCATTGAAACCTACCAAATATTGAAAGGGCTAGACAGAATAGACCCGGAGAGGAAGTTTCCTCTGGTGTGAGAGTCTAGGATCAAAGAGCACAGCTTCAGAATAGAGGGACGTTCCTTTAGAACAGAGATGAGGAGGAATTTCTTTAGCCAGAGGGTGGTGAATCTGTGGAATTCATTGCCACAGGTTGCTGTGGTGGGCAAGTCACTGGGTGCATTTAAGATGGAGGTTGATAGGTTCTTAATTAGTAAGTGTGTCAAACGTTGCACGGAGAAGTCAGAAGAACGTGGTTGAGAGGGATTATAAACCTGTCATTACGGCAGAGCAGACTTGATGGGCTGAATGGCCTAATTCTGATCCTACGCCTTATGATCTTAGTGTTTCAGCTCCATGGCTCCCAGGCAGATCCACCTTTCCCATGAGCTTAGCTCCAAGCTTCTGGAGATGTGCTGCAGTTGAATTTTAACCTTCTGAGGATGATCTAAACAGCCCTCAGACAATGGGAAGGTGTCTTCAGCATGAAGTGTGGCAGAGTAGAGGTCTACAAGATGACAAGAGGCATACATAGAGTGCACAGTCTTGGACAGACTTTCCTCAGGGCAAAAATGACTAGTTTTATATAGTTTGCTGCCAAATTACCCTTCTGCTTATTCATCTAATATGACAGATGCACTCTTTCAGCTTAAACCATTTCAAAAAGGGTTGATAGCTATAATTTATAAATGGTTATTGAAATTATGAATGGTATCTAACGATAAAATTAAACGTTCTTGGGAACTGGAATTTCAAGAGTCATTTTCAATGGAGTAAAATTTTTCATTTGGTTAATAACTCATCTATTTGTGCCCGTCATTCCTTGATACAGTTCAAGGCAGTGCATCGGGCAGATATGTCAAAGGACAAACCAGCATGTATATTTTCCAACATCAATCCCATTTGTGACAGATGTAATATTGAGGTGGCCACTTTATCTCTTATGTTCTGGTCTTACATAAAGCTAGACAATTTTTGGTGAGATGTTTTTAAAATGTTATCAAAAACTGACTAGGTTGAGAGACCATAATTTTTCAGGTGAATGAAGGGAGGGTGTCAGAGGTAGTTTTGTTTTACACACAGAGTGGTGGGCAGCTGAACACACTGCCAGGGGTAGTGGTAGAGGCAGATACATTAAGGACATTTAAGAGACTGATTGGCACACGGATGAAAGAAAAATGGAGGGCTACGTACAAGGGAAGGGTTAAATTGATCTTGATGTAGGTTTAAGGTTGGCACAGTATTGTGTTATAGTGTTTCATGCTCTCCACCTCTCCATCAAACACACTCCTTTCCAACCTCACAGGAACACAATAAACTCCTCAAACTCAAGCAGCGTCCATTATCAGAAAACCCATTCATCATTATGAGTAATCAGGAAACCCCTCCATCATTATCAATCATCGAGAAACCACTCCATCATCAATCATTGAGAAACCACTCCATCATTGAGAAACCACTCCATCATCATCAATCATCGAGAAACCACTCCATCATCGAGAAACCCCTCCATCATCATCAATCATTGAGAAACCACTCCATCATCATCAACCATCAGGAAACTCTTCCATCATCATCATCATCTATCATCAGGAAACCCTCCATCATCAACTATCATCAGCAAACCCTCCATCATCATCCACCATTAAGGACCCCTGACCAGCCAGAGCAATCTGGTTGCTGTCATCAGGAAGAGGGTACAGGAGCCTCAGGAACCACACCACCAGATCCTGTAACAGTTACTAACCCTCGACCATCAGAGTTTCAAACCAGAGGGGATAATTTCACTCACCCCATCGCTGAACTGTTTCCACAACCTATGGACTCAGTTCCAAAATGTGTTGTATTTTGCGCATTGGTTGTCTAGCTGCCCTGCTGGGACAGCCTTTCACTGATTCTATTGTGTTTTTTTGTATTCTTCATCAGGACCGTAAAGGACGAAGTCCTCCTACCAGGTGACAGGTGACAGGTGAGACCAGGCAGGGGGAGGGGGACCAGGTGACAGGTGAGACCAGGCAGGGGGTGGAGGGGGACCAGGTGACAGGTTACAGGTGAGACCAGGCGGGGGGAGGGGGACCAGGTGACAGGTTACAGGTGAGACCAGGCAGGGGGGAGGGGGGACCAGGTGACAGGTGAGACCAGGCAGGGGGAGGGGGACCAGGTTACAGGTGAGACCAGGCAGGGGAGAGGGGGGACCAGGTGACAGGTGAGACCAGGCAGGGGAGAGGGGGACCAGGTGACAGGTTACAGGTGAGACCAGGCAGGGGAGAGGGGGACCAGGTGACAGGTTACAGGTGAGACCAGGCAGGGGAGAAGGGGGGACCAGGTGACAGGTGAGACCAGGCAGCGGGGAGGGGGGACCAGGTGACAGGTGAGACCAAGCAGAGGAGAGGGGGACCAGGTGACAGGTTACAGGTGAGACCAGGCAGGGGGGAGGGGGGACCAGGTGACAGGTGAGACCAGGCAGGGGGTGGAGGGGGACCAGGTGACAGGTTACAGGTGAGATCAAGCAGAGGAGAGGGGGACCAGGTGACAGGTGAGACCAGGCAGGGGGAGGGGGACCAGGTTACAGGTGAGACCAGACAGGGGAGAGGGGGACCAGGTGACAGGTTACAGGTGAGACCAGGCAGGGGGGACCAGGTGACAGGTGACAGGTGAGACCAAGCAGAGGAGAGGGGGACCAGGTGACAGGTGAGACCAGGCAGGGGGGAGGGGGGACCAGGTTACAGGTGAGACCAGCAGGAAGAAGGTGGAGCATTTGCGGCCACACAATTGGCTGAAGATATTGTCATTGAAAAGAACGGCCAGGCTGGTTCAAGCTGACAGGCAGGTGACAGTAACTACAAACACGTGTTTCAACAGCGGTTGCAAATATTTTCGGTACAGCAGAGTTTAAAGCGAAGTCCCGCGGGCGATGAGAGTGACCGGGAAGGTGACGGTAACTCGGGTTACAGCCGCGGCGTGCAGTGAGCGTCCTTGAACACACAGCACGTTGAACATGGAAATGAATGAACGGGCGACGGCAGCAAAAGACCACCAGCATACGCACTGGCCACTTTATTAGGTACAGGAGAAACCTACCAACGGGGCTACTGCGTCTAACTTAAAGTGACGGTTAAAGTCACACTGGTAACTCCGCACTTTAACAGTTAATTCGATATACTTTTACGCACATCGCTGCTTCAGACGCGGGGTTTTGAATGGTAGTTTGATAAGCGAACAAGGTGAAATGACCCCGACTGAATAAAGCGAGTGCTTTAATGTTAAACGAGCGAGAGCTTACCAAGTGTTCAGCGTGCATTTCCCAGTCAGACAGCCAACTCTGACGTCCTTGATCCCGGCCTCTGCCAGCTTCTAGATCGGCGTGGACGCGGCCCTCGCCGCCTCGTAGAAGAGGGAGGTTTCAGACTCTCCTCCCCGATGTGAACTTTCTGGACTTACAGCGAAGCTGTAACATTCTTTCCAGCGGGGTGGGCTGAGGCAGGCATCGCTGTTCTTCACGTCTCGCCTCCACTGGGACTTTTTCTCTCTCTGTAAGAAGTTGGGAATTTCCAAGGAAAGTGAATCAGTTTCGTCCGAATGAAGCAAGTGCAGCAGGGTGGTCGGGCCCGAGAGCGAACTCCCAGGAGAGGAAACAGATTAGGAAAACATACAGAACCTCCTCTAGACTCTGATTCAAATTCACGTCTACATAACGGGTTTTTTTTTTCGGATCCGGATTTAGAATCACTTCGTTCTCCTTTACTCGCGTGTACTGGAAATGGCATCGAACAATCTTGAATCCAGTAACGCGTTAACAACCAACTCGACCCCCGGTTGTGCTGGGGGGGTGGGGGCAGCCCGCAAGCATAGCGTGCCCCACATGTTCCTCAGAGCAACACGGACGGCTACAACAATACCGACAAAACACCCCCTCACACAGGCTCCTACCCATAAGAGATAGGAACAGAATTAGGCCATTTGGCCCATCGTATCAACGCTGCCGTTTCATCATGGCTGACCTATTTCCCTCTCGGCCCCAGTCTCCTGCCCTCTCCCCGTATCCCTTCATGCCCTGACCTATCAATCAACCTCTGCCTTAATGACCTCCACAGCAACCACAAATTCCACAGATCACCTCCTGAGGAAATTCCTCCTCACCAACCTCCATTTGCCATCTGGCTAAACAAATTCCTCCTCGTCTCCCTGTACTGAAGGGATAAGGAATTCCTTTTATTCTGAGGCTGTGCCATCTGTTCCTGGACTCTCCCACTACTGGGGACAGCGTCTCCACGTCCGCTCTATCTCGGCCCTTCTGTGATGCATCTCTAAAAATTGAGAAGAATTATCTCCATCAGAACTCCAGGCTGCAGTTTGTACCTCAACCAGTGCAGGCCAAGCAAGCGCCATCTTCAGGCCAGCTCAGGGTCTGGAAAAACACTCAGGGTCAGCTCAAACTGGCCTCTCAAGGAGGCGGAATCTCTCATAAAGGACCCTCTGGTACAGAGGGTGCTGGCAGGCTGGACCCAAGAGTGGAGGCTCCCTCTGTCACAGTGGTCGTTGGCATCACCTCAAACAAGGAATGGCAGTAGACAGGCCCACACCTTAACCCAAGAGGAACGGCAGAATAGCCACGAAGAGACAGAGACAAGGGGGTTAGGCACAGGCATACCAACAGAGCCTCAGACTAAGTGACACCACAAAACAATTCATCCTCCATGACGCAGTAAGACCCCACTGGAGACCTCTTTAAATAATCTTAGAATGAGGGAAACCCGTGCCAGTCACAATTAACTTGACAAGTTTAAACCGAAAGCACAAGGGCTTAATAATTCTAGTTAAGATAATTAGTAAGTATAGGTGCTCCAGAAACCGAGAAGGTTAAACATTCTACAGCAAGCCCACGGGCTCATGACATCCTCATTGTCCAGGACCTGCCCTCTGCTCATTACTACAATCAGAGAGGAGGTACAGGAACCTGTAAACACACACTCAGCGATTCAGGAACAGCTTCTTCTGTTCTGCCATCAGATTTCTGAATGGTCCATGAACACCACCTCACCGTTCTTCCTTTGCACTATTTAAAACACTGAACGCTACAGCACTGTGCAGGCCTTTTAATCTCCTCTCAGGTTACCCGAACCCTTCCCTCACGTAGCCGTCCATTTTTCTATCATTAGCATTTTAAATGTCTGCTTCTACCATCATTTCTGACAGGACGTTGCACGCATCCACCACAGACTGTGCAAAAAAACTAACTCTGACATCTACCCCCGCCCCATACTTTCCTCCAGTCACCTGAAAATTATGTTATGATACAGACTAGCTTGCACCGGCTTCTGGAGTTTAGACGCTCTAGCTCCCTGGAATACCAATAGCTGGCGAAGCCCCTTTAAAGACTCGGCCCACTCCTCTAACTTGTGGCCGTGTTTAGGTGCCAGGATTTCAATATTTAAAGAGCACCTGAACTGAGCTCCATTGTCAGCTCAACTTTGGATTCTTGTCTAGCATCTAGTTCAGAACCCTGCCTTTGTTTCAGATTTGTATCATAACTCAATTCTGCTCTCGGATACTCGGACACTCGAGTCCTATCTATCCTCCTCTCGGTTTCTCGTCACAGTTGTATTAACCATTTCTGCCCTGGGAAAAAGTCTCTGGCTATCAACTAGATCTAAGGCTCTTATCATCCTGTCAAGTCATTGGTTTAATAGACTAAATAAAATAACGTTTTCAATGGTAACTCTCAGTAATTTTCTATGTATATCAATACATGTACAATATATAGTATATTATATCAATACATATATCAACAGTGTACTGTTGCCACTGTAGGTTTCATGGCATTTGTATTAGTGATTATAGACAAGATTCTGAACCAGGCTGTCTGACCTCAGAATCTTATCCATGTCCGATAATTGGCTGCATATCTCCTTCTGTCCTCTGTTCCTGATCTATACCAGGAGTAGGAGGATGGCTTACTCAGGCCAGGCTTGTAGAGTGACATGGCTGAAGCATATGAGGCCCCAAGTGTCAACTGTCTAACTGTAGAGAAAATGTTTCTCTGTGTGGGAGAATCTAGATCGCTAAATAAATAAATATTGATTGATTGAGATACAGCCAGGAATGCTGCCCCAATTGCGAAATGTATAAAAATAAGGGGCCACTAATTGAAAACCTGGATGAGAAGAACTTTTTTTTAGAGTTATAGAGATAGACGACACAGAAAGAGGCCCTTTAGCCCAACTCGTGCATGCCAGCCAAGAAGCCTTCCTGAGCTAGTCCAATTTCCGTATCCTTCGACCTTTCCGATCATTTTCCCTCAGAGAGTCAGAAACCTTTGGATCCCTCTTCCTCAAAGCTGTTTCTTTGAGTGTTGTTGAGGTAAAATTGGCGAGTTACTTGAGAGATACAAACGGGTGAAAGGGATTGGATGGGGATGTGCAGTTAACTTTGATCCCATGATCTTATTAAACAGTGATGCAGGCTTGAGGCCTACCCCTGCTCCGAGTTTGTATATTTGTAAATATCTATGTTCCATACCAATAAATGCCACGGTAGTGTCCCATTTAGCGCAATGCCATCGGAGTTCATTCCCCTGCCTTGCGGCTATACCGGCTCATGGGAAAGGCTTTGGGAGTAAACCCCGAGGAAAAATCCAGAGTCGGAGTCCCGAAGGCGGCTGACTGCTGTACCCAGCACCGGCACGGCAACTCCTACGATGCTGCTGGCACCAAACCGTATCGACTTCCGTCGTTCCTTTGGACCTGTCATCAGCATGGAGAGGGGGGAGGGCGTCCCACTGCATGGGTAACAGACGGATCTCCATATCAACTCTGCCCTGGCTTGCACCCTGGAAAGGCGACAGACCCCAGCGACTACCAGAGGCGCAGTACCCATGGTTGACCATGACTGACAGAGGCCACATCGGATTTTGGAGTTTGGAGTCGGTACATTTTTCACGTAGAACGCATGAGTTTCCTCCCACAGTCCAAAGACCTACCTGCCTCAATTGGTCATTAATTGGTTATTAATTGGTCATTAATACATTAATTGGTCATTGTAACTTGTCCCGTGATTAGGCTAGGGGGTTGCACCGTATCTCAGTAAATAAATAACATGGCTGAGATTGTTATGTTCACAGTGATGGTCAGGTTGGGGAAGGGAGAGAAGTTACACCCCAAAGCTGGATTATCTTTCACTTTCGTACCGCATCTGATATCTGTGTGATAAGTGTGTGGGAAATTTTGTCTGCAAGTCATGGACAGCAACTTACACGGATCTGTCAGGCTTATTTAACCTTGCTGGATCCGGAGGCTTTTTTGATCCAGCGCCTCTAAGTGAGACAACAAACCTGTTGACGATGATTTTTTTTATTAAGTGTTACAAAAGCGGGAAGCAAACAAGGAAGAAGAGCAAGGGAACAAGGAAAGACCAAGTCACGGTAGCGTTGCGGTTACCGTTATGCTATTGCAGCTCAAGGCGTCAGGGTTCTGAGTTCAATTCCAGCGCTGTCTGCGAGGAGTTTGAACGGTCTCCCCAAGGCATGTGTGGGTTTCCTCCAGCTGCTCTGGTTTACTCCCACTGTCCAAAGACGTACCAGTTGGTGGGTTAACTGGTCATTGTAAATCGTCCTGTGATTCGGCTGGGGTTAAATCGGGGGTTGCTGGTGGTGCAGCTCGAAAAGCCAGAGGTGTCTACTTCATGCTGTATCTCTGAGTGAAAAGTAAAGGAAGAGTAATCGTGGTCATCTCACGTGCAGACGGAAGAGGCAACAAGGAATTCCAGTGATAACAATTAACATATAAAATGGATTCAAGTAATGTGATACCTGCCACTGAATGCTAAAAAGTTTCTAGAGAAATACTGAAGCAACCGAAATGTAATTACTGGAGAAATCACTGAACACGTGATGATAAAAAAATACAAAAGGCTTTGGAAAGTTAGGCTTCAAGGAAACTATCAGTTCTACACCCCAAAAAATAACATCCTATTTATGTGATTTATTCAGAAAGCCTAACGATGGCCATTAACTGCCTTATGTGGATGGACTTTGATAACGTCTCGCAATAGAGTAAAACGTGGAGATTATTGGAATCGTAGATCCTAGGTTCTGCTGTGACACAGTCCCTCAGACAAAGTGACGTTGCGGATGCTGATCCTGCAAACCTGCCAGAAAGCGTTCAACTTCGGCGTCATCTGCGGGGTTCACGTTTCCGCTGAAGACCTTCAGACTGACAGCTGGAGCATGCTAGCACAGAGGCTCTTTGGCCCATCTAGTCATTCTGTGCGGGCGTGCCTTATTCTGATTGTCGAAAGTTGCTTCCGTTGTGACTGGTTAGTTTAGAAACTGCAGCTGCTTTTCCTGTTGGTGTCCAGTTTCAAATATCCTGGGTATAATGTGCAAGGGGCTTGCTCCCATCTTCTTTTGTTTGGGATAAGGATGCACAAACGATTGGGAAGGTCTGTTCTATGCGGACTTTTAAATAAGTATGCTCAATGAACGTAAGTAGTGTGTTAGACAAGTACTTAGCTTCGTAGTGTCTGTAACTTGCGGACCATGGATGTTTAGTCAATTTTTTATTGATTGTTGCAATCCCATTTGAAGTCAGTGTATCCCTGTCTCACTTGCCAGACCCATAAACCTGATTCAACATTACACTTCTCCATGCCAAGCTATTTTTTTGCTTAGTCTCATTACCCCACCACACCGGGACCACACAGCCCTTTGTACCCCTCTTTCCATGTACTTATCCACCCTTCCCTTAAATTTTCAAACTGAACCCCTCGCTCAGGGAAACCCGCACTGCGGGGGGGGGGGGGGTCATTGCTGTCCAGTCAAGTGACAACTGCTGGGAAAAGCCACCCTCAAGCCTTCTTTGAAAATGACTCAGCGTTAGTAACCACTGTAAAATTTGTGGGTCTGCTGTTAGCATAGTCAGCTCCACTGCCAAGATCTTTTCCCTCAATGCATTTCCACTGAAAGCTGACTGCAGGAGTTTCTTGGTGAAAACAGCTGAATATTCTGAAGTCAAAGGGTTTCCAGCAACTCGAGCAGATGTGAACTATCCCGAGAGGGATAACTTTAAAAGCCGATGCTGGAACTCTGACAGAGAGCGAAGCAGAAATGATGGGAGCTCACTCCCTTCCCAAAATTCAAAGGTCAAAGTAGATTTATTTTCAAAGACCACATATTTATTTTCCTGATAGGCTGAATGTATTTTACACTTAATTTAATGCACAGAACAATGTACCAGTAAAGAAGCCCCCCCCCCACCCCGAAGAGCAGGCAGTCTATCTGACTTCAGCAGATGCTCGTTCATGGATCAGTACTTGGAGATGTGATGTGGTGACCATTACAGAGACTTGGATGGCTCAGGGACAGGAATGGTTACTTCGGGTGCCGAGTTTTAGATGTTTCAGAAAGGACAGGGAGGGAGGCAAAAGAGGTGGGGGTGTGGCACTGTTGATCAGAGATAGTGTCACGGCTGCAGAAAAGGTGGACGCCATGGAGAGATTGTCTACAGAGTCTCTGTGGGTGGACGTTAGGAACAGAAAGGGGTCAATAACTCTACTGGGTGTTTTTTATAGGTCGCCCAATAGTAACAGGGATATCGAGGAGCAGGCAGGGAAACAGATCCTGTAATAATAACAGAGTTATCATGATGGGGGATCTTAATTTTCCAAATATCGATTGGCATCTCCCTAGAGCAAGGGGTTTAGATGGGGTGGAGTTTGTTAGGTGTGTTCAGGAAGGTTTCTTGACACAATATATAGATAAGCCTGGAAGAGGAGAGGCTGTACTTGATCTGGTATTGGGAAATGAACCTGGTCAGGTGTCAGATCTCTCAGTGGGAGAGTATTTTGGAGATGGTGATCATAATTCTGTCTCCTTTACAATAACATTGGAGAGAGATAGAAACAGACAAGTTAGAAAAGCATTTAATTGGAGTAAGGGGAATTATGAGGCTATCAGGCAGGAAATTGGAAGCTTAAAATGGAAACAGACATTCTCAGGGAAAAGTACAGAAGAAATGTGGCAAATGTTCAGGGGATATTTGTGTGGAGTTCTGCATACATATGTTCCAACGAGACAGGGAAGTTATGGTAGGGTACAGGAACCATGGTGTACAAAGGCTGTAATAACTCTAGTCAAGAAAAAAAGAAAAGCTTACAAAAGGTTCAGAGAACTAGGAAATGTTAGACATCTTGAAGATTATAAGGCTAATAGGAAGGAGCTTAAGAAGGAAATTAGGAGAGCCAGAAGGGGCCATGAGAAGGCCTTGGTGAGCAGAATTAAGGAAAACCCCAAGGCATTCTACAAGTACTTGAAGAGCAAGTGGATAAGACATTAAGGAATAGGACCGGATGAGATGTACCCCCAGGCTACTGTGGGAGGCGAGGGAGGAGATTGCTGAGCTTCTGGCAATGATCTTTGCATCATCAATGGGGACAGGAGAGGTTCTGGAGGATTGGAGGGTTGCAGATGTTGCTCCCTTATTCAAGAAAAGGAGTAGAGATAGCCCAGGAAATTACAAACCAGTGAGTCTTACCTCAGTGGTTGGTAAATTGATGAAGATCCTGAGAGGCAGGATTTATGAACATTTGGAGAGGTATAATATGATTAGGAATAGTCAGCATGGCTTTATCAAGGGCAGGTCATGCCTTAAGAGCCTGATTGAATTTTTTAAGGATGTGACACATTAATGAAGGAAGAGCAGTAGATGTGGTGTATATGGATTTCAGCAAGGCATTTGATGAGGTACCCCATGCAAGGCTTATTGAGAAAATAAGGAGGCATGGGATCCAAGGGGACATTGCTTTGTGGATCCAGAACTGGTTTGCCCACAGAAGGCAAAGAGTGGTTGTAGACAGGTTATATTCTGCATGGAGGTTGGTGACCAGTGGAGTGCCTCAGGGATCTGTTCTGGGACCCTTACTCTTTGTGATTTTTATAAATGACCTGGATGAGGAAGTGGAGGGATGAGTTAGTAAGTTTGCTGATGACACAAAGGTTGGAGGTGTTGTGGATAGTGTGGAGGACTGTCAGAGGTTACAGCGGGACATTGATAGGATGCAAAACTGGGCTGAGAAGTGGCAGATGGATTTCATTTTGATAAGTGTAGGTCAACTATGATGGCAGAATATAGTATTAATGGTAAGACTCTTGGCAGTGTGGAGAATCAGAGGAATTTTGGGGTCCGAGTCCATAGGATGCTCAAAGCAGCTGTGCAGGTTGACTCTGTGGTTAAGAAGGCGTATGGTGTATTGGCTTTCATCAATTGTGGAATTGAGTTTAAGAGCCGAGAAGTAATGTTGCAGCTATATAGGACCCTGGTCAGACCCCACTTGGAGTACTGTGTTCAGTTCTGGTCACCTCACTACAGGAAGGATGTGGAAACTATAGAAAGGGTGCAAGGATGTTGCCTGGGTTGGGGAGCATGCCTTATGAGAATAGGTTGAGTGAACTCGGCCTTTTCTCCTTGGAGTGACGGAGGATGAGAGGTGACCTGATAGAGGTGTATAAGATGATGAGAGGCATTGATTGTGTGGGTAGTCAGAGGCTTTTTCCCAGGGCTGAAATGGTTGTCACGAGAGGACACAGGTTTAAGGTGCTGGGGAGTAGGTACAGAGGAGATGTCAGGGGTAAGTTTTTTACTCAGAGAGTGGTGAGTGCGTGGAATGGGCTGCTGGCAATGGTGGTGGAGGTGGATACGATTGGGTCTTTTAAGAGACTCCTGGATAGGTACATGGAGCTTAGAAAAATAGAGGGCTATGGGTAAGCCCAGTAATTTCCACGGTAGGGACATGTTCGGCACAACTTTGTGGGCCAAAGGGCCTGTATTCTGCTGTAGGTTTTCTATGTTTCTAAATCTTTCTACTAGGATATTAGTCCCTCTCCAGTTCAGGTGCAAACTGTCTCTTCCGTACAGGACCCAAAGAGCCCTCCTTCCTACACCAACTCCTTAGCCATGTGTTAAACTGTAAGATCTTCCTATTTCTGGCCCAACTAACACTTGGCATGGGCAGTAATCCTGAGATCACAACCCTGTAGGTCCTGTCCTTTAACTTAGCACCAAACTCCCCTGCAGAACCTTGTCCCTCTTCCTACCAGAACCACTGACTGCTTACCCCCCCCACTTAAGAACGCTGAGGACTTGATCCGGGATATCTCGTTCTCACCCACACAACCTCCTTTCTGTTCCCCTGACTAAGAAAACTCTATCACCACAGCTCGTCCCTTCCCTCCGCTTCCCTTCTGAGTCACAGACACAGACACGGTGTCAGAGACCTGACCACTGTGACTTTCCTCTGCTAGGTAATTCCACCCCCCCAACAGTACCTACCTGTATTGGGAGGGATAGCCACAGGGCACCCTGCACTGACAGTTAATCCTGACTGCCACCCAGTTTCCTGTGTCCTGCACCTTGGGTGGAACTACCTCTCTATGTCCGATCTATCAACTCCTCAGCCTGCTGAATGCTCCAGTGTTTTCCCAGTTCCGGCTCCAGCTGCTTAATGCGGAGTGTTAGAAGCTGCACCTGGATGCATTTCTTGCGGGTAAAGTTGTCAGGGACACTGGTGGTCTCCCTGCCTTCCCGCATCCCGCACGAGGGAGCTTTGCTCACTGTGTCATCATCAAGAAGGAAACAAGAAAGAAACAGAAAAAAATCTACCTCCAGAGTTTCGCCTTCTCTCGCATAGGCCTCTCCTCAATGAACCCTCGAGAAGCTAGAGCCTCAACTCCCCGCTCTAACACTGTCAACTCCTACAAAGGCTGCTCCACTTCCCCCGCCTCGTTCTTATTGCCCTTGCTAATGAACCCCGATCTCTGATTGGCCGCTCGCATGAAGTGCTGCTCTCTAACGCACGCTAGCCAACCTGTGTGAGACACCTCCTCTCTCACTCCTTGTCTCCGACTGGCCACTGTTCAAACACTGCGAAGTGCCTTGATAATCTATTTATTTTGAACCTCGGACTTTTCCTGATGTTATCTGGGTGTTGCAGTCCCTCATGGTGACTATTTAGATATTTCATGTATGGACGAGTGAACGGGCAGGACATGGGAGACCATTCTTCAATCCAACGTCATGGGATTCTTTACGTCAACTGTGTGGTCGAGCATGGGATCTGAAATCCATCACCTTCTCCTGATCTTCCCAGCTCCTCCTACAGCCACACCAGACACCCCCCCGCCCTTCTCTCTCCCACGACGCCCGCCGCCCTTCTCTCTCCCACGACGCCTACCCGAGCGCTCTCTGGCTCGGCAGCTTGCCATGGCAACTGCTCTGCAAGTGACCGCGAGAAACCGCAGAGAGTTGCGGACACAGCTCAGCCTCCCCTCCCCGCCACGGACTCGGTCTGCACTTCACACTCCCTCGGTAGAGGAGCCAGAATAATCAAAGTCCCTACCCATCTCTCTTCTTCTCAAGATACAAAAGCCTGAAAGCACTTATCACCAAAGACAGCTGCTAGGTTTCATTTAAATTAATAGATAGTGCGAAAATAGAGAGCAAAGTAAAATAGTGCGATGATGTTCATGGGTTCAATGTCCATTCAGACAGGAAGAAGCTGTTCCTGAATCGTTGAGTGTGTCTTCGGGCTCCTGTCCCCCCCTCCTTGATGGTAGCAATGAGAAGAGGGCAGGTCCTGGGTGATGGGGGGTGATGGCTGTTGTCTCTTTTGAAGAAGTCTGAATTACAGTAAGTATACATTTATATGTATACAATAGGTATTGAATTGAATTGGCTTTATTTTTTATATCCTTCACATGCATGAGGAGTAAAAATCTTTACGTTACGTCTCCATCTAAATGTGCAAACACAGTCATTTATAACAAATAGAACATTCAATGTAGAGTACACTCAAATCAGCGTAAGTTAATCAGCCTTATGGCCTGGTGGAAGAAGCTGTCCCGGAGCCTGTTGACCCCAGCTTTTATGCTGCGGTACGGTTTCCCGGATGGTAGCAGCTGGAACAGTTTGTGTTTGGGGTGACTCGGGTCCCCAGTGATCCTCCGGGCCCTTTTTACACACCTGTCTCTGTAAATGCCCTGAATCATGGGAAGTTCACAACTACAGATGCACTGGGCTGTCCGCACCACTCTCTGTAGGATCCTGCAATTAAGGGAGGTACAGTTCCCAGTGATGCAGCCAGTCAGGATGCTCTCAATCGTGTCCCTGTAGAAAGTTCTTAGGATTTGGGGGCCCATATCAAACTTCCTCAACTGTCTGAGGTGAAAGAGGTGCCTTCGTGAATATATATATATAATATAGTTAAGTTAAAATAAGTCGTGTGAAAACAGAAATTAAATAAAGTAGTGAGTTAATGGTCAATAGTTCAATGTCGTTTTAGAAATCAGATGGCAGAGGGGCAGAAGCTGTTCCTGAATCGCTGAGTGTGTGCCTTCAGGCTTCTGTATCTCCTTCCTGACAGTAGCAATGAGGACAAAGCATGACCAGGGTGCTGAGGGTCCTTATTGATGTATGGCACATTCCTGAGGCATTGCTTCTTGAAGGTGGCTTGGGTACTACAGAGGCCAGTGTTCATGATGGAGATGACTAATTTTACAACGCTCTGTAACTACTTCAATTCTGCACAGTAGCCTCCCCGCACCAGATGGTGATGCAGCCGACCAGAATGTTCTCCATGGTACATCTGTACAAGTTTTTGAGTGTTTTAGCTGACAAACCAAACTTCCTCAAACTCCTAATGAAATATAGCCAGTTTTGCCTTCTCTATAGTTGCATCAAAATGTCACAGATTAGCTCCTCAGAGATATCGACATCCAGGTAGTTGAAATTGCTCACCCTTTCCACTCCTGATCTCTTGATGAGGATTGGTTTGTGTTCCCTCGTTCTTTCCTTTCTGAGGTTCACAGTCAGCTCTTTGGTCTGACCGACGTTGCGTGCAAGGTTCCTGGTGCAACACCACTCAGGATGCTGGCATATCTCACTTTCTCATCACCATCTGAAATTCTGCCAACAATGGTTGTATCATCAGCAAATTTATAGATGGCATTTGAGCTGTGCCTAGTGTAGAGAAAGTAGAGTGGTGGGCTAAGCACACCTCACTGTGGTGGGCCAGTGTTCGAGGTGGAGATACTCTTTCCAATCCACACAGACTGTGGTCTTCCGGTTGCAGAGGGAGGAACGGAGGCCCAAGTTCTGATCAGGACTCCGTTCCTGTAGAGATGCTGTAGAACTTCAGGACTGTAGAAATGCTGGTGTTAAACATGAGCTGTTGTCAATAAACAACGTGACATTGTTATTTGTATTGTCCAGGTGATCCAAGGCCCTATGAAGAACCATTGAGGTCGTGTCTGCCGTCGATCTATTGTGATTTGGCAAATCATAGAGAATCCAGGAGACAGGAGTTGATACTGGTCATGACCAATCTCTTAAAGCACGCCATCATCGTGGATGTGAGTACTACCAGACAATGGCCATTAAGGCAGCTCACACTGTTCCTCCCGTATCCATAATTACCTGAAAGTGGTGTCATGAGTAGATAAGGTCATAAAGAGAGCTATGGTCGTCATAAATCACAGTACTGTGTACAGAAGTTGGGATGTTATATTGAAGGGATGGTTATAATTGTTGCCTTTTGAAGCAGGTACGGGGGAGGCTAGTGCCCATGATGGAACGGGCTGAGTTTACAACTTTTTGCAGCTTTTTCTGATTCTGTGCAGTGGCCCCTCCGTACCCGACAGTGATGTGACCAGTTAGAATGCTCTCCGCGGTACAATAAGAAAGGCTCTAGACACCTTTAAAAGACACCTTTTTATCTATCTGCACTGCACTTTCTTTGTAACTGTAACACTTTATTCTGCGTTCAAAGCTCTTCACTGTATCTCAGTACATGTGACAATAGTAAACCAATATCAACACCAATATTCTGAGTGGTTCCCCTCTCCCCACCATTCACATTTGATTCACAATCCACCCATCATCTCACACTCGCCCTCCCTCCAGCCGGTATGTGAAGGCAGGAAGAGAGACAGGCAGACAGACAGAATCCAAGAAGATTTAAACCAATTGATTCATCGTTTCAGACCATCCCTTCAATATAACATCCCAACTTCTGTACTCAGTACTGTGATTTATGAAGACCATAGCCCTCTTTATGACCTTATCTACCCATGACACCACTTTCAGGGAATTATGGATCCCTATTCCCAGATCCCTCTCTTCTAGCTCACTGCTCATGTACATGGTGTAAGACTGATCCTGGTTTGACCTCCCAAAGTGCAACACTTCACAACCATCTGAATTAAGTTCCATCTGCCATTTTTTGTTCGCCCATCAGAAGCCTGGTGAGACTTTGATCGCCCCCTGGTCTGTATGGTGCCCACAATGGTATGGACCTTTGTACCATGCTCTGATTGTCGTGCCTCAGGTTAGACCCACACCTGAAGATCAGGTAGCAACTGCCCCAAGTAGGGATGAATTTGCCCTGTGTGACTAAATGATGGCACTCAGTGTGGAGTTGGTGCAGATGGGTGTCTGGCATCTGCTTGAAAGTTCTGTCACTTCCTCATTTGCCCTGTTGGAAGTGAACATCGGACTCAGCTAATGTCAGACTTCAGCAAGCTCGACAGATCCATGGGACCAGTAGACTTGCAAATCCTTAAGAAAGTGTCACCTCTGAGGACAAACAGCTTGTGGAGATGTAGCAAGCTTTAAGCCGAGAAACCTCAGCTTCCTTTTTTTTTATTTTTTAACTTGTCACTGTTCCACTGAACTCTCACAGTTCCTTCCTCTTTTTTTGTCTGATAAAAAGAAGATTAAGAACATAAAGAAAATACACGTCCCTGGTGAATAAAGAGTTCTTGGAATTATTCAATAAGACCACAGGATATAAGATCAGAATTAGTCCATTTGGCCCCTCGAGTCCATTGCCACATGGCTGATCAATGTCCCTCCTAGCCCCAGTCTACTGCCCTCTCTTAATATCCCTTCATGCCCTGACTAACCGCAAATAGATCCACCTCTGACTTAAATACACCCAATGACTTGGCCTCCACAGCCACCTGTGGCAAAGAATTCCATAGATCCACCCTTCTCTGGCTAAAGAAATTCCTCCTCATCTCCGTTCTAGGAGGGTGCCCATCTGTTCTGAAGCTGTGTCCTCTGGTCTTAGACTCCCCCGCCACATAGTCCAGAAATTTCTTCTTTGTTTGGCCATAAAGTACTTGTCAAGACAGTCATCCTGAACGTCAGAGTCAGGTTTAATATCAACCACATACGTTGTGAAATTTGTTGTTTTGTGATCGTGGTACATGATAATAAAAGCTGAAAAATTACGTTTAGAGTTATATACATGTTTAAAAAGTAGAATTAAACAAATAGTGCAAAAACACATTGAGGTAGTGTTCCTGGGTTCAATGTCCATTCAGAAGTCGGATGGCAGAGGGGAAGAAGCTGTTCCTGAATCATTGAGTGGGTGTCTTCAGGCTCCTGTACCCCCTCCCTGATGGTAGCGATGGGAAGAGGGTGATGGGGGCCTTAATGATGGACGCCACCCTTTTGAGGCATCTCTCCTTCAAGATGTCTTGGATGCGGGGAAGGTTAATGCTCATGATGGAGCTGACTGAGTTTACAACTCTGTGCAGCTTATTTCAATCCTGTGCAATGGCCCCCACCCCACCCCACCCCATACTGGACGGTGATACAGCCTGTTGGAATGCTCTCCATCATACATCTGTAGAAATAGGAGCTGTTCTGTGGGCAGGACAGAGGCATGGTGGTAAGCACAACGTTTTATAGTCCCAGTGATCAGGGTTCAATTCCCGCTGCTGCCTGTAAGGACTTCGTATGTCACCCCCGTGACCGAGTGGGTTTCCTCCGGGTGCTCCGGTTTCCTCCCACAGTCCAAAGATGTACTGGTTGGTAGGCTAATTGCTCATTGTAAATTGTCCTGTGATTAGGCTAGGGTTAAATCGGGGGTTGCTGGCAGCGCCTATTCTGCGCTTTATCTCAGTAAGTAAATATCAAGATATAGTGAGAAGCTTGTATTGCCTTCTCATACAGATCAGAACAGAATACAAAATAAAATGTAACAGCTACCCAGAAAGTTCCAAACTCAAAGTAAATCTATTATCAGTGTACCTACAGTATACGTCTCCATATTCTACCCTCATATTTCACAGAAAATTCAAATAAGCACACCAGAATCAATGAGAAAACACTCACAACAAAATGGATGAACAACCAACATGCAAAAGACAACAATCTGTGAAGTACAAAAAAGAAAAATAAATAAATACTATTGAGAATATGAGATGAAGAGTTCTTGAAAGTGAGCCCAGACCGTTGGCAGAAAGAACGACGGTCTACAAATCAGTGAATTCGAATGAATCAAGGACGGTCTAAGCAGATACACTAATTGTCCTTCTTCTTCCCGTGCTTGGGGATGGAGGTGGCCATTTTGTGAAGAAACTCTGTTCTCCATTTTGTGAGTTTGAATTTTTTGGCTTGATTAATATTTTAAAGTAGGCACAATGATGCTTCCGGTGATCTGCTGGACTAAAGATCATTTCCCAGTAAGAAGTAATTCGTGAAATTTTCTTTCCTTGGATATAATGTGCACATTTGTGATTGTTGGGGTTGGTGCTTGCCTGAGGTGATTCGAGCTCATTGCTGGTTGAGAACAAAGAGCCATAAATTATCAACTGTCACTTGCTAGGAAGAGGACAATAAATGGAGCAGGGCTAACTACAGGGTGTTAAAGATCAGACACATGACCTGTGGCCAATGGCACTGGAATGCGATATGACAAGGAATGGATATAAAAGTGGATGCTTCGTGTGTGCTGGCCGCAGCAACTTCGAAGAATAACCATCAGAGAAACAAGTACACACAGAGAGTGAATCGAAACTATGAAAACTGCCTGGCTAGTGTCGACTCTTTTTCCCAGGTAATACCTTTGCTATTCTTTGACTATTCAGGGAAACTTAAGAGGGTGTGCACAAAAGGTATTTAATGTTTGAATTCACATACTTATTGGTTTAAACAATAAAAGTACTTGTCAGTAAATAGATTCTCTCTCTCTGCCTCACTGACCATTGTTACAGGGGGTGATTCTTATAAAAATATATTGTGGGAACAGTTCAGTGCTGGGATGAGTCGAGTAATCTCCTCTGGTTCAACAGCCTGATGGTTGAGGGGTAGTAACTGTTCCCAAAGCTGTGGTGCGAGTCCTGAGGCTCTTGTACCTTCTACCTGATGGCAGCAGTGAGAAGAGGGCATGGTCTGGGTGTGGGGGTCCTTGATGGTGGATGGATGGTATGAAGTGCAGGTTCAAGATCATAACGAGGTAGACCGTGAGGTCAGGAGGATGTCAACTAAGTGGTCTCCTTCCACTCTGTAATCCGAGAAGAAGATTAAGATTAGTTTTACTTGTCACATGTACATCGAAACCTTGAAACACACAGCCAAATGTGTTGCATGAGTCAACGACCAACACCGTCCGAGTATATGCCGGGGCCAGCCCATGAGTGTCACCATGCTTCAAGCACCAACACAGTGCACCCACAGCTCAGCAGCCCTACCCTATACGTCTTTGGACTGTGGGAGGAAACCAGAGCACCCGGAGGAAACCCTCCTGCACACGGTCACGGGGAGAACGGACAACCTCCTTACAGGCACCAGTGGGAATTGAACCGGGGTCACTTGTGCTGTACTAACATTCTATGCTGACCGCCGCATTAAGGTGCTGCCCCATGTCATTCTGTGAAATTTCTGTGATTTAATGAGTTTATCTCCATTTTAAATAGGAAGCAGTGTTTCTATATCCAAGGGCAGCTATAAGATCTGAGTAAATCGAATGGAAGGTACAGGAGCCTCAGGACTCAGACCACCAGGTTCAGGAACAGTTACTATCTCTCGACCATCAGGCTCCTGAACAAAAGGGGATAATTACACTCATTTAATTCTGGTGTTCCCACAATCTCACTTTAAGGCCTCTCTATCTTGTTATTTCACACTCTTGTTATTTATTGATATTTTTCGATGTTTGTATATTTTCACAGCTTGTCGATCACTGATCCTGTTTACCGTTACTGTTCTATAGATTTGCTGAGAATGCCCGCAGGAAAATGAATATCTGGGTGATAAGTGTGTTCTCTGATAACAGATTTTACTTTGACCTTTGATAGTGTCATAGTTGAACTAAAGTGCACAATGATAATCAGATTTGTTTTTAGTTGAAACCCTTATCAACCCTACCTCTTTAACATCTGGCGGCTGTTTTGCAACAGCTGACCGCTTATTTATAGACTGTTTGGTAAATTTTCTGAAAAGCTTCATATTCCCATGAGACTGTGCAACTTAGCTCTCACGCATAACAAGCTGTCATACCATAGCCTCAGTAAAATGTTGCTTTTTCAGGCCATTTTTACCAAATCAAGATATATTTCTTATCATCTGCCTAGAGCAAAAGTGTTTGGATTTTAGACAGGAAAGGCATCTTTCAGGGACATTTTCCCATCTCCCTCCCCTGTTCCTCTATTCCACACTCTTATCTCTTCTCACCTGCCTATCACTTCCCCGGTGCCCCTTGTCCTTCCCTGTCTCCCGTGGTCCGCTCTCCTCTCCCATCAGATTCCTTCCTCCCCAGCCCTCGACCTTTCCACTCACCTGTTTCACCTATCACCTCCCAGCTGTCCTCCTTCCCCTCCCCCCACCTTTTTACTCTGGCATCTTCCCCCTTCCTTTCCAGTCCTGAAGAAGAATCTCAGCCTGAATCATCGGCTATTTATTCATTTCCATAGATGCTACCGGACTTGCTGAGTTCCTCCAGCGTGTTGCGTATGCTGCTCTGGATTTCCAGTATCCGCAGACTTTCTCGTGTTTATCTTTCAGAGGAGATGTTTGTCATTCATCCCCTCAAAACTAATCAGTAAGCTTCAAGACCTTAGCCTTAAGCAATTGGATCATTGATTTTCTTCCTTGCCGACCCCAGTCAGTTCAGATTGGCAACATCTCCTCCATGATCTCCAGCAGCACAGGTGCACCACAAGGCTGTGTGCTTAGACCCTGCTCTACTCGCTTCATACCTACGACTAAGCACAGGTCCAATGTCATATTCAAGGTGGTGACAAATCAGCATCTAGGAGGGAGATTGAAAATGCGGCTGAGTGGTGCCACAGCAACAACATCTCAATCAATGTCCGCAAGACCAAGAAGCTGATTATTGACTTCAGCAGGAGGAAACTGGAGATCCACGAGGCAGTTCTCAGAGGTGGAGAGGGTCAGCCATTCTACTTGCTTACGAGTTTGCAAAGACTCTGCTTGATATCCAGAACTTTGACAAACTTCTATAGATGTGTAGTGGAGAATATATTGACTGGCTGCATCACTGCCTGGTATGGAAGCACCAACACCCTTGAACAGAATATCTTACAAAATGTAGTGGATATGGCCCGGTCCATCACGGGTAAAGCCCTCCCAGCTGTTGTGCACATCTACATGAAACATTGCCGTAGGCATCCATCATCAGGGGCCCCCACCATGATGACACGCTCTCTTCTCACTCTGCCATCAAGAAGACACAGGAGTCTTCAACCCCACACCATCAGGTTCAGGGACAGTTAATACCCCTCAACCATCAGGCTCTTGGACCAGAGGGGATAACTTCACTCACCCCATCACTGAAATGTTCCCACAACCAATGGACTCACTTTCAAGGACTCTTCACCTTGTACTTGATATTCATTGCTTATTTAGCTATTAATTAAGTAACCAATTAATTAATTAATTGATTGATTGATTGATTGATTGATTAATTATTTATTTTCTTATTGTACTTGTACTTTGTTGTCTTTTGCACATCAGTTGTCTGCCCTGTTGGTGTGGCCTTTCGTTGATTATCAGATTTATTGAGAACTCCCAGAAGGAAATGAACTTCAGGGTTGAAATGTGGTGACGTGTATGTACTTCGATAATTAAGTCATTTTGAACTTTGAACTTTCCCCATTCTATCATGGCTGATTTATCACCCCTCTCAACCCCATTCTCCTGTCTTCTCTCTGTAACCTTTGACATCCTGTCTATTCAAGGAACTACCAACCTCTTCTTTAACTGTACTCGATGACTTGACCTTCACAGCTGTCTGTGACAATGAATTCCTCAAATTCACTACCCTGGTTAAAGAAATTCCTCTGCATCACCATTCTAAATGGATGTCTCTCTGGTCCCAGAAAAAGCCGGTCGGTATGGTAGTGGCATCAGCACTGGACTTTGAGGTGAATGGTCACAGGTTGGAGTCCAGCCGGCTCCAGGTATGCTTTCGATCCGTGCTGGGTTGAGCACAAAAATAAGAAGTGAAAGGAGAAATGTGGTGACCCACAGGAGGAGGGCAGTGACTATAAACTGGAATCAAGATGGGGAGATCGATTGGAAGGCTGAGAGAGAATTGATGTGGAGAGGGTGTTTCCCATGGTTATTGGTACTCTTCTCCAAGCTTTGTGACACACCAGGTGCCGACTCGTTCACATTTCGTCGCGGCCTCATAAAAAGCAGACCGTGCTCCTTTCACTTCTTATTTTTGTGTCTATCTAAAAGCTTTATCAACACCACCAGCCTGCCTCCCTCCACTGCTACCCCCGATAACCCATTACAGGTGACTACATGCTACCAGCTACTCAATGTGTAAAGAACTTGCCTCTCACATTGCTTCTACACTTCCCCCCTCTCAAATGTAGAATCATGTCTTCTGGTGTCTGACATTTCCACCTCCCGGTGAATGATTCTCACTGATCTGTGCCTCACAGATTTTTCAGAACCTCAGTCAGGTCTTCCCTCAGCCTCCGATGCTGTAGGGAAGAACAAAGTAAGTTTGTTCAGCCTTATAATTCATATTTTCTTATCCCAGTAAAGCATCCTTCCCACAGTCTCCATCTTTGCCCTGTAATTGTGATTGTGACTCCCTCCGCTGACTTGGGTTCTCCAAGGATGTTGTATCCTAGCTGTCTGCGTGACACACAAGAGAGGACAGTACAGTGTGGAGAGCAAGCTGTTGCCCACACAGCAGGCTCCCCCTCCATGCAGCTGATGAATCCAAAGCAACGGCAGAGACTGGTACAGTTAGGCACCAGCGGCATTGCACGAGTTGCCAGTGAACATTGAACTCAAGGATCCTTGGTCAGTTCAGTTCCAGATCTTCCCCTCAGGGTTTATTCCCGAAGCCTTCCCCATGAGTGGGTACAGCTGCAGGGCAGCGGAGGTTTGAGATCGGAGTTTTCCTTCCCCTAGATGAGCTGCCAACCACAGCTGACCAGTCCAATCTGCCTGCTTGGTAACTGGGCAGGGATTTCTTCAAAAAGCCTTATTGAAATCCCCAACTATGACATGAAGTCCCGGGGTAGAATGTTTCTAGTCTGGTAATAACGTCATGCAGTATCTCAGGCGTTTGATGATAGTCGGCCAATGGTGGGATGTAACCTGCGGTTGGGATCACAGATGAGAATTCCCTTGGTAAATAGGACAGATGGCATTTGATCGTTAGGTGCTAGTAGAGCTGACTCGATGGACTGAATGGCATAATTCTGTTCCTGTGCTTTATAGTTCAATTGCTCTGTTTATTATCAGAGAATATATATAATATACAAACTGAAATTCTTACTCTCCGCGGACATTCTGGAAACAGAAGAAAACCCCAAAGAATGAATGACAGAAACACAACATAAGAACCCCAAAGCCCCCTGTGCCCTCCCACGCACCAATCCCCCTCCCCAGCACCCACCATGCGAACAACAGCAAAGCCTCCAAAGAGAGACCCTGGTCTACAGACCATCAAAAACATTCCAATGTTTCAACATCCAACAGGCCCTCTCTCACTAACAGGGGACAAATATCAGTCTCTATTCTGTTGTTACAGTCAGTCTGAAGTACTGCTTTTTATTTTGAGTTACCTGACTTGAGAATCGACAGCAAACTCGAGAGAGAGAGAGAGAAATCGATTGTTCACCCAGTGCAGAGCCCTCTGACAGCCCCTCTTGCTGTCTTTGATGTTCCGGCTCCCACTACACTTCAGTTCGCAACACCAGCAAGATTCGTGTCCCTAATGCAGGGCCCCAAAGGCATCCAACTTCAACTCGAACCTGGACATACTCAAAAAACCACTGACTGGCTAGGATTTGCACAATGTGACGGGCTGAATGGCCAGTCCAGTGTTGTACTATTCCATGTTTGATGTTCAGTGTTATCCTGTTTTTGCAAACAACAACAGAGAGATCACATGGTTTACCACAGACTAGATGGGCTGAAGGGCCTTTTTCTGCGCTGTACTTTTTTATGACTTTACGACAAATGCTGCAACACCACCAGAATTTATTCTGAACTATGAGCAGCCCCCTCAATAAACAAGCTCTTTGCTTCTCACATTGTCCTAAATTTGAAAGTCAAATTAGCATACAAAAGTGTTTTTTTCACTTATTTGCACAGTTGCCTAAGCTGTGTGGCACTCGGCACTTTGCATTCATGCCTCCCTCCAACCCAACGGTCTGTCAGCCCAAGGAGGCAAGCCCTTTCTCAGAAACACTGCCCCCTTGCCTTCGACATGCTCAGTTCAGATCCGAAATGATGACTTGTAAAATCGATCTGATCTTGCTAGCGTGCTCGTCTCCTCCAAGTGTACCCAGAATCTTCCACTTGCTCTATCGGTTGTCCAGCGTGCCATGTACTATGACGAAAACTTCACGGAATTTCACAAGTATTCATAGTTCTAAAAAATTCCAGCAATATTTCAGTAACTTCACATGTTTTTTCCTAAATCTTCCCACAGCTTAATGAAATTTATAAATCAGTAATACTTTACAGCTCATGAGGGAGAGAAACAGAGATAATATTTCAGCCAGAAGACTTTATATTCGATTTTGCTAAAGTTTGATCCGATTCAGAATCAGGTTTAATATTATCAGCATATGTTCTTAAATTTGTTGTAATATGGCATCAGTATAGTTCAATACATAATAATAAACACTGTGAATTGTAGTAAGAAATATATATACATGTATGTATATTCATATGTAAAATCATATAAGTAGTGCAGGAAAGTAGTGAGGTAGTGTTCATGGGATCAATGAACATTCAGAAGAGGACAAAGCTGTTCCCGAATCGTTGAGTGTCACTGAGTGTGTTCTAACAGTTAGCTAAAGTTTTCAGGAGAATTTAGAGTTCTGAACATTCACACCCTTAGACCCCTCAAAGCTTTCTCGCAATATGATGAGGTTGCTAAGAAGGCACAGCTACGTTTACCTTCATCAGCTGGTTGATTGGGTGCATGAGCCGTGAGGTAATGTTTCTGCTGTATCAAACCTGGTTAGACCACAGTTGGAATATTGCACTCGGTTCTGGTCACATCATTGTAGAAGGATTTACCAGCACGCTGCCTGGATTAGAGAGCATGCCCCATTCCTTCCTCCACAGCGTCTCCCAGCCGCAAGGCAGGCCAATCTTCGGCTTCCAGTGGACTTGGACTCGCAGACATTGGGCTTTTTTCTTTGGAATAAAAGAGGTTGAAAGATGAATTGATAGAGGTGTACAAGATAATAAGAGCTACCAATCACATGGATAGCCAGAGACTTTTCCCCAGGGTGGAAATGGCTAATATGAGAGCATAATTTTAAGGTGATTGGAGGAAAGTACGGTGGTGGGGAGAGAGATGCTTGTTGTGCATTTAATATTTCAGTTAGATTTGAGTAATATTGTAAATATATTGCTTGATCCAGAATGCTTTGTTTTTTGCTTAATGCATTGTGAATCATATGTAGAAGTATGTGAATGGCATACGTCATCATGTCACCACATCTTATGTTCACACCTCACTGAAAAGTAAAGAATGAAACTAGAGTACACATTTATCCCAGTCTTCCCATGTTTTCCTCTCAATTAGCTTCTGGAGTTACAAAATATAATAGTGGCGACAAAGTATTTTAAAATGAACCTGAGATGAATACATAGAACACATGGAAAACTTACAGCACAATACGGGCCCTTTGGCCCACAAAGTTGTGCCTAACCTGTCCCTACCTTAGAAATTACTAGGCTTACCCATAGCCCTCTATTTTTCAAAGCTGCATGTACCTGCCTGTTGAAGTGCAATGAGACGTTTGAGTTTAAAAAATCAGCGCAGCTCATGTCTCGTTGTAAGGGAGAGAGGGAGAAGACATTTGAGCTAAAAGAAAAGCAGGAAATGGGTGAAAGTCAAGGGTTTATTATCAGTGAGTACCAGGTGATGATAATAATAATAAAGAAAAAAAACAGCAGAAATGGCTGGCTACATCGGAAAAATAGATGCACTCGATTGCACAAGACAACTGGATATTGTATACTGAGCCAATTGAGCATTATTTTAAAACAAATGGAATAACCATTGAGAAATAAGTGCCAGTTTTGCTGTGTGCTATAGGTGGAAGAGCATACAGTTTGCTTAGAAGTTTGATTGCTCCAATCAAACCAGCTTTGCTGATATTGTGAAAGTAATGCAGGGACGTTTATAACAGAAACATTTATTGATTGCAGAATGCTTTGGGTTTGAGAAGTAGAATCAAAAAGAAGGAGAATCCCTTTCAATGTTATGTGGCTGAACTGAAGAGATTGTCTGAGCACTGTCAGTTCAGTGATGGGCTTAATGAGGCTCTGAAAGATCATTTAGTTTGTGGAATCTTACAAGGAAACATTCAAAAGTAGCTCCTAACTGAAACACAGTCACATTTGAAATTGCTGATTCAATGGAAACAGCAGATTGACACAATTGAGTTGCAGTCAGGAATGGAAGTGAGCAATTTGGGTGCACACAAGCCAAATCAAGGCAATAGGGCACTAGCCCAAGAACATGACGAACCAGCAGGGCACAGGTCAGAGGGCAGAGAATGACCTGAGGTTTGGGTGCCTGGCCTTGTGTCTGTGGACTCACTTTCACAAACTTCAGTTCTGAATGCTATTTGTTCACATTTGTTGTATAAAGTACAAAAACTTTGATAATAAGTATACTTTGAACTTTGAACTTTAAACAGAAACCAGCCTGACTGAACAAGTTGTGGTGGGGACTTACCAATGCAGGTTTGAAGGTGAAATTTGTAGAAAATGCAATGAAGTAGGACACTTACAAAGAACGTGTTGGACAGACAAAAAACAAATGGACAGCACAGGGAAGAGAAAAGGATGAAAAGTCAAGTGGCAGTTTCAGAAAGAGCACTAACCTGTATGCTGTTGATGAATACTCTGAGAGCAACACAGGACTGCGGAGCCTTCAGATTGAAAATTTGAAAACTAACAATAGACAAGCAATGTGAATTACACCAGCAGTGAGCAGGAAATTAGTTAAAATGGAATTGGACACCGGGGCAGCTGTCTCAGACATTCCACAAAATGAGTTTGAATGACATTTCAAAGGTATTAAACTTTGGATATCAACGAATATGAGAGAAAAAAACCTTCTGTGGGAATGACCTTCATAAGAGTGAAATACAAGAAGCAAGAGGCCACATTGGGCTTGCACACGTGATAACAAGAGGAAGGGCAGCATTGTGGCTGAGACATTACAATCTGATTGGAGACTTATCCACCATTTGCACTCCAACATCCCCCATAAAAAAAATCAACAGAAAGTGAGTGAAGAAAGATGCTGGATGATGCCACGGTATTCAAGGATTGCATTGGAAAACTCAAACATATCAAGGGTAAATCAATAGACAATAGGTGCAGAAGTAGACCATTCGGCCCTTCGAGCCTGTACCGCCATTCTGAGATCATGGCTGATCATCTACTATCAATACCCGGTTCCTGCCTTGATTCCCCTATCCATAAGATACCTATCTAGCTCCTTCTTGAAAGCTTCCAGAGAATTGGCCTCCACTACCTTCCAAGGCAGTGCATTCCAGTCCCCCACAACTCTCTGGGAGAAGAAATTTTTCCTTAACTCTGTCCTAAATGACCTACCCCTTATGCTCAAACCATGCCCTCTGGTACAGGACTCTCCCAGCATCTGGAACATATTTCCTGCCTCTATCTTGTCCAATCCCTTAATAATCTTATATGTTGCAATCAGATCCCCTCTCAATCTCCTTAATTCCAGCGTGTACAAGCCCAGTCTCTCTAACCTCTCTGCATAAGACAGTCCGGACATCCCAGGAATTAACCTCGTGAATCTATGCCACACCTCCTCTATAGCCAGGATGTCCTTCCTTAACCCTGGAGACCAAAACTGTACAAAATACTCCTGGTGTGGTCTCACCAGGGCCCTGTACAAATGCAAAAGGAAATGCAAAAGGCTAGGTTAAATAAAATTAGGGAGTTAAACGCGTGGCTCAAAGACTGGTGTGGAAGAAGTGGGTTTTGCTTCTTGGGACACTGGCACCAGTACTGGGACAGGGGAGAACTGTTCCGGAGGGACGGGCTTCACCTGAACCGGGCTGGGGTTAGTGTCCTGGCGAATCATGTAACTAGGGCTGCAGAGAGGTCTTTAAACTAACTAGTGGGGGGGAGGATTCTAGAGAGCAAATAAAAAGACAATGGAGAAGGTAATGGATGTAGGTAAAAGTGGAGGAATAAAAAGGCAGAGTGTGTCAGGAGGGGAAAGAATGTACGGAGCTAAGCGTAAAGTTGTACAAAAGGAAAAAGTAGGAAATAAGTGTCAAACATATTTGAAAGTCCTTTAATTTGAATGCACGTAGTATTAGGAATAAAATTGATGAATTGACGGTACAAATAATTACGTATGGTTATGATATTGTGGCAATTACGGAAACATGGCTGCAGGGAGACCAGGACTGGGAATTAAACATACAAGGGTATTCGACAATTAGGAGAGACAGGCAAGAAGGAAAAGGAGGTGGGGTGGCTATGTTAATAAAGCAAGAAATCACTGCAATAAGGCGGAATGATATTGGCTCAAAGGATGAGGATAACGAAACAATTTGGGTAGAAATAGAAATAGTAAAGGGAAAAAAGCAGTGGTGGGAGTCGTCTATAGGCCTCCAAACAGCTGTAACTCAGTTGGTCGGAGCATAAATCAGGAAATAGTTGGGGCTTGTAATAAGGGAACAGCTATAATTATGGGGGATTTTAACTTTCATATTGACTGGACTAATCAAGTCGGACACGGCAGCCTTGAAGAAGAGTTTATTGAGTGTATTCGGGATGGGTTCCTTGAACAATACGTTACTGAGCCGACAAGGGGGCAAGCAGTCTTAGATCTGGTCCTGTGTAATGAGACAGGACTAATAAAAAATGTCCTAGTAAAGGATCCCCTTGGAATGAGTGACCATAACATGGTCGAATTCCATATTCAATTAGAGGATGAGAGGGTTGGATCTCAAACAGGTGTACTGAGCTTAAATAAAGGAGACTATGATGGTATGAGAGCGGAATTGCTAAAGATGGATTGGGAAAATAGATTAAAGGGTAGATCGGTACTTGATCAGTGGTGTATATTTAAGGAGTTATTTTACAACTATCGAGAAAAATATATTCCACTGAAGAAAAAAGGGTGTAAAAGAAAAAAATAGTTATCCGTGGCTAAGTAAAGAAATAAAGCAAAGTATACGACTAAAAAGAAAGTTATATAAGGTAGCTAAATCTAGTGGGAAGATTGAAGATCGAGAAGCTTTTAAAGATCAGCAGCAAATAACAAAAAGATTGATTAAGAAGGGGAAGATAGATTATGAAAGTAAATTGGCAAAAAACATAAAAGCAGATAGTAAGAGTTTTTATAGTTACATAAAAAGAAAAAGGGCGGCTAGAGTAAATGTTGGTCCCCTGGAAGATGAGACCGGGAAATTAATGGTAGGGGACATGGAGATGGCGGAAACGCTGAACAAATATTTTGTATCAGTTTTTACAGTAGAGGACACTCAAAATATCCCAACACTGGATAAACAGGGGGCTCTAGGGGGAGAGAAGCTAATTACGATTCAAATCACTAAAGAAATGGTACTTGATTAATTAATGGGACTGAAGGTGGATAAATCCCCTGGACCGGATGGCTTGCATCCTAGGGTCTTAAGGGAAGTGGCAGTCGGGATTGTGGATACATTAGTGATAATTTTTCAAAACTCGCTGGACTCGGCAATGGTCCCGGCAGATTGGAAAAATGCTAATGTAACTCCTTTATTTAAAAAGGGCAATAGACAGAAGGCTGGGAATTATAGGCCAGTTAGCCTAACATCTGTGGTTGGCAAAATGTTGGAATCGATAATTAAGGAAACAGTAACAGGGCATTTGGATAAACATAGCTTAATAGGACAAAGTCAGCATGGCTTTACAAAAGGGAAGTCATGTTTGACAAATTTGTTGGAGTTCTTTGAGGACATAACATATAGGGTAGATAAAGGGGAACCAGTGGATGTGGGTGTATTTGGACTTCCAAAAGGCATTTGACAAGGTGCCACACCAAAGATTATTACTTAAAGTAATAAATCATGGGATTGGGGATAGTATTCTGGCATGGGTGGAGGATTGGCTTTCTAACAGAAAACAGAGAGTTGGGATAAATGGTTTATTCTCAGACTGGCAGTTGGTGACTAGTGGTGTTCCGCAGGGGTCGGTGTTGGGACCCCAACTCTTTTCTTTCTTTCTTTTTCAATCTTTTTATTATCATTAATAATATGAACAAAATACAATTGATATATTAATAAAGGGATTACAAACATACAAATTCCCATTACACATGAAAGAATACATAAGCAATGATTACAATATAAATGAGTTTTCCCAAAACATTAACCAAACAGTATATGTATGAACAAGGGAAATCTAGGTATTTCATAATATATAATATAAAAAAACAAAGAAAAAGGAAAAAAAATGTTATGCAAAAATAACTAAACCACTAATCTAATAGCTAATAAAGAAAAAAAGCAAAAAAATGAAAGAAAAACTAGAAAAAGAAAAAAAAGGGCTGTTTATAATATCTCACAAGAATACATAATCATCAGTGTCGTCAACTCCGATCCTCTCAACATAAATAAGATTAAAGCTGGAAAATCAAATAAGCTTGGAACAGGGTCAAATTACATCATATGAAAATATTGAATAAATGGTCTCCATATCTTTTCAAATTTAATAGAAGTATCAAATACACCACTTCTACCCAACTCTTTACAATCTATATTAATGATTTGGAGAAAGGGACTAAGTGCAACGTATGGAAGTTTGCTGATGACACAAAGATGGGAGGGAGTGTAATGAGTGCGGAGGACATTGAAACCCTGCAGGGGGACATAGATAGGCTGAGTAATTGGGCAGACATTTGGCAGATGAAATATAATACTGACAAGTGTGAGGTCTTGCACTTTGGCAGGAAAAATAATAGAGCAAGTTATTATCTAAATGGAGAGAAACTGGGAAGTGCTTCTGTGCAAAGGGATCTGGGGGTCCTGGTGCAGGAAACACAAAAAGTTAGTATGCAAGTGCAGCAGGTGGTCAAGAAGGCCAATGGAATGCTGGCTTTTATTGCTAGGGGGATGGAGTATAAGAACAGGGAGGTCTTACTGCAGTTGTACCGGGTATTGGTGAGACCACACCTGGAGTACTGCGTGCAGTTCTGGTGTCCATATTTAAGAAAGGACATACTGGCTCTTGAGGCAGTGCAGAGAAGGTTCACTAGGTTAATTCCGGGGATGGGTGGGTTGATGTATGATGAGAGGTTGAGTAGATTGGGACTCTACTCATTGGAGTTCCGAAGAATGAGAGGCGATCTTATTGAAACATATAAGATTGTGAAGGGGCTTGATCGGGTGGATGCGGGGAGAATGTTCCCAATGATGGGTGAAACTAGGACTAGGGGGCATAATCTTAAAATAAGGGGATGCCGTTCCAGGTCTGAGATGAGGAGAAATTTCTTCACTCAGAGGGTAGTGGGGCTGTGGAATTTACTGCCCCAGAGAGCTGTGGAAGCTACTACACTCAATAAATTCAAAACGGAGATAGACATTTTCCTGGATAAAAATGGCATTAGGGGATACGGTGAGCGAGCAGGTAAGTGGACATGAGGCTAGGTTTAGATCAGCCATGTGATCTCCTGGGCCAGTTTTCGATAGCCTGGATGGGTCGGAGAGGAACTTTCCAGATTTTTTCTCCTCAATTGGCAAATCGTTTTTTTTTTCCCTGGGTGATCACATGGGTTTGGGCGGGATGAATAATAAAATAAAATGGGCGGCATGGTGCCCTGTTGGCACTGTTGCCTTGTGGAATTCGGTGATAACTAGAGTTAAGATTGGATCAGCCATGATCTTGTTGAATGGCGGAGCAGGCTTGAGGGGCCGATTGGCCTACTCCTGCTCCTATCTCTTATGTTCTTATGAAATCAGCATTAAATGAAAATGCCACACCCAAGTTTTGCAAAGCCTATTCAGTTCCTTACAGCACCTGTAACTTGCTTTTGAAACGGGAGGCAATTCGGTGTGGCGGAACTGGGCAGTGGGCCCATCACTGAGAGCGAGGGAAAGGTCGGGTACAGGCTGAGCCGAGGCAGTGGGATCCCGGCCCCTTAGGGTATCGAAGCGACTGAACGACAGTGCAGGGCCAGATTGCTCAGAGTGGGGCCCGAAGTGAGCAACAGGACGGGGCAGCTCACTGCCCCACGATGTTTGCTCAGCTCTGAGGGGAGGATCTGTGAACGGACTCTCTCAGCTCTGACCACTTTTGGCTTGTTTTCATTGTCTGCACGATTCGTTCCTTTTCCTCTTTGCACACTGGCGGTTTGACTGTGTGACGGTTTGGAGTTCTGTGTTCTGTGGCTGTCTGTAAGGAGACAAATCTCAAGGTTGTGTAATGTACTTTGGATGGGGGTGGGGGGGGGGGGGGCTACTGCCCAGGACCGAAAGAAGCTGCAGAGCGTTGTAAATCTACTCAGCTCCATCTTGGATACTAGCCTGTGAAGTACCCAGGACATCTTTAGGAATCGGTGTCTCAGAAAGGGAGTGTCCATTATTAAAGACTTCCAGCACCCAGGGCATGCTCCTTTCTCACTGTTACCGTCAGGAAGGAGGTACAGAAGCCTGAAGGCACACACTCAGCGATTCAGAAACAGCTTCTTCCCCTCTGCCATCCCATTCCTAAATGTACTCTGAATCTTTTTAATATACAGTATTTCTGTTTCTGCACATTTTAATAGTCTATTTAATATACATAATTGGTTTACTTATTTATATGTTTTTTATTATTAATATTCTTTTCTCTCTCTGCTAGATTATGTATTGCATTGAACTGCCGCTGCTAAGTTAACAAATTTCATGTCACTTGCTGGCGATATTAAGCCTGATTCTGATAATGAAAGTACAGTACTTTGAGCTTTGAACTTCGATAAAGTGAGTGAGATTGCATGGAGGCTGAAGGAGTTCTTTCCAAGGCTGAGTGGGGCATGTGGGCAAAGCCGTTGGTCCCAGTAGCCAAGAAGAATGGGTCCATTAGGATCCGTGGTGAGTTTAATGTCACCATCAACCCAGTACTGAAAGCAGATTAATACACTCTGCCCAGGATAAAGGGCAGGATAACCTTTGGGAGGAAAGCACTTCAGCAAAGTGGACATAACTGAGGCTTTCCTATAGATGAAGAAGGAAGAAGAGACCAGAGTGTTTCTCCCCATAAACACTCACAAAGGGCTGCTTTACTATAACAAGCTTATATTTAGAAAAGCACTTACATCTGCATTCTGGCAGAAAGCAATGGATTAGGTGCTGTAAGGCCCCCAGGCACTTAGTCCTACCTGGATAACATTGTTATTACCAGGAAGAATGTCAAAGAACATGTTCAAAATCTCAAAACATTGTAAAACGGAGGGGGGGGGGGGGCAGGTGCTACACCTTGCCCAAGGGTGACATGCAAACTAGAGGAGGGAAGGAGCACCTTACCCCTCCTTTGGTAGTGACATATCTCCACCCTGCCACCCAATGTATACGGTATACTATATGGTACAACTACCATATAGACATCCACAGCATAGTAAATTTTAAATTGTCCCATTCAGGCATAAAGATGAAAAGCTACACATAAAGGAAGACTGACAAATCGTGGAAGAACAAAAAGGAACAAGTAATAATATAAATAAATAAGTAATACTGTGAACGTGAGATGAAGACTCCTTGAAAGTGTGTCCATAGGTTGTGGAATCAGTTCAGGTTTGGAGTTATTCATTCTGGTTCGGGAGCCTGATGCTTGAGGGTAGTAACAATTCCTGAACCTGCTGGTTTGAGTGCTGAGGCCTCTGTACCACCTTCCCAATGGCAGCATTAAGAAGGGTGCATAGCCTGGGTCACGGGGTCCTCGGTGATGGATGCGGCTTTCTTGTGGCTGTGCTCCGTGGAGATGTGCTCAGTGCTGGGAAGAACTGTGCCCCTGCTGGACTGGGCCACACACACCCCTTCTTGCTGGCTTCTCCATTCTTGGCCATTGGCGTTTCCATATCAGGCCATGATGCAAACAGTCAAGATACTCTCCAGTGTGTCAGATTTTTAGATGACGTGCCAAATCTGTACAAACTTCCGAGAAACTCGAGGCACTGCAGTTCTTTCTTTGAAATGATATTTACATTTTGGTCCCAGGATAGATCCTCTGGTATGATAATGCCCAAGAGTTTTAAGTTACTGACCTCTCCACCTCCTATCCTCTAAGATGCCCAGTTCCTTCCACGTGTAGTTAATCAGCTCTTTGGCTTTGCTGACGTTGAGTGAGTGGTTGCTGTTGTGGTACCACTCAACCAATCTCCCGGCTATGGTATACACCAATTCATCACCATCTCTGATTTGACCAACAGCAGTGGGTTCGTCAGTAAACTTAAATATGGCATTGGAGATGTGCTTAGCCTCACAGTCACCAGCGTAAAGTGAGCAGGGCAGGAAGCTAAGCATGTAACCCTGTGGAGCTCCTGTGCTGATGGAGATCGTGGAGATGTTGTTGCCAATCTGAACTGACTGGGCCTGCAAGTGAGGAGATCCAGGATCCGGTTACACAAGGAGGTCTAGATCTTAGAGCTTCTTGATTAGTTTTGAGGGGATGATAGTGTTAAATGCTGAAGAGTGAAGAGCATCCTGATGCATGCATCTTAGAGCAACGTTGTAAAATGTATACATCATTCACCTTACTCTGTTGGGTGTCAGCAACGATGACAAATAGGGGCATGTCCGGCCAACTTCCTGCCCAACAGAGGTAAGCAGTTTTGGCGGGGGTTAAAATGTATCCATAAAGGTACTTGAGAACCAGTTTATTATTCCCACTGTTTTCATGTGCAGCTGGGCACATACACAAGGAAGCTGCAGATTCTGGAAGTGAGGAGCAACAGGCACAAATTGCCTGAGGAACTCAAGGTTCAAAGTTCAAGGTTCAGATTTATTTGACACGTGTCCATTGACATCTACAGTGAAAAGAGTCATTTGTGTTAGCAGCCAGCACAGCTGAGGGTGTGCTGGGGCCAGCGTGCAAGTTGTCACTGCACGTTCTGGTGCCAACATAACATGCCCACCGTGGTCAGCAGAACAACACAGCGCACAGAAAATACAACCGAACAACAGGAAACCGAGCTCTGAAAGAAGATGGCGCCAATGATCGACGCAGCCAAGGATGACATCTTTCAGAAAGTCCACAAAATTACTTCTTTCACTTCTTTTATGTCTTCTTTTTCTTTCGAATTCAGTTCTGCTGCTGTTGGAGTCTGTGATCTACATTTTGGTGGTGTGTTTTTGGGTCGATTGAGCAATCTGGTGCTTTCCTGTCTCCGAGGAGGTTCGGTGAGGATTCAAGCAAAGCACGTGGCCTCGGGTCCAAGAAGCTTGGAGAGAAGACATGATTGACTCCACTTCTCTCTGTTTAAAGTATCAAGTAAGATTGAAATTATCGAGGCGACAGTGGAAGGCAAGCAGGCGGTCAACACTGTCTACTAGCCTCTGCTGCTGGAGGAGGGTGGCTGTGCACGATGGTCTCTCTCTCTCTCTCGTTTGGTGTTTTAAATTCCGTGTTCTTGCTCAATTTTTCCCTTGCCCTTGTGTAATTTGTTTTTTTGTGAGTGGGGGAAGAGGGGGTGGGGTGATGTTTTTCTTTGTTCTGTAGCTGCCTGTGGGAAGATGAATCCCAGGGTCATAGACTGCATACATACTTTGATAATAAATGTTCTTTGAACTTTGACCTGCAGATTCGTTCTAGCAACCCATCTTCTAGCTCCACATCCCAACATCTGCAGTCTCTTGTGTCTCCATGACGAGGAACACCTTCTGTCAGAAAATAATCTATCCTGAGAGAACTGTGGAGGTGGAATCATTGAAGAGCAGAGATCGATAGACATTTTAATTATAAGAGATGGAAACTGATCATATCCCTGCAGGAAGTCCAGACACTCTACATCCACTGACTGCCAGGGTCTACAATGGTGTCAAAGGGGTCTGCCTGGACAGCCGTGTCATGTACACAGTAAAAAACTACAACAAATTCAGAGTGGATCAAATTATAAACATGTTTATTATTCTACTTGCAAGGGAAATTCTACCTCTAGATGAGACATCGTCTGGAAATAGCTTCAATCTGATAGCTCAAAGCAAACCACTTTAATACATTTTACAGAGGATAGTAATAAGCTGCACGACATTCCTCCATTATCTTGTTCTGACATTTGATCTTTAATTTGACTTTAGAAGTTATTTCCTGTTTCTCTCTGTTGTCGAAACATCCCCACGGCCATAAAACTCATCTCTTCTCACAGCTTCCTCTAAACCTCCATCCAAACCAGCAAAGAACTCTGGGATTCCTTAGGCTCCATTTTGTCACTTTATATTTTACAAAAATTGCAAATCATAAAAGACTTCAGAGTTACAGATATATTTCCACAGAAGAAAAGAAGTGCTTACAAATGGATGGTGGAGCTGGTCTGATGTTCCAATAGGTCTTTGCTCCTTTCTCTTGAATTCAATGACATTGACTGTCCTTCCAAAATGTGCGGGTGCATGGCCACACAGTGACTGAAATGCTCCCGCTTATGTAGCCCTTGTTGCCCTGCAGCCGGAATTGTCTTTTATATGATGTTTTATTAAAGTGATTTGTAGTTTTTGGGTCATGGAACAATTTCCTGCTCAGAGCAATGGTAAGCCCAAGCAGATGTAAAAAAAATAGGGAACTTTGTTGATATTGTTCTTTGTCAGGCCACGAAGTGTGACCATGTTAGGAATACAAAAGCTTTAATTGTCTCAGTTTTCAGAGCCAATGATAAGTTGCCTCGGATGATATAAAGAGCAAAGTGAACCAGTTGACCCAGAACGGCTCAAAAACTTGAACTTGACTACATATTCTAGCCCAGAATATCTCTAATGGGATTTACAGATTCCTTGACTTCATTTGGAATCCAGTCAAAGAATTCATTAATCCCAGAGGACATATCTGGGAGTAAGTGCAAGAACGTATTTAAATCTCAACATTTTTTTCAAGAAGTTTTTGGAAGAACAAGCTGTAGAGGGTTGTAAACCCAGCCAGCCCCATCATGGGTATTAGCCCCCATAGTACCCAGGACATCTTCAAGGAGCGATGTCATAAAAAAACAGCATCCATCATTAAGGATCCCCATCACCCAGGTCATGCCCTATTCTGATTACTACTATCAGGGAGGAGATACAGAAGCCTGAGGGCACACACTCAATTATTCAGAAATAGCTTCTTTTCTCCCCTCTGCCACCTGATTTCTGAATGGACATTGAACTCATGAGCGCTACCTCACTAATTTTAATCATTTTAATTTTGCACTACTTATTTAATCTTACTATTTTGTACCTAGTATATATACTTACTGTACTGTAATTCAGATTTTCTCTAATATTATGTATTGCATTGTACTGCTGCCGCAAAGACAACAAATTTCACAGCGTGTTAAACCTGATTCAGATTTTGATTCCAAACCTGAAGTTAGTTAAGGAATGAAGAAATTGGGAAAGGTCAGTCAAGAGCAGGGCTGAATATTTTTTTAATTTTGAGCTACAGCACACCTGCATCCTCCTGGCCCAGCAAACTACATCACCCAATTACACCCACATGACCAATTAACCTACTAACTAGTACATCTTTGGACTGTGGGAGGAAACCTGAGCACCTGGAGGAAACCTAGGCATTCATGTGAAGAATGTACAAACTTCTTAAAGACTGTGGTGGGAAATGAACCTGAGTCACTGGAGCTGTAATAGCATTACATCAACCACTGTGATGCCAGGCTGAAAGATGAGAAATTATCACAGTTGTCTGTGATAGTGGTCTTATAATAATTATAAGGAAGGTCTTGGAAACCACATCTAGTGTATTATCTCTATATGCTGACATTTATTTTCTTGATATTTATTTCTTACTATTTATTTTCTTTCAATTTGCATTTGCAGTTTGTTGCCATTTGCATTTAGTTGCGTGTCAATCCTGTTGAGTGTGATCTTTCCTTGACTCTATTGTGTTTCTTTTATTTACTGTGAGTGCCTTACAAGAAAATAAATCTCAACATTGTGTATGTTGGCATATTTATACTTTGAAAATAAATTTACTTTGTACTTTGAACTTCCATTGTCCAAAGACAAGTGTGTTTGTCTTAGAGGGAGATCTTGACTGTATGGGAAGGTTTGTAAAGCCGGGCTGAGTAAAACCAGCCCCGTGTATGTTAGAGCACAAACAAGATGGTGGAAGAAGCCACTGGGCCAGGCATCATCTGTGGAGAAAAATGGACAGTCATTATTCAAAGGTCAATGTAAATTTATTATCAAAGTATATACAGCACACGTCGCCATATACAACCCTGAGGTTCATTTTGTTGCAAGATGTTCACATTAAATACAAGAAGCACAACATCCACCAGTGTGCAAAAAATAACAAACTGTGCAAATAGAAAACAAATGAAGAAAAAAGGAAAAATAATAAATGACTGAATGTATAGACAGATAAACAGATAGAAGGATAGAGGCAGAGGCAGACAGACAGACAGACAGAAGGATAGATAGACAGACAGACAGATAGACAGATGGATAGTTGGATAGATGGATAGGTAGACAGACAGGCGGATAGACAGATAGACAGATAAACAGATAGACAGATGGACAGAGGCAGACAGACAGATAGAAGGATAGATAGACAAAGCAGAAAGGTAAGTAATAAATATTGAGAACCCGTGATGAAGAGTCCTTGAAAGTGAGTCGAGAGGTTGTGGGAAGAACTCCATGATGTTTTAGGCTGTGTCCAGATGAAAAAAGACAGACTGATAATTCAATTTTTTTCTTGTAATCTTTGTCACGCCCAATTTAACTCTTGGCTGTGGCATGGGCAAGTGTTGTGTGGCTGGTGTGTTTACCAATTCACAGTGACAGATTGATTGTGAGCTGTTTAAATTTTTCACAACTCTGTTTCCTTTGTAGTGAGGCATATACCCCACCCACCCCATCGGTTGCACCCTAACAGTCTACGTCTGATACTCAAGCAGGGCAGCGCCACATGGAGAGAAAGCTGCAGCAGTCTTCCCCTCTCCACGCAGCACCACCGCAGGACTTGCCAGTCGATGTTGAACTCGATGTCTTAGGGACAGTTACTGATTTTCCCCTGGGAGGAGCTGGCCAAAGTTCAATGGAACAATACCTTAGCAGGGGAGACAGTGGAACAACAATGGCAGGTATTTCTGGGAATAATGCAGAAGGTGCAGGATCGGTTCATTCCAAAGAGGAAGAAAGATCCTGTGGTGAGTAAGGGGCAGCCGTGGCTGACGAGAGAAGTAAAGGGCAGTATAAAAATAAAAGAAAAGAAGTATAACATAGCAAAGATGAGCGGGAAACCAGAGGACTGGGAAGCTTTTAAAGAGCAACAGAAGATAACAAAAAAGGCAATACGCCAAGAAAAAATGAGGTATGAAGGTAAACTAGCCAAGAATATAAAGGAGGATAGTAAAAGCTTCTTTAGGTATGTGAATAGCAAAAAAATAGTTAAGACCAAAATTGGGCCATTGAAGACAGAAACAGGTGAATTTATTATGGGGAACAAGGAAATGGCAAATGAGTTGAACAGGTACTTTGGATCTGTCTTCACTAGCGAAGACACAAACAATCTCCCAGTTGTAATAGTGGCCAAAGGAACTAGGGTAAAGGATGAACTGAAGGAAATTTCCATTAGGCAAGAAATGGTGTTGGATAGACTGTTGAGTCTGAAGGCTGATAAGTCCCCGGGACCTGATGGTCTGCATCCCAGGGTACTTAAAGAGGTGGCTCTAGAAATTGTGGACACATTGGTAATCATTTTCCAATGTTCTATAGATTCAGGAACAGTTCCTGCTGATTGAAGGGTGGCTAATGTTGTCCCACTTTTCAAGAAAGGAGGGAGAGAGAAAACAGGGAATTATAGACCAGCTAGCCTGACGTCAGTGGTGGGGAAGATGCTGGAGTCAATTATAAAAATGGAAATTACGGCACATTTGGATAGCAGAAGAAGGATCAGTCCAAGTCAGCATGGATTTATGAAGGGAAATTCATGCTTGACTAATCTTCTGGAGTTTTTTGAGGATGTAACTATGAAAATGGACAAGGGAGAGCCAGTGGATATAGTGTACCTGGACTTCCAGAAAGCTTTTGATAGAGTCCCACATAGGAGATTGGTGGGCAAAATTAGGGCACATGGTATTGGGGGCAGAGTACTGACATGGATTGAAAATTGGCTGGCTGACAGGATACAAAGAGTAGCGATTAACGAGTCCCCGTCGGAATGGCAGGCTGTGACCAGTGGGGTACCGCAAGGTTCGCTGCTGGGACCACAGCTGTTTACAGTATACATTATTGATTTAGATGAAGGGATTAAAAGTAACATTAGCAAATTTGCCAATGACACAAAGCTGGGTGGCAGTGTGAAATGTCAGGAGGATGTTATGAGAATGCAGGGTGACATGGACAGGTTGGGTGAGTGGGCAAATGTATGGCAGATGCAGTTTAATGTGGATAAATATGAGGTTATCCACTTTGGTGGCAAGAACAGGAAGGCAGATTACTATCTAAATGGAGTCAAGTTAGGAAACGGGGAAGTACAACAAGTTCTAGGTGTTCTTGTACATTAGTCAATGAAGTAAGCATGCAGGTACAGCAGGCAGTGAAGAAAGCTAATGGCATGCTGGTTTTAATAACAAGAGGAATTGAGTATAGGAGCAAAGAGGTCCTTCTGCAGTTGTACAGGGCCCTGGTGAGACCCCACCTGGAGTATTGTGTGCAGTTTTGGTCTCCAAGTTTGAGGAAGGACATTCTTGCTATCGAGGGAATGCAGCGTAGGTTCACGAGCTTAATTCCCAGGATGGTGGGACTGTCATATGTTAAAAAATTGGAGTGACTGGGCTTGTATACACTGGAATTTAGAAGGATGAGAGGGGATCTGATTGAAACATATAAGATTATTAAGGGATTGGACACGCTGGAGGCAAGAAGCATGTTTCCGCAGATGGGTGAGTCCAGAACTAGAGGCCACAGTTTAATAATAAGGGGTAGGCCATTTAGAACAGAGATGCGGAAAAACCTTTTCACCCAGAGAGTGGTGGATATGTGGAATGCTCTGCCCCAGAAGGCAGCGGAGGCCAAGTCTCTGGATGCATTCAAGAGAGAGTTAGATAGAGCTCTTATAGATAGCGGGGTCAAGGGAGATGGGGAGAGGGCAGGAACGGGGTACTGATTGTGTATGATCAGCCATGATCACAGTAAATGACAGTGCGGGCTAGAAGGGCCAAATGGCCTACTCCTGCACCTACTGTCTATTGTCTTCCCTGTGAGTGCGTATAGCCGCAAGGCAGTGCAGGTTTGAGAGCAGAGTTTACCTGTTTGATGAGCAGCCAACCCCGGCTGACGAACCCTATCTGCCCACATTCCCATGTAAATGTGTGTGATAAAGCAATCAGGCTTGTTTGTCATACAGGTGCAAGAAATATTTCCCTGAAGAGCCAAGGTTCTTGGCGGACCCAAAATACTGGCTAGCATAACCTTCCCTCGTTATTGTGGTTACTGATCATTTTTCCTGCTGTCTTCAGCGGTTACAATTTGTATTTACTTTCAATGGCCACTTTACTAGATACCTCCTGTACCTGTTCATGGTCTTCTGCTGCTGTAGCCCGTCCACTTCAAGATTCGACGTGTTGTGTGTTCAGAGATGCTTTTCTACACACCACTGTTGTGACGCGTGGTTATTTGAGTTACTGACACCTTCCTGTCAGCTTGAACCAGTCTGGTCATTCTCCTCTGACCTCTCTCATTAACAAGGTGTTTTCACCCACAGAACTGACACTCACTGTGTGTTTATTTTTGTTTTCTGGACCATTTTCCGCAAACTCTAGAGATTGCTGGGAGTGAAAATCCTAGGAGATCGGCAATTTCTGAGATACTCAAACCACCCCTTCTGGCGCCAACAAATTTTCCACGGCCAAAGATACTAATATCATGTTTCTTCCCCGTTCTGATGTTTGGTCGGATCTCCAACTGAACCTTTTGACCATGCCTGTTTGCTTTAATGCATTGAGTTGCTGCCATATGATTAGCTGATTAGATATTTGCCTTAAAGTGCAAGTGTACAGGAGATACATGATATAGTGGCTGCTGAATGTATTTTCCTCATAAAATGGACAATTTCACATTTTCCCTCATTATACTCCACTTGTCAGACCTTTACCCTCACACTGAACCTGTACCGTCCCTCTTACTCTCCTATCCTTTTCTACAAGACATTCTTGTGCATAGTAAAAAGATGAAATCCCTGCAATACACCACTTCCTACATCTTGGCAGACATTAAAAAACAATTTGGTTACTTTCTGTGTCTTGATTGCTGGTTAATCTTCTATCCAGGCCAGTATGCTATATCTCACATTTGTATTCTATGTGGCACCGTACCACAACCCTTCAGGTGATTTGGGTGTAAAATAATCCTGTTCATCTACTCAGCATGCTATTTCTTTAAAGACTAACAATAACTTGGTCACGCATAGGCTGCATTTCACAAGATCATTTTGATAGGTCTGATTATCTGGAATTTTAATACCTTGGCCAAGTTTCAAACACTTACCCTTTAGCAAATATTGTGAGGAAATGGTTCACCTGTGAATCTGCTGTATCTGGTGCTCCCAACGCGCTCCCCTACATTGGGGAAAGGCGAAGTAGACCTCACTTTATGTTTCGATGTACATGTGATAAATAAGAAGAGCTAATTTTTTTAAATCCAGAAGGCACAAATAGCAAAATCAGAGCTCTTAACTACAGAGGCTTAGTAAATAACATGCACAATATGCTGGAGGAACTCAGCAGGTCAGGCATCATCCATGAAAATGAATGAACAGTGGACATTTCAGGCCGAGACCCTTCATCAGGACTGGAAAAGAAGGGAAAAGATGCCGGAATAAGGACAAGAATGTTGGCAGAGAAGAAGGAGGACAAGTTAGAAAGTGATGGGTGAAGCCAGGTGGGTGGGAAAGGTAAAGGGCTGGAGAAGAAGGAATCTGACATGAGGGAAGAGTGGACCATGGGAGAAAGCGAAGGAGGCGGGGCACCTGGAGGTGAGAGGAAAGTGGGGAGAAGAGGTGGGAATATGTGGCTGGACTTGTAAAGGGCTGTTCACTCATGATCCCCGTGCAATCTGACAGAGCTTGAGCAGTTCTGTGAAGGAGAATGGGGAAAAATTGCAGTGTCCAGATGTGCAAAGCTGATAGAGACCCATCCACACAGACTCAAGGCTGTAATTGCTGCCAAAGAAGGAGGTGACTAGTTATGCAATCAGTTATTTTGTGTTTAATAATTGTGATATATTTAGAAGAATTTGTAGAAATTTGTTTTCACCTTAACATGAAAGAGTATTTTCTGTTGATCAGTGTCAATAAAAGTCAAATTAAATCCACTGTGATTCAATGTTGTAAGACAATAAAACGTGAAAATTTCCAAGGGGGGATGAATACTTTTTATAGGCACTGTCAATGCTCTTTAAATCTTTGGATCTTTTCCACTCACAGATGCTGCTCAATCTGCAGAGTTTCTCTATCAGATTCTTTGTTGCCCCGTATTCCAGCACCTGTATTTTCTTTTGAGTCACAGTACAGCACAGAGCCAGGCCCTTCAGCCCATCTAGTCTGTGCTAATCCCATCAACCCTTGCCTATAGAGTCATCGAGCACTTGTGCCTGCTTCCTATTTCTGTGCTTTCCTTTTCCTCGAATTTTTGAATAAATGAGTTAAAGTTTCCTTTTTGGTAATCTAATGGGGACTTCTCCAAATATAGGCAGTTTTAGAAAATTAAGGCCAGCCCATCAGCTATCACACTGGCCATGAATTAGGTTGAATATCACCAGCATATATTGCGTAACTTGTCTTTGCAGTGGCAGTACAATGCCATACAAAATAATAGAGAAAAAATAAGCAGAGCAGAAAATAGAAATTAAAAAAGTAGTGAGGTAGGGTTCATGGGTTCAATGTCCATTCCGAAATCGGATGGCAGAGGGGAGGAAGCTGTTCCTGAATCGCTGAGTGAGTGGCTTCAGGCATCCTTCCTGATGGTAGCAATGAGACCAGGGCATGGCCTGGGTGATGGGGGCCATACCTCTCCTTGAAAATGTGCTGGTTATTATGCAGACTAGAGCCCACGATGGAGCAGACTGAGTTTACAACTCTCCGCAGCTTAGACTCCCCAACCCATAGCAGATGGTGATGCAGCCAGTCTCCACGGTACATCTGTAGAAATCTTCCATTGTGTTTGGAGACATACCAAATCTTCTCAAACTCCTAATGAAATAATCTTGCTGTCGTGCCTTCTTGGCAGTTGCATCGATATGTTGGGCCAGGATAGAACATAGATCATAAAACATAGACCACGTTAGAAACTGAATTAGGCCATTCAGCCCATTGAGTCTGCCCTACCATTCCATCATGGCTGATTTATTATCCCTCTCAAACCCATTCTCCTCCCTTCACCCCCTAACCTTTACTTACTAACCCTAACCCTTACTAATCAAGAACCTATCAACCGCCAGTTTAATTAGGAGGCAGCAAGTGGGAATAAAATGATCCTTTTCTGGTTGGCTACAGGGAACACTAGTGGTGTTCTGCAGGGGTCAGTGTCGGAACCACTTCTTTGTTATGCTGTATATAGATGATTTAGATGATCGAATAGATGGCTTTGTTGCCAAGTTTGCAGATGAAATGCAGATTAGTGGAGGGGCAGGTAGTGTTGAGGGAATGGGTAGGATGCAGAAGGACTTAGACAGATTAGCAGAATGGGCAAGAGAGTGGCAAATGAATTACAATGTTGGAAAATGCATGGTCATGCACTTGGGTAGCAGAAATAAATGTGCAGACTATTTTCTAAACAGGGAGAAAACCCAGGAATCTGAGATGCAGAGGGACTTGGGAGTCTTTGAGCAGAACACCCTGAAGGTTAACTTGCAGGTTGAGTCAGTGGTGAGGAAGGCAAATGCCATGTTAGCATTCATTTCAAGAGGTCTAGAATCTAACAGCAAGGATGTGATGCTGAGGCTTTATAAGGCACTGGTGAGGCCTCACCTTGAATATTGTGAACAGTTTTGGGCCCCTCATCTTAGAAAGGATGTGCTGTCATTGGAGAGGGTCCAGAGGAGGTTCACAAGGATGATTCTGGGAGTGAAAGGGTTATCAAACGAGGAACATTTGATGGCTCTGCGTCTGTACTCACTGGAATTCAGAAGGATGAGGGGGGATCTTATTGAAACCTTTCGAATGTTGAAAGGCCTAGACAGAGTAGATGTGCAAATGGTATTTCCCATGCTGGGAGAGTCAAGGACAAGAGGGCACAGCCTCAAGATAGACAGGTGCCCCTTCAAACAGAGACGCGAAGAAATGTCTTTAGCCAAAGGGTGGTGAATTTGTGGAATTTGTTACCACATTCAGCTGTGGAGGCCAGGTCATTGGGTGTACTTAAGGCAGAGATTGATAGGTTCTTGATTGGACATAGCATCAAAGGTTATGGGGAGAGGGTCGGGAACTGGGGCTGAGAAGTTGAAAGAAAAGATCAACCATGATTGAAATGGCAGAGCAGACTCGACGGCCAGATGGCCTAATTCTGCTCCTATATCTTATGGTCTAAATATACCCAATGATTTGGCCACCACTGCCATCTGTAGCAATGAATTCCAGATTCACCAACCTCGGGCTAAAATAAATTCCCCTTAACTCAGTTCTAAAGGGATGTCCCTCCATTCTGAGGCTGTACCCTCTGGCCCTAGACTTACTTGCTCCAGAAAACATCTTCTCGAGCTGCACTCGATTTCAGCCTTTCCATATTTGATAGGTTTCAATGAGGTTTGATAGGTTCCACCTTCTAAACTCCAGCAGAAACAGCCCCAGAGTCACCAAACACTCCCCGTGTGTTAACCCTTTCACTCCTAGAATCATTCTTGTGAACCTTTCCATCTGGAAGATACAAAACTTGAGACAAAAGCTCCATGGCAGCCGTCAGAAGATTTTTGAATGGGCCTCTTAAAACATTACACTATAGATTCTTCAGCCCACAATGTTTTTAACCTATTCCAATATCAATCTAACCCTTCCCACCTACATAGCCCTCCATTTTTCTATCATCACATGCTATTCTAAGAGTTTCTCCCTAATGTACCTGCCTCTAACTCCACCTGTGGCATCCTGTTCCACTCTCTGTGTGAAACTCTCAGTACCTCTGACATCACCCTTATTCTTTCCTCCAACCACCTTAAAATTATAAACACAAGAGATTCTGCAGACACTGGAAATCCAAAGCAACACACACAAGATGCTGGAGGAACTCAGCTGGTCAGGCAGCATCCGTGCAAATGCATAGATAGTCAACATTTTGTGTGAGACTCTTCTTCAGAACTGAGAAGGAAGGGGAAAGATTCCGGAATGAAAAGGTGTGGGGGGAGAGAAAAGACACTAGCTATGATAGATGAAGCCAGATGAGTGGGAAAGGTCAAGAGCTGGGGAAGTAGAAGAAGGGGAGGAGAGGGGACCCAGAGGAAGGTAACAAGTAGGGGAGAAGAAGTAAAAGGTCAGAGTGAGGAACAGAGAAAGGACAGAGAAATTTGTTTACCAACAGGAGAAATCGATATTCATACCATCAGCTTGGAAGCTACGCTGATAGGATATAAGGCATTGCACCTCCACCCTGAGGGTGGCTTCATCTTGGCACAAAGAGGCCAAGGAATGACTCATCTTAACTGCATAATACTTCCCCCAGGTTGCAACATGTTGAAGTTTTGAAAGAACATGAAGGAACAAGATCATCCTCTCTTCTCGTGCTGCCATCAGGAAGGAGGTACAGGAGCCTCAGGGCTCATAGCAGCAGGTCTTGGAGAGTTATTACCCTGTAACCATCAGTCTCCTGAAACAGCGTGAATAACTTCACTCACCTCAACACTGAACTGATTCCACAACCCACAGGCTCACTTTCAAGGACTCTACAACTCATGTTCTCAGTGTTATTTATTTAACATTATAACTTGTTCATCTTCTTTTGCACATTGGTCGTATGTCATTCTATGTTTGCGTGTGGTTTTCAAAGTTCTATTGTATTTCTTTGTTCTACTGTGAAAGTTCGCAAGAAATTGAGTCTCAGGGCAGGATGAGACATTTCAGCCTCTTGAACATGGTCTGCCAATCAATATGATTAGAGTCATAGAGTTGTAAAACAGTACAGCACAGAAACAGGCCCTTTGGCCCATCTACTCCATGCCAACCTGTTTCCTGCCTAGTCAACTGCAGTAGACCATAGCTCTCCAAACCCCTCTCATCCATGTACCATAAGACATAGGAGCAGAATTAGACTATTTGGCCCATTGAGTCCACTCTATTTCTGATCCTGTCCTTCTCAGCCCGTTTCCTGCCTTCTCCCCGTATCCCTTCATGCCCTGACCAGTCAGGAATCTATCATCCTCTGCCTTAAATACACATGAAAACTCGGCCTCCACAGCAGCTTGTGGCAAAGAATTCCACAGATTCACCCCCTTCTGGCTAAAGAAATTCCTCCTCATCTCCAGTCTAAAATGACGCCCATCTAATCTGTTGTGTCTTCTGGTCTTAGCCTCTCCCACCATAGGAATCATCCTCTCCACAACCACTCTATCAAGGTATTTCACCATTCGATAATTTCAATGAGGTCACCCCTCATTCTTCTGAATTCTAGTGAACTCAGACGTTCTTCATACGACAAGCCGGTCAATCCTGGAATCATTTTCGTGAGCCTCCTTTGAACCCTCTCCAGTTTCAGCACAGCCTTTCTAAGATAAGGAGCCCAAAACTGCTCACAATGCTCCAAGAGAATCCTCACCAGTGCTTTATAAAGTTTCAACATTACATCTTTTATGTTTTTATTTGTTATTAATGTTATTACTTGCTTTTATGTTCTAATCTTGAAATGAATGCTAACATTGCATTTGCCTTCCTCACCACAGATTCAACCTACAAATTAATCTTTAGGGAATCCTGCACAAGGACTCCCAAGTCCCTTTGAGCCTCAATGATTTTTGTATTTTCTCTCCATTTAGAAAATAAACCTTTCATTTCTTCCATCGAAGTGCATGACCATACATTTCCCAACCCTGTATTCCATCTGCCAGTTCTTTGCCCATTCTCCTTATCTGCCCAAGTCCTCCTGTAGCCTCTCTACTTCCTCAAAATTACCTGCCCCTTCACCTTTCATATCATCTGCAAACTTTGCACCAGTGCCATCAATTCCATCAACCAAACAATTGACATATAACATAAAAAGAATCAGCCCCAGCACAGGCCCCTGTGGAACACCACTAGTCACCAGTGGCCTGCCAGAGAAAGCTCCCTTTATTCCCACTCTTTACCTCTGCCAATCAGCCACTGCTTTATCCATGCTAGAATCTTCCCTGTAATACCATGTTCCTGTAATACCATGGGCTCGTACCTTGTTAAGCAGCCTCATGTGTGGCACCTTGTCAAATGCATTCTGAACGTCCAAGTACACAATGTTAATCAATTCTCCTTTGCTATTTCTTCAAAGAATTCCTACAGATTTGTCGGGCGAGATTGTCCCTTGAGGAAACCAGGCTATCTATGGCCTATTTTATCACGTGCCTCCAAATACCCTGAGACCTCATCCTTAATAATCAACTCCAACATCTTCCCAACCACTGAGGTCAGATTAGCTGGCCGATACCTCCCTTTCCTCTGCCTCTCTCCCTTCTTGAAGAGCGATGTGTCATGTACAATTTTCCAGAGTCATTCCAGAATCTAGTGATTCTGAAAGATCATTGCCAATGCCTCTGCAATCTCTTCAGCCTCCTCTTTCTGGTGTGTACATCATCTGGTCCAGGTGACTTGTCTACCTTCAGACCTTTCAGTTTCCCAAGAACCTTCGCTCTAGTAATGGTAACTTCACACATTTCATGCCCCCGACACCCGGAAATTCCATGATACGGTGAAGAATGATGCAAAGTACTTATTCAGTTCAACCATCATTTCTTTGTCCCCCGTTACTAAGCATTGTTTTCCAGCAATCCAATGTCCTCTCTTGCCTTTCTTTATCCAAACCCCTCATAACTGCTACTATTGAACCCGTATCTATTGATTCCACAGGCACACCACCCTCTGAGTGAGGAATTCTCCTTCGTATATTTCACCTTTCACCCTTAACCCATGACCTCCAGTTCTAGTCTCGAGGGGAAAACCTTGTTTGCCTTTACCCTGTCCATGCCCCTCATAATCTTTGAGTTGCGATCACAAGCAGATTTGGGTGGCACAGTAGCACGGTGCTCAGCTCCACTCTTTACAGTACAGGCGACCCGGGTTCAATTCCTGCCTCTGCCTGTAAGGAGTTTGTACGTTCTCCCCGTGACCGTCCTCCAGGCACGCAGTCTAAAGGCGTACTGGTTGGTAGGTCAATTGGTCGTTGTAAATTGTCCCGTGATTAGGCTCGGGTTAAATCAGGGGATTGCTCAGCATGCAGCCTGAAGTGCCTGTTCTGACTGTATCGCAAGAAATAAATAAAATAATCCATTGATCTGATTGTGATCGCTATATATTTGGCTGCTCACAGTAATCTTTCACCTCCCTGACTTATCGAGAATGAATCCACTGCTGCCTTAAAACTTCACCTTCTCCCGTTTCCTTTGAGGAAAAGAGCTTCACAAAGAGTCTAAAAGGATTGGTTCCTCTCAGCTCAGTCTTAACCTGATCCACAGAATCAGCTTTAATATCACCGGCATGTGTATGAAACTTGCTGCTATACGTTGCAGTACATAATAATAAAAACTAGAAATTGCAATAAGTAAAGATATTCACATACACATTGTAATTTATAGTGTTTTTATTGTGATGAACTGCAATATATATTACTCATTGCAATTATTACTTATTGCTTCATCAAGGGCACCAGCCTCTGTAGTATCCAAGACATTGTCAAGGAACGACGCCTCAAAAAGGCAGCCTCTGTCATTAAGGACCCCCCCCCCCCACCACCCAGGACTTGCCCTCTTCTCATTTCTGCCTTCCAAGAGGAGATACAGGAACCTGAAGACACATACGCAATGATTCAGCGACAGCCTCTACCTTCTGCCATCCGATTTCTGAAAGGACATTGGACCCATGAACACCACATCATTACTTTATTTCTACTTTTGCAGTTACTATACAAAAACTGTTGTGCATCTAGATAGGATGCTTTCTAGTGTACGATGATATGAATTGGTAAGTTGATAGGTGATGCACCATCAATAACTCTGAGACGTGGGTTAAGGTAGGCTTTTATTGGCTGGAAGAAAGCACAAGCAGCAAGTGACCACCACACGACATCCTGGAGACTGAGGGAGGAGCAGTGCCTCCAATCGTCTTTATACAGGGGTCTGTGGGAGGAGCCACAGGAGCAGTCAGCGGGGGGGACGTGTCCAGACAGGTATATGTCGTTCACCACAGTAGGAACATTGCAAGTTGCTTCAGCTTCTTGAGGAGGTAGAGCCGCTGGTGAGCTTTCTTAGCGGTGACAGAAGTGTGGTTGGACGAGGACGAAGTTCACATATACCAACCAGAAGCCCTGAACCCTCTCAAAGGCATCGTTGATTTAGACAGGAGCATGTGACCTCTCACATTTCTGAAGTCAACGACCAGCTCTTGTGTTTTATTGACATTGAGGGAAAGGTTGTTGTCATGACAACATGTTACTGGGCTCTCCTTCATTGGGATTTGAGATACCACCCATTACAGTGATACCATTTACAAACTCATAGACGGAGTTGGAGCAGGATCTGCTCACACAATCTTGAGTGTATAGGGAGTAGAAGAGGGGGCTGAGGACCAGTGTTCAGAATAATTGTGTATTTTTTTAGTGACTGCGGCCTGTTGGTCAGAAAGTCCAGTTGCAGAGGGAGACATTAGCTCCCGGGATTATGTGAGCATTCTGCATCGTTACTGGTTTACTTTGTTTTAGTCGTGAACCCTACATCCTCTGCGGCTTCGAGGATTCTTGAGCACCTGAATTTACTAATCGTTACATTAACTAGGGCCGTTAAACCCTTGTGATCTCAGTTTAATCTGGTCAAGTTAATTACTCATGGGTTTCATGCATTATATGAGCTTAAAGAGGACTCTCATTGTATGCCTTAGTGGTGTCATTGTGTTGGAGAAAATGATGTGTTGTTGTTCAGTTGCTTCCCTGAAGCTCTGTTGGTATTCCTCTTGTTTGAATTTGAATTTATTTATTTTGGATTTATTTGTTTAAATCTTACACTTGTCCTTCAATGTGAGGGAGCAAAAATCTTTGTGTTATGACTCCATTGCAATGTACAGATTTGTGAATTTGAAAGTCTAGTAGCTTGTAGAAAGAAGCTGTCCCGTAGCCTGTTGGTCCCGGCGTTAACGCTGTGGCACCGTTTGCCAGACGGAAGCAGCTGGAACAGTTTACTGTCAGGGTGACTGGTGTTCCTGATGATCCTCCAGGCCTTCTTTACGCACCTGCTGCTGTAAATGTCCTCAATGAAGTTCACATCCACAGATGTGCTGGGCTGTCTGTAGCATTCTCTGCAGTGGCCAGTGATCAGAGTAGGTACAGTTCCCATACCAGGCGGTGATACAGCCAGTCAGGGAGCTCCTAATGGTGCCCCTGTAGAAAATCTTGGGGGGGGGGGTCATTCTGAACCTCTTCAGTTGTCTGTGGTGGAAGCGATGCTGTTGTGATCACACCTGGAGTATTGTGTGCAGTTTTGGTCCCCTAATCTGAGGAAAGACATTCTTGCCATAGAGGGAGTACAGAGAAGGTTCACCAGATTGATTCCTGGGATGGCAGGACTTTCATATGAAGAAAGACTGGATCGACTAGGCTTATACTCACTGGAATTTAGAAGATTGAGGGGGGAATCATATTGAAATGTATAAAATTCTAAAGGGATTGGACAGGCTTGATGCAGGAAGATTGTTTCAGATGTTGGGGAAGTCCAGAATGAGGGGTCACAGTTTAAGGATAAAGGGGAAGCCTTTTAGGACCAAGATGAGGAGAAACTTCTTCACACAGAAAGTGGTGAATCTGTGGAATTCTCTGCCACAGGGAACAGTTGAGGCCGGTTCATTGGCTATACTTAAGAGGAAGTTAGATATGGCCCTTGTGGCTAAAGGGATCAGGGGGTATGGAGAGAAAGCAGGTACAGGGTTTTGAGTTGGATGATCAACCATGATCGTACTGAATGGTGGTGCAGGCTCGAAGGGCCGAATGGCCTACTCCTGCACCTATTTTCTATGTTTCTATGTTTTCTTTGCCTCTCTACTGTTGTGTACAGTAAAGAGATCTTTGGTGATGTGTATACTGAGGAACTTGAAACTACTCCCTCTCAACCACAGACCCACTGATGTTTATCAGGGAGAGCCTGTCTCCGGTGCTCTTGCAATCCGCCATCAGCTCTTTTGTTTTTTTTGGACATTGAGGGAGAGGTTGTTATCTTGGCACCCCTGTGTCAGGGTGCCAACCTCTCCTCTGTAGGCTGTCTCGTCACTGCTGGAAATAAGGCCATTAAAGTTGTGTCGTCTGTGAATTTGATCAGCAGGTATGGAGCTGTGTGTGGCAGCTGTGGTGAACTACATATACCTGTCTGGACACGCCCCCTGCTGACTGCGACTGAGTGTTGACTTTAAGGGCCCCCTTCCCTCCACCGACCGCAATGTCTATTTTCTCAATATTATCGACGAGTACTCGCGGTTCCCCTTTGCCATTCCCTGCCCCGACACCACTGCCACGTCCGTAATAAAAGCCCTGCGCCAGCTCTTCACTCTGTTCGGACATCCCTGCTATATCCACAGTGATAGAGGGTCCTCCTTTATGAGTGACGAGCTGCACCGGTACCTGCTAGCTAGGGGCATTGCTACTAGTCGGACCACGAGTTATAATCCCCGGGGAAATGGACAGGTGGAGAGGGAGAATGCCACAGTGTGGAAGGCCACACTTTTAGCCCTTAAGTCAAAAGGGTTGCCGGTCTCTCGATGGCAGGAGGTCCTCCCTGAGGCACTCCACTCTATCCGCTCCCTGTTATGTACGTCCACCAATGCCACCCCTCACGAGCGCCTATTCTCTTTTCCCAGGAAGTCTGCCACTGGGACCACCCTACCAGCTTGGCTGACGTCCCCAGGGCCAGTGCTGCTCCGGAAACATGTGAGGAGCAATAAATACTCCCCGCTGGTTGAGAGGGTTCACCTTCTACATGCGAACCCCCAGTATGCTTACGTGGTCTTACCTGATGGGCGGGAGGACACGGTCTCCGTCTGCGACCTGGCGCCCGCAGGAACAGCAGACCACTACCCTGAACACTCCACGGTAACTATGAACCCTGTACCCGAGGTGACACCGCGCACACCAGGCCCTACACAGACTCCTCACGACACTCCTATACCGGGCGTTTCATACGCGCATATACCAGGTGCCTCGCACATGACGCCTAGTGGGCTGACACCTCCAGTTAGGCCAGAACCAGCACAACATCTGTCACACGTGCAATCACAGCCGGTGCTACGTAGATCGCTGCGACAGATTCGACCACCTGATAGACTTAACCTGTAAGAAGCTTCGCCACATGGGGACTCTTTTTAAAACAAAGGGGGGGTGAAAGTGGTGAACTACGTATACCTGTCCGGACACGCCCCCCGCTGACTGCTCCTGTGGCCCCTCCCACGGCCCCCAGTATAAAGGCGATTGAGGCCTGAGCCTGGCCTCTCAGTCTCCAGGATGTAGTATGGTGGTCACTCACTGCTTGTTCCTTCTTCCAGTCAATAAAAGCCGATATCTCGCCTTTACGTCTCAGAGTGAGTTATTGATGGTGCATCAGCAGCGCAGTCATGGGTGTACAGGGAGTAGAGGAGGGGACTCGGGGTACAACTCTGGGGGCATCTTTGAGGGGTAGAGGTGGGGGAGCCAACTGAAAGCAAACTGATAGGAAGTCTTGGATGCAGCTGTGTGAGGCAGGGTGCAGGCCAAGGTCTCTAAGCTTCCTGGCAAGTCTGGAATTTCAATTGTAATGTTGAATGCTGAACTGTAGTCCGGGAAAGCATTCTAACATAAGCATCCCTCCTCCAGGTGAGTGAGGACGGTGTGTAGTGCTGTGGCTATGGCGTCATCGGTAGGCAAATTGTTGGGGATGGCGTGCTGCAGGTGTCACCTTCAAACAGCCTCAGAAAGCACTGGCTTACAATTGAGCTAAGTGCGACCCTGGTTTCTGTTGGGGAATTTTGCCATTCCTCTGCTCCTGGGATCAAGGCATTGTCAGAACTTGGCGGGATTGAGAGAGCGTGCTCTTCCAGCCTGTCCTCCGACAGCACGCTGACAGAGCGGTACAAGCAGTGTGCAAGACGAGACATTCACTCTATCTCAGTACCCGTGACAAGCATATTGCCATCCAGTTCCGATCCCAGTGGCTTGGCCTCCACATCCCTTCCACCGATTCTCCACCCTCTGCTTCAGCTAAGCTAACACAATAACTACCTCCACAAAGACCACATGGCCTAAGAACCTGCTTTATACATTGTTATAACAATTTGTAATTTTGCTCTTGCAAAAACAAAAGTAAGAAATGAGGACTGATTCAGGCAATAATTGTGACTCTAAAGTAGTGGAAAGGGCCCAGTCCGTCACAGGATAAGCCCTCCCCAACATTGAGCACGACGACAAGGAACACTATCACAGGGAAGTTTTTGTTTGTGAGAAAGTGCCTGAACTGAGGCAATCTCGGGCAAAGATTCACCCTGTTCTCTAAAACACAGTGCGGAGTCTCCGGACTGGTTGCATCACGGCCTGGTATGGAAATGCAAAGGAAGGGATAGATAAAATCCTGTCCATCACAGGTGAAGCCCTCCCCACCATGGAGAACCGTCGCAGGAAAGCAGCATTCATTCTGTCATTGGGAAGTAGGCCCAGGAGCCTCAGGGCTCAGGTAGCCAGGCTCAGTAATGATTACCCCCGAACCAGCGTGGATAACTTCGCTCAGCCCAACTCTGAACTGATTCCACGACCTATAAACTCACTTTCAAGGACTCTACAACTCACATTCGCAACATTATTTATTTATTGTTTTGTATTTCCACTATTTGTCTTTACACATCGATAGTTTGTCAGTCACAAACAAAAGGAAGTCTGCAGATGCTGGAAATCCAGAGCAACACACACAAAACGCTGGAGGAACTCAGCAGGTCAGGCAGCATCTATGAAACTGAATAAGCAGTCAACGTTTTGGACTGAGACTCTTCTTCAGGACTAAGGAGGAAGGGGGAAGATGCCAGAATAGCTTGCTTGTTTGTGTGTAGTTTTTCATTGATTCTATTGTGTTTCATTGTTTGACTGTGAATGCCCGCAAGAAAATGAATCTTGAGGTAGCAAACTATAGCTTTGGCAAGACATTGAGGACCTCTACTACGTGCATGACTCAAGTAATTTTTCCAACAATAGTCTACGGACAGATTATTTCACTTTTAATTGACTATATCACAATTCCAGTGGGTCAGAAGTTTACAAACAAAATCAAAAGAAATCAGCCAAGACCTCGGGGGGGGGGGGGGAATTGCGAACCTCCACAAGTCTGGTTTATCCTCAGGAACAAATTCCAAATGCCTGAAGGTACCACATTCATCTGTACGAACAATAGTATGCAAGTATAAACACATGGGACCATGCAGCCGTCATACTGCTCAGGAAGGAGACACATTCTGTCTCCTCGAGATGAATGCACTTTGGCATGAAAAGTGCAAATGAATCCCAGAACGACAGCAAAGGACCTTGTGAAGATGCTGGAGGAAACAGGTAGACAAGTATCTATATTCACAGTGAAACAAGTCCTATATCGACATAACCTGAAAGGCTGCTCAGCAAGGAAGCCGCTGCTCCAAAACCGCCATAAAAAAGCCAGACTACAGTTTGCAAGTGCACATGGGGACAAAGATCTTACTTTTGGAGAAATGTCCTCTGGTCTGAACTGTTTGGCCATAATGACCATCGTTATGTTTGAAGGAAAAAGGGTGAGGCTTGCAAGCCGAAGAACACCATCCCAACCGTGAAGCATGGGGGTGGCAGCTTCATGTTGTGGGGGTGCTTTGCTGCAGGAGGGACTGGTGCACTTCACAAAATAGATGGCATCATGAGGAAGGAAAATTATGTGGAAATACTGAAGCAATATCTCAAGACATCAGACAGGAAGTTAAAGCTCGGTCGCAAATGGGTCTTCCAAATGGACAATGGCCCCGAGCATACCTCCAAAGTTGTGGCAAAATTGCTTAAGGACAACAAAGGCAAGGTATTGGAGTGGCCAAAACAGAGCCCTGACCTCAATCTGATAGAAAATTTGTGGGCAGAACTGAAAAAGTGTGTGCGAGCAAGGAGGCCTACAAACCTGACTCAGTTACACCAGTTCTGTCTTTAGGAATGGAACAAAATTCCAGCAACTGACTGTGAGAAGCTTGTGGAAGGCAACCCAAAATGTTTGACCCAAGTTAAACAATTTAAAGGAAATGCTACCAAATACTAACAAAGTGTATGTAAACTTCTAACCCACTGGGAACATGTTGAAAGAAATAAAAGCTGAAATAAATCATTCTCTCTACTATTATTCTGACATTTCACATTCTTAAAATAAAGCAGTGATCCTAACTGACCTAAGACAGGGAATGTCTTCTAGGATTAAATGTCAGGAATGAACTAGGGGTGGTGTCCCATGACTGACTGCCCTTCAGATTGAAACAATGTGCCTGTGAATGCAGAATGACTTGGGTTCCACACCAGTCTGAGATTCCCACCTCACTGGACACTGTATGCATTTGTCATTCATTTGTTCTCTCCCTCATGTCCTTCCCTAGACCTCCTCTCCACTCCTTTCCATCCCTCTGCATCTTGAGACTTGCTACTAGGAGCAGCATGAGAAAAGTTTATCAAGAGGCAGAAAGAACAGGAGGGTCACCCAGCAAAATAGCAGGAAAATAGCAAAATAGCTTCATGCTTCAAAAAAGACAGCTTCTTTCGCACAACTATCAGATTTGTGAACCAAACACCACCCTGTAACCCTTCCTGTTGGTGCTGTGTTTTCTTGCACCCCTAGTTTTGATAGGGTTTATCAGAATTAGGTTTAATATCACTGACGTATGTTGTGAAGTTTGTTGTTTTGTGGTAACAGTACGTGCTTCTTTATATTTAGAGATAATGTGTGGAATAGGCCCTTCCGGTGCTCAGAAACAGAGTAATGCCACAAGCCCTGACTAACCCTAACCTAATCAAAGGACAATTTAGAAGACCATTCAACCTACCCAGTACAGCTTTGGAGGAAACTGGTGCACTCGGGGATAACTCAAGCATTACGCAGGAAAAATGTACAGCGACTCCTTACAGAATGGCGCCGGAATTGAACTCCGAACTCTGGAGCACCCCAGCTGTAATAGCGTCATGGTAACTACTACGCTACCGAGACGGCCAATGCCATGGCAATACACAAAAATCAAAATTACAATAAGTATTATTATTACTTCATTGTCGCCAAACAATTGATACTAGAGGATACAATCATCACAGCGATATTTGATTCTGCGCTTTGCGCTCCCTGAAGTACAAATCAATAGTAAATATAATAAAAATTTAAATTATAAACATAAATAAAACTGAGAGATGGGTCAGGATCAGGATCTGTTCAGTAGTCTTATCACAGTTGGAAAGAAACTGTTCCCAAATCTGGCCGTATGAATCTTCAAGCTCCTGAATCTTCTCCCGGAGGGAAGAGGGACAAAAAGTGTGTTGGCTGGGTGGGTCGTGTCCTTGATTATCCTGGCAGCACTGCTCCGACAGCGTGCGGTGTAAAGTGAGTCCAAGGATGGAAGATTGGTTTGTGTGATGTGCTGGGCTGTGTTCACGATCTTCTGCAGCTTCTTCCGGTCTTGGACAGGACAACTTCCATACCAGGTTGTGATGCACCCTGGAAGAATGTTTTCTACAGTGCACTTACAAAAATTAGTGAGGGTTTTAGGGGACAGGCCAAATGTCTTCAGCTTTCTCAGGAAGTAAAGGCGCTGTAAAGTATATATGTGTGTGTACAGTATGTATGTAAGTAGTGAGAAAAGAGAGGTGGTGTTGATGCATTCATATAACTCTTGTCACACGTCCTGAATTGCAGTTAAAAACTTTTGTTTACACACCACCCAGGGAGATCACGGCAAACATAAGTACATTATGGCAGCAAAATGTCCATCGATCCTTCTAAGTTGCCGCATTCTCCCCGTGACCACCTGGGTTTCCTCCAGCTGTCCAAAGACGTACTAGTTAGTAAGTTAGTTGGTCATTGTAAATTGTCCCGTAGCAATGGAACATAAACTGAGAGATACACTCAGGACGTACCAAATAAAGTGGTCATTGAGTGGATATTCATGGTTTTCCACTGCTATAGCCCATCAATTACAGGTTCAACGTGTTGTGTGTTCAGAGATGCTCTTCTGCACACCACTGTTGCAACGTGTGGTTATTTGAGTTACTGACACCTTCCTGTCAGCTTGAACCAGTTAACAAGGTGTTTTCACCCACAGAACTGCCACTCACTGAGTGATTTGTTTTTGTTTCTCACACCATTCTCTGTAAATGCTGGTGACTGTACGGTGTGAAAATCCCAGGAGATCAGCAGTTTCTGAGATACTCAAGCCACCCCATCTGGCACCAACAATCATTCCATGGTCAAAGCCATTTAGATCACATTCCTTCCCCATTTGATGTCTGGGCTGAACAACAACTGAACCTCTTGACCACTTCTATGTGTTTTAATGAATTGAGTTGCTGCCACGTGATTGGCTGATTAGATAGTGGCATTAATGAGCAGCTGTACCTAATAAAGTGGCCACTGAGTGTGGGTTAAATTCATGTTGAATGAAACTATATTTCAGAAATAATGCACATGTTAACTTGTGCGTTTACCATATCTGATTAAAGACTGAGTTCTGTCACATGTACACCAGTCAACTAAGAAACACTGTTTTGCAAATCATCCACACAGATCATTTCATCACACCGGTGCTTCATGGTACTACAAGAGGAAAAAATTCAGAACAAAGACCATAAGATTACTGACTGTCCATTACACTGTTGGTGTTCAGAGCAGCAATGAAGCTTCTCCATTAGCTTCAGTAGCTTCCTCTCGGTTTTCACTGCTGTCAGTCAAGCAAGTCCCGGGCAGAGACTCCGGAACACCGTCACACTCAGATGTAGAAGGATTCTTCACTGCTGTTTCCATAACAATTTTGTTTTACCAGTCAGGGGTGTTAGTCCTGAACTGAATTTCTGAACCTGTATAATGTTAGGATAATGCTCTACCAAGAGCCAAAGCATAAGCCCTGACTGCAGCCAACGTAGCTCTCCGGGTCATGGAGGTACGCAAGCCTCCAAGCCCTACGACAAGGTTGTGGCCCTCCGTGGCTCTACGCCTCTACTCCACCATTTCATCGTGGCTGATCTATTTCTCTCTTGTGCTCATGTCTCCTGCCGTCCCCCCGAATCCCTTCATGCCCTGACTAATCAAAAACCCATCAACCTCTGACTGGTATACCCAAAGACTTGGCCTCCACAGCCAACTGTGGCAATGAACTGCACACATTCTCATCTCCGTTCTTTTATATTTATTTATTTGTTAAATTTTAGAAAATTACCAGAATAAAAGAGATGATGAAATAGTGAGAAAAATAATATTAACCCTCCCCCCCTCCCCTTAACCCTTATCTAAAGAAAGAAAAGAAAGAAGAGAAAGATTGCCTGGATATCGGAGGATCCCCACATGCTCCGTGGAGTTCAAAATAATTTTAATATTTATTTTTACTTTCCCCAAGTACTTTATAATTTTATCTTCAAATGACCTATGTATTTAATCCTATCTTTTGTACTCTTTTTCTTTTCACAGGTCCATTAATTCCATTAACATTAAAACTTAAAAAATTAAGTAAATTAATCATTCATAATACCTTGGGAACTCTTTAAAATTCTCCATGTTGCTATGAGTTTCTCCCCAACCATCCAGGCAAAAAAGAAGAAAAATAGAAGAAGGATAACTAATATATAAGAAAAAAAACAAAGTACCCCCCCCACTAATGTTGCGAATAAAAAAACAACATTACCCCCCCATTTTACAGGTCATGGCAAACGCCATGAAAACTCGCAGCCATCAATCAGGAGCTCCCCCAGCTCCCCTGCAAAAAAAAGAAAATATATTAGTGAAGAAAAGAAAGAAAATAATTAATGTCTCTACTCCCAATTAATACTCCTCAACTATCTTTTTATATAAATGTCCGTCAAGTCCAACCTTGTTTCAGTCTTCACCATTAGTCCATTTCATTTCTATAATTCTTTACTCCTCTTCGTGGACATCAGGTAATTCTTGTACAAATTTCTCCGCTTTCTGGTTGTCAACAAAAAATCTTCTTTCTTCTTTATCCAGGAAAATTATCAATTTTGCTGGGTAGCTCAATAAAAATTTATAGCCCTTTTCCCATAAAGATTTTTTCACTGGATTAAATTCCTTCTGCCTCTTCAGAAGATCGTAACTTATGTCTGGATAAAAAAAAACTCTTTTCCCTTCTATTGTCAATGGCCCATTTCTCTTTTTAGCACCTTGAGTAGCTGCCTTCAAGATCATTTCTTTATCTTGATACCTTAAGCATTTTATCAAAATTGATCTTGGATTTTGATCTTATTGAGGTCTTGGTCTTAAAGCTCTGTGTGCTCTTTCAATTTCAATTACTTGGCTTCCTTCTTTCATTTCCAAAATTTTTGGAATCCATTCTTGAAAGAATTTTATTGGATTTTCTCCCTCTGTACCTTCCATAAGATCAACAATTTTGATATTATTTTGTCTACTTGAGTTTTCAAGTGCATCTATTTTTTCCAACATCCGTTTTCTTTCTATTGTCCAGGCAAGATTATTGTCTTCTATCTTATCTATTCTTTCAGTGTTTTCTTCCACTTTTACTTCCATCTCTTTAACTTTATTATCCATCTTCTTTTGTTTCTCCACCACATTATCGAGTTTATTCTGCATCCTTCTTATAGCTTTTAATTTATTCATAACATATATCAGGATATCTTTTATGTCTCCTTTAATCTCCTCTTTCTTTTCCTCTTCTTCTTCCTCTGAATTTCCCAAAGAGTCTGACTCCATTTCCGATTCACTTCCAGTTTCACTTCTAGCCATAGTTGGGATTTGTAGTTTTGTTAATATCTGTTCATGCATACTTGTTTCTTCGCGCATGCGTGTTCTTGCCATTTCTTCTTAGAGACCGCCGACATTGCTGCAACTTCCTGTCCCACATCATCAGAAGTGCCATGCACTTCGCTGGGAGGAGATCCAACTTGAGTCCGAGGCTTCGCCGGGATGGCTCGGCCTTTTTCCCCGCCGATTTGCGCAGTCTTCTGTTTCGGTTTAGGAGCCATATCAAAAGATAATCCTGAGTTACTTATAAGTAGTTTCTAGTAGATATTTGTTAACTCTTCTTCATTTAAACCCTAGTTCATTACTTTTTACGAGGGAGCTGGATTCCCAACGTCTCGACCTTACGTCATCACGTGATGTCCCCCCTCACCTCCGTTCTAAACTGATGTGCCTCTATTCCTCTCTATCGCTCTGTATACTGAAGTGTTAGAGTTATGAAGAAAGTGCAGTGCAGGCAGACAATAAGGTGCAAGGTCGTGATGGGGTGAACTGTAAGGTCAAGCGTCCATCCTATTGTACAAGGTTCCATTCAACAGTAAGACTGACCTTGGCTCTGAGCCTGGCCCACAAGGTTTCAGGCTTTTGTATCTTCTGCCTGATGATAGTGGGGAGAGAAGAGACTGTCCAGAGTGGGAGGGGGATCGCGGCAACCTGGTGGCTAGCGTAACACTTTTCAGTGCCAGCGGCCCGGGTTCAATTCCCACCGCTGTCTGTAAGGAATCAGTACTTTTTCCCCATGACCACTTGTTTTCCCTCCAGGTGCTCCGGTTTCCTCCGACATTCCAAAGACGTACGGGTTAGTAGGTTCAAAAAATCGCGGAGGCGTATTTTGGTGGTTCAGGCTGGAAGGACCTGTTACTGTGCTGAGTCCCTAAATAAAAAGAAGATGTGTCTTTGATTCTGTTTTAGCAAGGCAGAGAGACAGTGAGAAGTAACACAGTGAAAGTCAGAAGGAGAATACTCAAGTGCAAAGGATTGGGTTGAAGGAACTAGGAGGCATAGGCTTCCATTATTCGCTGATCAAAGCAATGAAGAAGTTTGAAACATCGAGGCAAATGCAAGAGGTGAGATTCAGCTACCTGCCTTTTACTCGTGGATGGGATCGCTCTGCTGCCAAAGAAGGAGACTGTGTGGCCACAGAATAGGCCTCTGCTTCAGATGGTGTCTCTCTCTTTTGATGATGTTGGAGGTTGTTAACGAGCGAGCTTCAGCATTTATGGATTTGGACGATGGAGTGTGGACTTTTTTAGTCCTATGGTTTTCATGTTCTGTGTTGTCACCCATTCTTTCTCAGTTGTTTGTACAGGGGAGGGTTATTGGATTTTGCTTGATGTGCCTTTTTAAAAGTTTTTTCTCTGTGGGGAAGGAGATTTGATGTTCTTGTTGAGTTTTTGTCCTGTTTTTGTGCTGGGGAGGGGGTTTGGGGGCCGATGTTTATGTGTGTTTCCTATGGGGGGAGGGGGGGTTTGGGGATCGATATTTGTGTGTTTCCTGTGGGGGGAGGGGGGTTTGGGGGCCGATATTTGTGTGTGTTTCCTGTGGGGGAGGGGGGTTTGGGGGCCGATATTTGTGTGTGTTTCCTGTGGGGGGAGGGGGGTTTGGGGGCCGATATTTGTGTGAGTTTCCTGTGGGGGGAGGGGGGTTTGGGGGCCGATATTTGTGTGTTTCCTGTGGGGGGAGGGGGGTTTGGGGATCGATATTTGTGTGAGTTTCCTGTGGGGGGAGGGGGGTTTGGGGATCGATATTTGTGTGAGTTTCCTGTGGGGGAGGGGGGTTTGGGGATCGATATTTGTGTGAGTTTCCTGTGGGGGAGGGGGGTTTGGGGGCCGATATTTGTGTGAGTTTCCTGTGGGGGAGGGGGGTTTGGGGATCGATATTTGTGTGAGTTTCCTGTGGGGGAGGGGGGTTTGGGGGCCGATATTTGTGTGAGTTTCCTGTGGGGGGAGGGGGGTTTGGGGATCGATATTTGTGTGAGTTTCCTGTGGGGGAGGGGGGTTTGGGGATCGATATTTGTGTGAGTTTCCTGTGGGGGAGGGGGGTTTGGGGGCCGATATTTGTGTGAGTTTCCTGTGGGGGGAGGGGGGTTTGGGGGCCGATATTTGTGTGAGTTTCCTGTGGGGGGAGGGGGGTTTGGGGGCCGATATTTGTGTGAGTTTCCTGTGGGGGGAGGGGGGTTTGGGGATCGATATTTGTGTGTTTCCTGTGGGGGAGGGGGGTTTGGGGATCGATATTTGTGTGAGTTTCCTGTGGGGGGAGGGGGGTTTGGGGGCCGATATTTGTGTGAGTTTCCTGTGGGGGGAGGGGGGTTTGGGGGCCGATATTTGTGTGAGTTTCCTGTGGGGGGAGGGGGGTTTGGGGGCCGATATTTGTGTGAGTTTCCTGTGGGGGGAGGGGGGTTTGGGGGCCGATATTTGTGTGTGTTTCCTGTGGGGGGAGGGGGGTTTGGGGGCCGATATTTGTGTGAGTTTCCTGTGGGGGGAGGGGGGTTTGGGGATCGATATTTGTGTGAGTTTCCTGTGGGGGGAGGGGGGTTTGGGGGCCGATATTTGTGTGAGTTTCCTGTGGGGGGAGGGGGGTTTGGGGGCCGATATTTGTGTGTGTTTCCTGTGGGGGGAGGGGGGTTTGGGGACCGATATTTGTGTGAGTTTCCTGTGGGGGGAGGGGGGTTTGGGGGCCGATATTTGTGTGAGTTTCCTGTGGGGGGAGGGGGGTTTGGGGGCTGATATTTGTGTGTTTCCTGTGGGGGGAGGGGGGTTTGGGGGCTGATATTTGTGTGTGTTTCCTGTGGGGGAGGGGGGTTTGGGGGCCGATATTTGTGTGAGTTTCCTGTGGGGGGAGGGGGGTTTGGGGGCCGATATTTGTGTGTGTTTCCTGTGGGGGAGGGGGGTTTGGGGGCCGATATTTGTGTGTGTTTCCTGTGGGGGAGGGGGGTTTGGGGGCCGATATTTGTGTGTGTTTCCTGTGGGGGGAGGGGGGTTTGGGGGCCGATATTTGTGTGAGTTTCCTGTGGGGGGAGGGGGGTTTGGGGGCCGATATTTGTGTGAGTTTCCTGTGGGGGGAGGGGGGTTTGGGGATCGATATTTGTGTGAGTTTCCTGTGGGGGGAGGGGGGTTTGGGGGCCGATATTTGTGTGAGTTTCCTGTGGGGGGAGGGGGGTTTGGGGGCCGGTATTTGTGTGAGTTTCCTGTGGGGGGAGGGGGGTTTGGGGGCCGATATTTGTGTGTGTTTCCTGTGGGGGGAGGGGGGTTTGGGGGCCGATATTTGTGTGAGTTTCCTGTGGGGGGAGGGGGGTTTGGGGGCCGATATTTGTGTGAGTTTCCTGTGGGGGGAGGGGGGTTTGGGGGCCGGTATTTGTGTGTGTTTCCTGTGGGGGGAGGGGGGTTTGGGGGCCGATATTTGTGTGAGTTTCCTGTGGGGGGAGGGGGGTTTGGGGACCGATATTTGTGTGAGTTTCCTGTGGGGGGAGGGGGGTTTGGGGGCCGATATTTGTGTGTTTCCTGTGGGGGGAGGGGGGTTTGGGGGCCGATATTTGTGTGAGTTTCCTGTGGGGGGAGGGGGGTTTGGGGGCTGATATTTGTGTGAGTTTCCTGTGGGGGGAGGGGGGTTTGGGGGCCGATATTTGTGTGAGTTTCCTGTGGGGGGAGGGGGGTTTGGGGGCCGATATTTGTGTGAGTTTCCTGTGGGGGGAGGGGGGTTTGGGGGCTGATATTTGTGTGAGTTTCCTGTGGGGGAGGGGGGTTTGGGGATCGATATTTGTGTGAGTTTCCTGTGGGGGGAGGGGGGTTTGGGGGCCGATATTTGTGTGAGTTTCCTGTGGGGGGAGGGGGGTTTGGGGATCGATATTTGTGTGAGTTTCCTGTGGGGGGAGGGGGGTTTGGGGGCCGATATTTGTGTGAGTTTCCTGTGGGGGGAGGGGGGTTTGGGGGCCGATATTTGTGTGAGTTTCCTGTGGGGGGAGGGGGGTTTGGGGGCCGATATTTGTGTGAGTTTCCTGTGGGGGGAGGGGGGTTTGGGGGCCGATATTTGTGTGAGTTTCCTGTGGGGGGGGTGGTTGATGCTTGTGTTGCTGTCCTTTTTCCTGTGTGGGGGCTGGGTTTTCTGGTGCTGTTTTAACTGACTTCTGTGATTTTCTTTGTTTTGTCGCTATCTGGAGAAGACGAATTGCAGAGTTGCATACTTTGATAAGAAATGAGCCTTTGAACCTTTGAACCATACTGGCTCTATTGTAGGAGAAAATGACTACTAAAGTTAAAGCTCAGAGTATTTCCCTCTCGCAGTTCGGTTTCATTTTTTGGTGTGGGGCATTTCATATCACAGTTCCTCACTCTGAAGACGGCATGAAAGTATTTTACTCTCCCCAAACTCTGTTTGCAAGCATCTCACTTCTGCTTGTCCAAGCTTTGTCACCAGTCCCTCGCACACTTGTTCATATCCAGCAATTTTAGCTGCTGTTGCCAGTCTGAATCACCCTAATATTACCAAACATCAAAAAGCAGTACGTCAATACATTATTTGGATCAGTATATTTTCAATATTTTGTCATTCAACACTTATGCGTCAGGAAGTTCACTGAACGATTCCAAGAATCTACACAGGTCAGTTTCTTATTGATGGGTAGGAAAGCTTTGTAGAAGTCCTTTGCACTCTATCGATATCCCTCTGTCTCTCCCTCTCTCTCTCTGCCTCTCTCTGTCCCCCTCTTCCCCTCCCTCTCTCCCCCTCTTCCCCCTCCCTCTCTCTCCCCTTCCCCCTCCCTCTCTCTCTCTCTCCCCCTCTTCCCCCTCCCTCTCTCTCCCCTTTCCCCTTCTCTCTCTCTCTCTCCCCTCTTCCGCCTCCCTCTCTCTCTGCCTCTCGCTCTCTCTCCCCTCTTCCCCCTCCGTCTCTCTCTCTGCCTCTCGCTCTCTCTCCCCTCTTCCCCCTCCGTCTCTCTCTCTGCCTCTCGCTCTCTCTCCCCTCTTTCCCCTCCGTCTCTCTCTCTGCCTCTCGCTCTCTCTCTCCCCTCTTCCCCCTTCTCTCTCTCTGCCTCTCTCTCTCTCCCCTCTTCCATCTCCCTCCCTCTCTTGGAGGAGCAATGCGGAGGATTGCAACATCAAAATGGTGAGGCGCAGGTCTGCCCTCTCTTGTTGCAGGGGTGACGTCTCTCTCCCTCACTAGAGAACGAGCCCATTGGAGATACAGACCGTGCTGAGTCATGGACTGTGGTTTGGTTGGACCCTGGTTGGTGTTTCTGCTGGAACGAGGGGGAGGAGGGAGGGCTTTGACGTTGTATTGCTCAGTCAACGGGGTCTCTTGTTTTGTGGATGTCTGTGAAGAGAACAAACTTCAGTTTGTTTACTTTATACTAAAGTATAAATACTAAATACTCTGATACTAAATAAATGAAATGAGAAACGTTGATTTGGAAGGCCGTTAGTGGTCTGCTGGAGGGAAATGGATTAAATATGACAAGTTTACATGAAGCGATTCAGTGTATGTTTAACCAACTTGGCAGAGTTTTTTGATGAGGAATACTTAAGGGGTACGGAGTACAAGGACTTGCAGAAGGCTTTCGATAAACTTGCATACAGCAGGCCTGCAGAGGGGGAAGATTGACAGCATGTACAAGAAGTTGGCTAATCGTCAGACCGCAGGGCTCTGTGGTGAGTTGTTCCTACTCTGACTGTGGGAAAGTGAGTCGTCCAACTGCCCTGAGATTACCGAGGGGACAGCATCTGTGTTTATGGTGGCTCTTGTGGGCACAAGCCACCACCTCTAAATTTGTGGAAGTTGGAAGAGTTGCCAGCACTGAGGAGGCGAGGGACAGATTGAGGCGGAGAAAACCAGACTGCTAGAATAGGCAGCCAAAGTGAGAAGGCCAAGAATAAAAGATTATAGATTGGCTTTATCCATCGCATAGAGAGAAATGCATCATTTGTGTCAAATGAAATCAGCAAGGGTTGTGCTGAGGGCAGCCTGCAGGTGTTACCACACTTCCGGCTGCAACATAGCATGTCCCTCACCTGTAAGTCTTCAGACTGTGGGAGGACACCGAGCATCAGGAGGCCAGGGAGAGAACGTCCAGATGGTGAGAGTATCTGGACGCGGTTAGCGCCGTAAAGTGTCGCGCTAACTGCGATGTGACAGTGCTAACGAAACTTGAGGTGATGCAAATAAGTGACAATATAAAATAAAGGATAAAAGGGTGCAGAAGCTGGCAGACACAAGGGCATGGTTACACAAAGTACTGGAAGTGCCAGGGATCTGGGAAATTCATTAATAAGGTGTACTCAATTTTGAGCATCCAGATATGGTGAGGTAGAGCTTTAAATCAGAGACTAATGCTGAATATTAACAAAACGTGGGTATGGCCTCGTCCAGAGTATTGCGTTCAATGCTAGCTTACACATTCCAGGAAGGATGTGGAGTTATAGAGGGGGTTCAGTGGAGACTCACCAGGATGTGGGGCGGGATAGTTACAAGGGGTCATTTCGAGAAGTTCCTTATGGTCATCATCGTCAGGGCTGATGTTGGGGTTATGCTCCCACTATTTGATCCTCCCACTACTTCATGCTCCCAACAGCGTGCCCCTCAGGTGGTCCCTGACAACCAGGTTCAGTTCCTGGCCTTCACGTGTGGCTCAGCTGCTAAGTCCGGCAGAACGTTTTCTACTGACAGGAGAAAGAACAAAGGCAGATTATTGGCTTCACACCAGTCGCTTCGAGCAGACGGGGCTCGTCAGACAGGGTCGGCAGCTCATCCAGGAGAAGGCAATCTCTGATCTCAAAGCTCCGCTGCTCTGTGGCCGTACCCACTCATGGGGAAGGCTTCAGGAGCAAATCTGGAGCTGGGCTCCCTAAGGCAGTTCAACTGCTGTGTGAGTCTCTTGGATTGCGAAGGGGAGCTGCTTGCTCTCCATACCGTACCATCCTGGCCTGTGTATCGCAGCTGGGCCACACCATCCATGATGGGCCCTGACCAATGGAGGGCCTCGTTTCAAGAGGGTGAGACTGTTTTCTTTGGAGAGGAGAAGATTGAGGGGAGATCCAATAGACGGATATAAAACAATTAGACATTCAACTAGTGTGCCATTCTCCTGCCTTCATGGGGCAGTGGAAGCCTGTTGCAATTGGTGGAGGGATCGGGGTCACAGGTAGAGAATTAAGAATGATATGACAGAAAAAATACTTCCCCAGAACTGTGTGATTGGAATTTGCAATCCGCAACCCACAGATATGTTGGAGATACTTTCAACCGTGGCCTTCAAGGGGACTTGGATAACAATTGTAAGGCTGCGATGACAATGCCATGGTGTAGGAGTCACAACTTGCTGTGGCAGGGGGCTGGCTTGGAGAGGATGGGCCAAATGGTTCTACATTGCAATGTGTTGTGGGGATGATGGGCTGCATTCTTGGCCTTTCCAGATTCAGATTGGGATTCAGATTTGTGACTACAGTGCAGTGAAATGCATTGTTTGAGTTAACACTCAAGGGTGTGCTGGGCAGGCAGTCTGGTGCCAACATAGCTTGCCCACCATGTTCACAGAACAACACAAGTAGCAACAGCACCAAACAAGCACCTGCCCCACCCCTCCTACCCTCCACCCAACATAGCACAAAGCTACCGCAACACGGAAGATGGGCGACAACTTATTGGTGGTTCACAAAGCAAGAAATACAACAGAATACCTTATTGATAACGCTGTTTCTGTAAAACGTTATGGCAAACAATCATCGTGAGCAATGACAGAGGTGAGACTGGGTCAAGGGGGCAAAGCGTACGGATGCAAGACAGAGTCGGGGGAAGGTTTGAGGAGGGGTCGGAGTAAGGTGAGGGCATAGTTGAGATGGAGTAGGAGCACTGTTGAGGTATGTTCAAGACTTGAGTTGGGTGTACGAAGCAGAGAACAGTTGGAGTGGAGGGAACCGGGAGGCTGTGGAATCGGGTCCGAGGTTCACACGTATCAAAGCGACAGGGTCCGGGTCTCAGACTGAGGAGTGACCCAGCGTTCGGATGATTTAAACACCAGGCCAAATGGATTGTAGTGGGAGGGTGGGGAAGACCCTAACATTATATGATTTTACATAGGGTGCTTTTTCCTTATTGTTATGAATTATATATTAGACATGATTGTTTTGCACTGTATAAATCTCCATTCTGTTGATGGATCTTTTTGTTGTTGTATTGTAGAAACTCATAAGGATATTAATAATAAAAAAAAAAGAAAAGGCTGGGTGTCAGGACCAGGGCGAGGGTCAATGAGACCCTCTCAGATATATCTCAAATTCTTTGGAAGAGGCATGTTAATTCTGCAAGGGCAAAGTTGTTAGACCAGCACCAGCAGGCTCCTCCCAGTTTCCATTCAGCTAATAAGAGTCACTTGCCACTCGTTTCCAACGCATCACCTGCAGCCTATTTAAACCCAGCTCTCATCCACAGTCCTTGTTCACTCATTGAACCAGCCAGCCTCAACCAGCTGCTCCTAGTTACCTTGTTGTGTCAAGCATCTGTTCTCGTTGGCTTTGTGGCCCCCTAATGGCTTGTTATTTTGCAGTTTATTAGTAGAATATCATGTACTGCTAAATTGATTATCTGAACAGCTGCAATGTGCCTTCATTGGGGTTTTGAGTGTGCCATTGGCCTACTTTGTTTTGTTCATTGGCCTCAAAGGAACAACTTTTCATTCAGCTGTAAATGTGTATATGGTTGCATAGTGATATACTTGAACTGAACTGAACAGAAGCTTGATGGGGCCCTTCTATTGTTGGCTGGTGACTCCTTCACAAGGCTGTGGTTTGCTGAGTCAGAGGACAGAACCTCTGAATAGAGGGTTGTCCATTTAGAACAGAAATGAGGAGAATTTTCTTTAGCCAGAGTGCAGTGGATCTGTGGAATTCATTCCCACGGACAGCTGTGGAGGTCAATTCATTGACTGTATCTAAAGTGGAGATTGAAAGGTTCTTGACTAGTCAGTGTGTCAAAGCTTATGGGGAGAAGGTAGGAGAATGGGATTGAGAAGGATAATATATCGGCCATGATGCCGAGCAGACTCAATGGATGAATGCCCTGCATGGTCTTGTGGAGCAATGGACATCAGGTGGCAGTGCAACTGTAAGTAATCGTCTCTGTCGCTTTTCTTGTGATCGCAAGACCCTGCTGAAGATTGTTGGTGTGGAATGCTGCAGGTCTGATTCACTGATGTATTGGTGGATGGCAGGGGGCGCGGGGTCGGGGAGCTGTGTGGCCTCGGTCGTGGCGAGGACTAGGCCTCAAGCCGTGCTGTCTCCTGTTTACAGCCAATCAGGAAAGAGCTGCCAGAGACGGTGTGCTCCACTGGGGGCAGCGTGGAGCAGCACCCACGCTGGAGTCGGTGCTGCCCTCCACTGTTTGCTCAGCAGAAGACGAGCTGTACTGTGTTTGACAGCAGACTGCTGCACCAGTCAGCGTCTTGGACTACATGTGTGACTGTATTTTACTGATATCTTGTATGTGCTCGCACTGTCCATGACTATTAGTACTGTGCTTTGCACCTTGGCACTGGAATAACACTTTCATTTCACTGTATTCATGTGTGGTCAAATGACAATTAAGCTTGAACTTCAACTCGAAGGAGCAGTTCTTCCAGTTTCAGCTGAACATTGAAATCTGAGATTGGAGAGATTTTTCATTCTCTCTCCCTGTGGCTATAGTATTAGGTATCAGGTGTTGACGGGGAGTGTCTGTGCTATGGCGGACTGTCGGTGAATTCAAGGGGGAATGGGTACTGTTCCAGCAGTGGCCACACTCATTCCAAAAAGAGCAGGAAGACTGGAGACTCCTCCTTGCTGCTGATACTTGGGTGGTTGTGACAGTCAGTGAACCAGGACCTGGCTGACTCCCACTCCATCTGCATCAGGGTCTGGAATATGCTCGTTAAATCAAATAGCTAATCAGCCAATCGTGTGGGAGCTTCTCAATGCATAAAAGCATGCAGACATGGTCAAGAGGTTCAGTTGTTGTTCAGACCAAACATCAGAATGGGAAAGAAACGTGATCCAAGTGACTTTGACTATGGAATGCTTGTGGTGTCAGATGGGGAGGTTTGAGTATCTCAAAAACTGCCGATCTCCTGGGATTTTCATGCACAACAGCCTCTGGAGTTTACAGAGAATGGTGCAAGAAGCAAAAAACATCCACTGAGCAGCAGCTGTGCGGGTGAAAACGCTTTGTTAATGAGAGAGGTCAGAGGAGAATGGCCAGACTGGTTCAAGCTGACAGGAAGGCGACAGTAACTCGAATAACCACAGGTTACAACAGTGATGTGCAGAAGAGCATCTCTGAATGCACAACCAATCAGACTTTGAAGTGGATGGGCTACAGCACACACACAGTGACCGCTTTAGTTACAAGAGGTACCTAATAAAGTGGCCACTGTGTGTAATCTTTTGTCTCCTGTCTTTGTTTAAATCCTATAAGCTGTCTAACTTTTCCCCATTGTGATGATTGGCAATTGACTTAAATTGTTAACTCTGTTTCCTTCAAGATAGCCTTTATTTCCAGAACCACTCTCCACCACACTTCCTTACATTCTCCCAAGCCAAAGAAAAATAATTAGTAAACTGGCTGCTCATTGTCACAAGTATTGAAGCCCAGCAGCTATCCTGGGCCTTGGTAAATTGTTGAATCAGAAGTCAAGATACATTGTCATTGATGCACCATCAATAACTCTCTCTGAGACGTGAAGGCGAGATGTCGGCTTTTATTAACTGGAAGTAAGAACAAGCAGTAGCTGACCACCATACTACATCCTGGAGACTGAGGGCCGGGCTCAAGCTTTATACCGGGGTCTGTGGGAGGAGCCACAGGAGCAGTCAGCGGGGGGGAGGGGTGTCCAGACAGGTGTATGTAGTTCACCACATTTACCCCCCCCCCCTTTGTTTTAAAAGAGAGTCCCCATGTGGCGAAGTTTCTTACAGGTTAAGTCTATCAGGTGGTCGAATCTGTCGCTGCGATCTATGTAGCACCGGCTGTGATTGCACAGGAGCCGGTGGTGGTGATTGCACAGGTGCCGGTGGTGGTGATTGCACAGGAGCCGGTGGTGGTGATTGCACAGGAGCCGGTGGTGATTGCACAGATGCCGGTGGTGGTGATTGCACAGGAGCCGGTGGTGATTGCACAGGTGCCGGTGGTGGTGATTGCACAGGTGCCGGTGGTGGTGATTGCACAGGTGCCGGTGGTGGTGATTGCACAGGAGCCGGTGGTGATTGCACAGATGCCGGTGGTGGTGATTGCACAGGTGCCGGTGGTGGTGATTGCACAGGTGCCGGTGGTGGTGATTGCACAGATGCCGGTGGTGGTGATTGCACAGGAGCCGCTGGTGGTGATTGCACAGGTGCCGGTGGTGGTGATTGCACAGGAGCCGGTGGTGGTGATTGCACAGATGCCGGTGGTGGTGATTGCACAGGAGCCGGTGGTGATTGCACAGGAGCCGGTGGTGGTGATTGCACAGGTGCCGGTGGTGGTGATTGCACAGATGCCGGTGGTGGTGATTGCACAGGAGCCGCTGGTGGTGATTGCACAGGAGCCGCTGGTGGTGATTGCACAGGAGCCGGTGGTGGTGATTGCACAGGTGCCGGTGGTGGTTGCCCCGGAGACCGAGGTTGTGCTGGTTCCGGCCTAACTGGAGGTGTCAGCCCACGAGGTGTCAGTGATCCCTCATGCGTGTGCGAGACGCCCGGTATATGCGTGTACGAGACGCCCGGTATATGAGTGTCGTGAGGGGTCAGTGTAGGGCTCGGTGTGCGCGGTGTCACCTCGGGTACAGGGTTCATAGTTACCGGGGAGTGTTTGGGGTAGTGGTCTGCTGCTCCTGCGGGCGCCAGGTCGTGGATGGAGACCGTGTCCTCCCGCCCATCAGGTAAGACCACGTAAGCATACTGGGGGTTCGCATGTAGAAGGTGAACCCTCTCGACCAGCGGGGAGTATTTATTGCTCCTCACATGTTTCCGGAGCAGCACTGGCCCTGGGGACGTCAGCCAAACTGGTAGGGTGGTCCCAGTGGCAGACTTCCTGGGAAAAGAGAATAGGCGCTCGTGAGGGATGGCATTGGTGGACGTGCATAACAGGGAACGGATAGAGTGGAGTGCCTCAGGGAGGACCTCTTGCCATCGAGAGACCGGCAACCCTTTTGACTTAAGGGCTAAAAGTGTGGCCTTCCACACTGTGGCATTCTCCCTCTCCACCTGTCCATATCCCCGGGGATTATAACTCGTGGTCCGACTCGTAGCAATGCCCCTAGCCAGCAGGTACCGGCGCAGCTCGTCACTCATAAAGGAGGACCCTCTATCACTGTGGATATAGCAGGGATATCCGAACAGAGTGAAGAGCTGGCGCAGGGCTTTTATGACGGAGGTGGTAGTGGTGTCGGGGCAGGGGATGGCAAAGGGGAACCGCGAGTACTCGTCGATAATGTTGAGAAAGTAGACATTGCGGTCGGTGGAGGGAAGGGGGCCCTTAAGGTCAACACTCAGTCGCTCAAAAGGGCAGGTGGCCTTGACAAGTTGCGCCTTTTCAGAACGGTAGAAGTGCAGTTTGCACTCAGCGCAGATTTGGCAGTCCCTGGTCATTGTCCTGATGTCCTCAAGGAAGTATGGCAGGTTCCAGGCTTTCACGAAATGGTAAAATCGGGTGACCCCCGGGTGGCAAAGATGTGCATGAAGGGTGTATAGCTGGTCGAGCTGTGCGCTGGCACATGCTCCCCAGGATAGGGCATCAGGGGGCTCATTGAGTCTGCCAGGCCGGTACAGGATATCATAGCTGTAGGTGGAGAGTTCTATTCTCCACCGCAAAATCTTATCATTTTTGATTTTGCCCCACTGTTGGTTGCTGAACATGAACGCAACTGAGTGCTGGTCGGTCAGCAAGGTGAACCTTTTGCCGGCGAGATAGTGCCTCCAGTGCCTAATAGCTTCCACTATGGCCTGGGCTTCTTTCTCCACCGCGGAGTGCCGAATTTCAGGGCCTTGGGGGGTACGAGAAAAGAATGCTACTGGCCTGCCTGCCTGATTGAGGGTAGTAGCAAGCGCGAAATCGGAGGCGTCACTCTCTACTTGGAAGGGAATGGTCTCGTCCACCGCATGCATCGTTGCTTTGGCAATGTCCCCTTTAATGCGGCTGAAGGCCCCGCAGGCCTCGGCAGAGAGGGGAAAGGTGGTAGACTTGACCAGGGGGCGGGCCTTGTCTGCGTAATGAGGGACCCATTGGGCGTAATAGGAAAAGAAGCCCAGGCACCGTCTGAGGGCTTTGAGGGTGGTGGGAAGAGGGAGTTCTAACGGGATCAGGGCCAATGACCCCATTCTCCACGACATACTCAAGGATAGCGAGTCGGGTGGTACCAAACACAATCATTTGTCCCTATTATAAGTAAGGTTCAGGGCTTTGGCCACTTGGAGAAATCGTTGGAGGTTGGCATTGTGATCCAGCCAGTCATGACCACAGATGGTGATATTATCCAGATAGGGAAATGTGGTCTTCAGTTGGCACTGGTCCACCATCCGGTCCATTTCCCTCTGGAAGACAGAGACACCATTTGTGACACCAAAGGGGATGCACAGGAAGTGATAGAGCCTGCCGCCCGCCTCGAAGGCGGTGTAGGGACGGTCCTCTGGGCGGATGGGGAGCTGTGATAAGCGTATTTCAGATCTATTGTCGAGTACACCTTGTACTGAGCTATCTGGTTGACCATATCCGCGATGCGAGGTAGGGGGTACGCGTCAAGCTGCGTGAACCTATTGATGGTTTGACTATAGTCCACCACCATCCTATTTTTCTGCCCTGTCCGAACAACGACCAACTGGGCCCTCCAAGGGCTTGTGCTTGGCTCAATGATCCCCTCCCTGAGCAGCCGCTGCACCTCTGACTGAATGAAGGCCCTGTCCCCCACGCTGTACCTCCTGCTTTTAGTTGCCACAGGTTTACAGTCGGGTGTTAGGCTGGCGAACAGCGGTGGGAGAGGAATCTTGAGGGTGGAGAGGCTGCAAGTGGTGTTGGTAGCGCAGCTGTCGGCATGGTGCTGGGTGGGATGTGTGGGTCGGTGTGTGTGTGGTCAGTAGCGGGGTATATGGCGAAGTCCCACAAAACTGAGAATTCCTGACAGTGAGTGGTGGGAGGGGCCCATCATATGCCATAGTCACACTTTCGAGGTGGCTCTGGAAGTCCAGCCCCAATAGCACAGGCGTGCACAGTTGAGGCATGACCAGTAGCGCAAAGTTCCGATATTCCGTGCCCTGCACCACCAATGTCGCTACACAACCCACCCGGATGTCTGTGGAATGCAACCCAGAAGCCAAGGTGACCCTCTGGCTTACCGGCCATGTCACGAGTCCACAGCATTGCAATGTGTCCGGGTGAATAAAACTCTCCGTGTTGCCCGTGTCAAACAGGCAGCTAGTCCTGTGCCCCTCCACCAGGATGTCCATCATTGACCTTGCAAGCTGGTGTGGGGCGCTTTGGTCGAGGGTTACAGTGGCCAGAGTTGAACCGTCTTGGTGCCCGGTAAACACCGGTGGGATGGGGCATGTTGGTGCCGACAAAGATGGCCGCCCCCAAGCGGGCATACAAGATGGTGGCCCCCATGTCTCGCACGCAGCGCTGCCCGACCCCGCTCGTGGTTTAGATTTACAGATTTTGGTGAAATGGTCCTTCTTCCTGCAGCTGGAGCAGGTCGCTTCTCAGGCCGGGCAGCGTTTTCGGGGGTGCTTCTCGAGTCCGCAGAAGTAACACTGTGTAGGCTTGTGACTGGCCGCAGCTGTGGTCGGGTTCGGGGAGTTCGTGGAATCACGACTGGCAGCGGCGTTGGCGAATTCGCTCATGGGAACCGGCGGCGGCGGGGTCTGAGATGTCCATGGAACCGGCGGGGGATCGCAGGGCTGGACAGCATCAATGTTGTGCAGAGCAGCCTCCAGCGTGTTGGCCATCTCAATCGCCGAGCGTAAGGTAAGATCGGCATTTTCCAGCAGTAGCTGGCGCACGTACACTGACCTGATTCTTGTAACAAAGGCGTCTCGTACTAGCAGCTCCGCATGTTGTTCCGCTGTGAGAGTTTTGCAGTCACAAGTTCGCACGAGTGTCCGTAGGGCTCAGAGAAACACAGTGCTCGACTTGTCGGGTCGCTGTCGCCGTGTCACTAAGCGATGTCTTGCGTAGACGGAACTTACCGGCCACAGGTACTGTCTTTTGAGGGCGTCCAGTGCCCCTTCGTAGGACGGCAGGCCTCTGATAAGTGAGTAAACTTTCGGTGTGACCCTCAAGAGGAGAATTCGGTGCATAACAGCGGGTTCAGTTGCACGAACCTCCTCCAAGTATGAGTGGAAGCATGCAAACCAGAGTTCAAAGGCAAGAGCTGCTTCAGGGTCTTGGGGGTCCAAATCCAATCTTTCCGGACGTAAAACGCTTTCCATGTTTTAAAACTTCCAGTCAATAAAATTGATGCACCATCAATAACTCACTCAGAGACGTGAAGGCGAGATATCGGCTTTTATTGGCTGGAAGAAAGGACAAGCAGTAGTTGACCACCATACTACATCCTGGAGACTGAGGGCCGGGCTCAGGCCTCGATTGCCTTTATACCGGGGTCTGTGGGAGGAGTCACAGGAGCAATCAGCGGGGGGACGTGTCCAGACAGGTATATGTAGTTCACCACAGTCATCTAACAACCAGCTACCACTAAAGAGTAGATCATTTGCAGTACCCAGTTTTGGGTTTGAACACAAGGCTTTGGCTACAGTACACAGCCAGTAGGCCCTGGTGTATTTAGGCACTGAGCATCAAATAACTGCAAGTTTTTAAAGATATACCATGGAGAGCATTTGACCTGGCTGCAGGGTGGGGGAAGCACTGCACAGGATTGAAATGAACTGCAGAAAGTTGTGAACTCAGACAGCTCCATCGTGGGCACTGGCCTCCCCGGCATCCAGGACATCTTCAAAAGGTGATGCCTCAAAGCCGGTGTCCAGCATCACCCAGGACAGGCCCTCTTCTCATTGCTACCACCAGGAAGGAGGTACAGGAGCTGGAAGCCACACACAATGATTCAGGAACAGCTTCTTCCCCTCTGCCATTCGATTTCTGAATGGACACTGAACCCATGAACACTACCTCGCTACTTTTTAAACTATTTAATATATTCAAAGTACATTTATTATCGAAGTATACAACCCCGAAATTTGCCTTCCCCACTGACAGTCACGAAACAAAGAAGCTGATTCGGTGTTGATAGAGTGAGGAATATTGGTTTGCGCACCACCCATACAGATCATTGTATCACTTTAGTGAACGTACTTGCCCAGGGGAAAATAATCACAGCATCAGAATCTGGTTTGTTATCACTGACATATGTCATGTTTTGCAGCAGGAGTATATTACAAAACATAAAAAATACTGTAAGTTACAATTAGAAATATTAAAAAGTAGTGCAAAAAGGGAGGGATATAGTGAGGTGGTGTTCATGGATTGATGGACTGTTCAGAATATTATGATAGAGGGAAGAGGAATAGAGGAGTTACAGGGAAAGGTGGCTGCAGGTATTCAGTAAGGTGGAAGGTCATAATGAGGTAGATTGTGAAGTCAAGAGTCCATTTTATCTGACCAAGGGTCAGTTCGGCAGCAGGACAGAAGCTGTCCTTGAGACCTTTCAGGCCTTTGTGTCTTCTTGCTGAGGGGAGAAGTGGGCAGAGTCTTTGATTATGTTGGATGGTTTAGCAAGATGTGTGGGCAGAGAAGTGGGAGTAGGCCATTTGACTCATCATGACTACTCTAAAGATGAAAGATCTTTACCTCAGTGCCTCTTTCCTGCACTATCTCCATATGCCTTTCCTCCCTGTAATCCTTACAGGTCTCTGCCTTGAACCTCAGCCTCTCAGGCAGAGAGTTCCACATGCCCTCCAATGTTCAAAGTCCAAAGTAATTATCAAAGTACATATTTATCACCATATACAACCCATTTTCTTGTGAGCATACTCAACAAATCTATGGACTAGTAACTATAACAGAATCAATGTAAGACCACCCAGCTGGGGCATTCAACCAGAGTGCAGAAGACAACAAACTGTGCAAATGCAAAGAGAAGAAACAATAAAATAAATAACTAAGCAATAGATATCAAGAACATGAGATGAAGAGTCCTTGAAAGTGAGACCATTGATTGTGGGAATGTTTCAATGATGGGGTGAGGAGTCCATTGATCATGGGAATGTTTCAATGATGGGATGCGGAGTCCATTGATCGTGGGAATGTTTCAATGATGGGGTGAGGAGTCCATTGATCATGGGAATGTTTCAATGATGGGATGCGGAGTCCATTGATCGTGGGAATGTTTCAATGATGGGATGCGGAGTCCATTGATCATGGGAATGTTTCAATGATGGGGTGCTGAGTCCATTGGTTGTGGGAATGTTTCAATGATGGGGAGCTGAGTCCATTGATCATGGGAATGTTTCAATGATGGGGTGCTGAGTCCATTGGTTGTGGGAATGTTTCAATGATGGGGAGCTGAGTCCATTGATCATGGGAATGTTTCAATGATGGGGTGCTGAGTCCATTGGTTGTGGGAATGTTTCAATGATGGGGTGCTGAGTCCATTGGTTGTGGGAATGTTTCAATGATGGGGTGCTGAGTCCATTGGTTGTGGGAATGTTTCAATGATGGGGTGCGGAGTCCATTGATCATGGGAATGTTTCAATGATGGGGTGCGGAGTCCATTGGTTGTGGGAATGTTTCAATGATGGGGTGCTGAGTCCATTGGTTGTGGGAATGTTTCAATGATGGGGTGCGGAGTCCATTGATCATGGGAATGTTTCAATGATGGGGTGCGGAGTCCATTGGTTGTGGGAATGTTTCAATGATGGGGAGCTGAGTCCATTGATCATGGGAATGTTTCAATGATGGGGTGCTGAGTCCATTGGTTGTGGGAATGTTTCAATGATGGGGAGCTGAGTCCATTGATCATGGGAATGTTTCAATGATGGGGTGCTGAGTCCATTGGTTGTGGGAATGTTTCAATGATGGGGTGCTGAGTCCATTGGTTGTGGGAATGTTTCAATGATGGGGTGCGGAGTCCATTGATCATGGGAATGTTTCAATGATGGGGTGCGGAGTCCATTGGTTGTGGGAATGTTTCAATGATGGGGTGCGGAGTCCATTGGTTGTGGGAATGTTTCAATGATGGGGTGCGGAGTCCATTGGTTGTGGGAATGTTTCAATGATGGTGTGCGGAGTCCATTGGTTGTGGGAATGTTTCAATGATGGGGTGCGGAGTCCATTGGTTGTGGGAATGTTTCAATGATGGGGAGCTGAGTCCATTGGTTGTGGGAATGTTTCAATGATGGGGTGCTGAGTCCATTGGTTGTGGGAATGTTTCAATGATGGGGTGCGGAGTCCATTGGTTGTGGGAATGTTTCAATGATGGGGTGCTGAGTCCATTGGTTGTGGGAATGTTTCAATGGTGGGGTGCTGAGTCCATTGATGGTGGGAATGTTTCAATGATGGGGTGCTGAGTCCATTGGTTGTGGGAATGTTTCAATGATGAGGAGCTGAGTCCATTGGTTGTGGGAATGTTTCAATGATGAGGAGCTGAGTCCATTGGTTGTGGGAATGTTTCAATGATGGGGTGCTGAGTCCATTGATCGTGGGAATGTTTCAATGATGGGGAGCTGAGTCCATTGGTCGTGGGAATGTTTCAATGATGGGGCGCTGAGTGAAGAAATTTCTTTCCACCTGCCTTGAACCCCTGACCTTCAGACTCAGAGGCAGTTGCCCGATCACCACTGATTCGTGAGACCGAGTCAGGGATAATCCGTGTCCAAATTATTTCAATATTTCAATATTTGGAAAGCCCTGCATGGCTGACCTTTCATTTTGAGACTGTTGCCTTTGTTCTTGACTCTGGAGTCAGGAGAAAGGTCAACCCTATATCTGCCTTGTCAATTCCCAGCAAAATTTTGGTGTTTCAATGAGATCGCTGTTTTCTCCAAGCGTAGGATTAATATCATGCAATGAAAGATATTTTGCACTCTTCCATCTGTGTGCTCCTGCAGCTATTTTAACACCCTACTCACGCTGATGTCTGAATGACTCACACGTCCTCCTTCACCCTGTCTTGTGACTGGCCTACCATATCTTCACTGAATGGTTGCCATGGTTGCTACAATATTTTGTGAGAGGCTTTGTATTCCCACTAGGTGTGGCAGGTGAAGGGCGTCTGTTTGTAGCTAACTTGTAATGACCAGCGTGTGCAAGAATCTTGTGCTGTGCAATCTTTTGCTCAGTGATAACATGTGTACTGAATAATTTCTTCAGTAAAACTAGTATAAATAAGCCAGTTCTAAAACCTGCAGACAAATCACTGCAAACTCCACCTTCCAAATCAGTAATCAGGAAAGGAAATGTGATTGTGTACAATTATGAAATATGCTTAACATCTCGACGAGGTAGAGGGTGACAAACTTTGGTGCACAGTTTAAATTCCTTTGTGCGCTCATAACAAAAGTTGTGTGTGCACGCACACAGGAGCACAGCTTAGAGGGAGTGTTGTTTGCAGCATATTTCAAAGACAAAAGAGATTCTGCTGATACTGGAAATCTGGAACAGCATGCACAAGATGCTGAAGGAACTCAGTCGGTTGAGCAGGGAATTGTAAAGACAACATCTTGGGCTTTCCTCAGGACTGGGAAGGATGAGGGCAGATGCCAGAATAGAAAGTTGAGGATTGGGAGGGAAGGGGGAAGAGCACAAGATGACCAGGTGGAAAGAGAGAATAACATGATACCTCCAAGAAGACCACAATCTAGTCGTGGTTTGGAGGTTTGCGTGCCTCAATGACCTGGAGAGCCATGTTGGCTGGAGTCAGGGCTTTGTGCTTTGACTCTTGGTTGGGTCACCCATGCCAAACAGGTCATAGGACCGAGGCCAGACTAAGAGTGATCCTCCAGTTTCTGAGGTTCAGCTCAGGATGAACAACCCTGACTGGTCAAACAAAACTGTTATGGAAGCAGCAATGAAGAATCCTTCTACATCTGAGTGTGACAGATGTCCCACCTGGGACTTGCACGGCTGACAGGTTTTTGTGAAAACCAAGAGGAAACAACCAGCACGATGAAGGAAGGGCTGGACACCAAGATCAAAACTGGGCCAAGGACAGAGAGAGATAGAGTCCTTCATTGCTGCCCTAAATGTCAGAGGTGTAGCAGGTTGTAAGCAAGTGGAAAGTGATGGGTGGAAGAAGGAAAGGGCTGACCTTTTTCAACTCTCCCTAAACCCTTATGGTGACAATCTTAATCACTGCTTACGTATATTTAACGATTTAATTCTCCAAAATGCACTTTTGTTACATTTTTGGCTGCTACTCAGTGATCAGCTTGATCCTGAACATTAAATTCCTTTTGAACTAAGCCCTCTTCTCATTGCTACCATCAAGGAGGAGGTTCAGGAGCCCGAAAATGACTGTGGAAGCCAAGTTATTGAGCATATTTAAAGCAGAGGTTGATAGGTTCTTGGTTAGTCAGGACGTCAAAAGCTACGGGGAGAAGCAGGGGAATGGGGTTGAGGGGGACAATAATTGGAATGGCGGAGCAGACTCGATGGGCCGAATGGCCTTATGATCTTATAGTCTTAAAACACACACTCAACGCTTCAGGAACTTCTTATCGCAATTTATAGTCTTTATCATCAATTGCAATGTACGGCTGCCGCAAAGCAACAAATTTCACAGCGTAGGCCCGTGATATTAAAAATGATTCTGATTTTGAACCCAAGCATCAGGGTTCAAGGGTCATGATGCATGTAAGGATCCCAGGTTTATACTCCCGAGCTTTGGTGACGATGTGTGTCACTGTACCCTCAGATCAGTAGTAGACTACACCTTCTTTAGAGGCTTAGGAGCAGGTTACCGGTACATTTTCCCTTTGGTGAGAAGTGGGGTCGTCAGGTGGAGAGTGCTGCTCATGATAAAATGGTTCAAAGTTCAAAGTTAAAAGTAAAGTTTTGTCAAAGTGCATACATGTTTGCACATATTGCCTTGAGGTTCATTTTCTTGCAGGCATTTACAAGAAAATGTTTGGTGTCTCTGGGCCTGAACTCCCTGGAGTTTAGAAGAATGAGGGCAGATCTCATTGAAACTTATTGAATATTGAAAGGCCTAGAAAGAGTGGATGTGTAGAGGATGTTTCATATAGTAGAGGAGTCTAGGACCAGAGAGCACAGCCTCAGAATGCAAGGAACAGAGATGAGGAGGAATTCCTTTATTCAGATGAGTGAATCTGTTGAATTCATTGACAGCTGTTAAGGCCAAGTCATTGGGTATAATTAAAGTGGAAATTGATGTAATCCTGATTAGTCAGGGTGCTGAAGGTTATGGGAGAGTCCTTGAACCAGTCTGGGAAATGATGATGGCCGCTGCTTTCTTGTGTCAGCAGTGGGAAGGGCTTTTTCTGTAATGGACTGGGCCGTATCCACCTGCAGCCTTTTCCGGTCCTGCCCACTGGTGGCTCCATTTCATACCGAGATGCAACCAGTTAGGATATTCTCCACTGCAGAGTTTTCACTATATCAGTATGTGTGGCAACAATAAAGCAATTTCAATGTCAAACCATTATACGACTGTTGAATGATGCCTCAGTAGGGAAACTGATATTTATTTATTTAGAGATACAGTACAGAACAGGCCCTTCAAGCTGTGCCACCAGTAACCCCCGGTTTAACCCTAGCCTATTCACAGGACAAGTTACAATGATCTACCTGGATGTCTTTGACTGTGGGAGGAAACTATAGGACCATGTAACGGGTGACAGATGTCACATAATATTGTTCAGGTTGAATTCCAAGCTCTGACACACTGAGCTCTGATAGCACTGTGCTAACCGCTGTACTACCATGGCTCCTGGCATGAAGGAAGGTTGGAGATGAGCCCCTCTCTAACCCCTCCCCCTCCCCTCCACCCTACCTCTCTCTCTGTCTGTCTCTCTCTCCCCCTCTCCCTCTTTCCCTCCTGCAAGAAGGTTTGATTGGTCTCTCTCTCTCTCTCTCTCTCTCTCCCCCTCTCCCTCCCTCTCCCTCATTACTCCCAGAGGAAAGTTTGATTGGTCTCTCCTCTTCACCCCCTCTCCCTCTCTTGTTACTCCCAAGGGAAGGTTTGATTGGTCGGTCTCTATCTCTCTCTCTCTCTTCCCCTCACCCCCTCTCCCTCTCTTGTTACTGCCAGAGGAAAGTTTGATTGGTCTCTCTCCCCCCCCCTCCCCCTCTCTCGTTACTCCCAGGGGAAAGTTTGATTGGTCGGTCTCTCCCCCTCTCTCCCTCTCTCATTACTCCCAGGGGTAGGTTTGATTGGTCGGTCTCTCTCTCTCTCCCCCTCACCCCCGTTCCCTCTCTCGTTACTCCCAGGGGAAAGTTTGATTGGTCGGTCTCTCTCTCTCTCCCCCTCACCCCCGTTCCCTCTCTCGTTACTCCCAGGGGAAAGTTTGATTGGTCGGTCTCTCCCCCTCTCTCCCTCTCTCGTTACTCCCAGGGGAAAGTTTGATTGGTCGGTCTCTCCCCCTCTCTCCCTCTCTCGTTACTCCCAGGGGAAAGTTTGATTGGTCGGTCTCTCTCTCTCTCTCTCTCTCTCTCACCCCCCCTCTCCCCCTCACCCCCGTTCCCTCTCTCGTTACTCCCAGGGGAAAGTTTGATTGGTCGGTCTCTCCCCCTCTCTCCCTCTCTCGTTACTCCCAGGGGAAAGTTTGATTGGTCGGTCTCTCCCCCTCTCTCCCTCTCTCGTTAGTCCCAGGGGTAGGTTTGATTGGTCGGTCTCTCTCTCTCTCTCACCCCCCCTCTCCCCCTATCACTTGTTGATGGAGGATGCTGCTGAAGTGTTGGGTCTTTGAGCAAGGTGTAATCGACGCGATTTGACTGTAGTTCACGAGATGTGCTCCTTTTTTTTGTTGCTACTTTGTGCGATTTTGATCGGAGCGGACTGGCTCTGCGGTAACACAACCCAAGACTGAACATTCCTGGACTGTTGTGCTGGAGAAGGCCCGGAGGTTCTTGGAAATTATTCCCGTCATTAAAGGGTTAATGAATGAGGAGTGTTTGCTGACTCTGGGCCTGTGCTTGCTGGAGTTTAGTAAAATGAGGAAGAGACCTCTCTGAAACCTACTAAATATTAAAAGCCTTATTAAAGAATATAACGCAGAGGATGTTGCAATAGTGTCTCAGGACACCCCTTTAGAACAGAAATGGTGAGGCATTTCTTCAGCGAGAGGGTGGTGAATCTGTGGAATTCATTGCCACAGACAGCTGAGGAGGCCGAGTCGCTGGAAATGCTTAAAACAGGTTGATAGATTCCTGATGAGTCAGGATGTCAAAGGTTGCGGGGAGAAGGCTAGAGAATGGGGTTGAGAGGGAGAATAAAGCGGCCATGATGGAATGGCAGAGCAGGCTCGATGGGCCGAATGGCTTAAGTCTGCTCTTTTGTTTAATGATCCTATGGTCGTTTTTACACCTGGGGTCGCCGACAAGTCGGTGGGAAGATGAGCTTCCTGGGGAAGAGGCAGCGTTGTACAGGGGGCGGAGGAAGACCGATTGCAGGGAGTGGTCTGATAACCTCGAAGTGGGCACAGTTCCCAGCGTGTCAGCCTTTTTACAGTAAAGTGCTCTCAGCAGGCCAACAGAATAGAACAGAAGCCAGTGAATGTTTCCTGACTGACTCATAGCTGAGCTGACGCAGCTGTTGTCGGAACAATCTGCCCGTCGTGTAAGCAGGCTGTGAGCATGGCTTGGATGTTTCCTGTAGTGGGGGAGTCTAGGACCAGAGGACACAGATAGAGTGGATGTGGAGAGGATGTTTCCTATAGTGGGGGAGTCTAGGACCAGAGGACACAGATAGAGTGCATGTGGAGAGGATGTTTCCTATAGTGGGGGAGTCTAGGACCAGAGGACACAGATAGAGTGGATGTGGAGAGGATGTTTCCTATAGTGGGGGAGTCTAGGACCAGAGGACACAGATAGAGTGGATGTGGAGAGGATGTTTCCTTATAGTGGGGGAGTCTAGGACCAGAGGACACAGATAGAGTGGATGTGGAGAGGATGTTTCCTGTAGTGGGGGAGTCTAGGACCAGAGGACACAGATAGAGTGGATGCAGAGAGGATGTTTCCTATAGTGGGGGGAGTCTAGGACCAGAGGACACAGATAGAGCGGATGCGGAAAGGACGTTTCCTATAGTGGGGGAGTCTCGGACCAGAGGACACAGATAGAGTGGATGTGGAGAGGATGTTTCCTGTAGTGGGGGAGTCTAGGACCAGAGGACACAGATAGAGTGGATGTGGAGAGGATGTTTCCTTATAGTGGGGGAGTCTAGGACCAGAGGACACAGAGTGGATGTGGAGAGGATGTTTCCTATAGTGCGGGAGTCTGGGACCAGAGGACACAGATAGAGTGGATGTGGAGAGGATGTTTCCTATAGTGGGGGAGTCTGGGACCAGAGGACACAGATAGAGTGGATGTGGAGAGGATGTTTCCTGTAGTGGGGGAGTCTGGGACCAGAAGACACAGATAGAGTGGATGTGGAGAGGATGTTTCCTATAGTGGGGGAGTCGAGGACCAGAGGACACAGATAGAGTGGATGTGGAGAGGATGTTTCCTATAGTGGGGGAGTCTAGGACCAGAGGGCACAGATAGAGTGGATGTGGAGAGGATGTTTCCTATAGTGGGGGAGTCTGGGACCACAGATAGAGTGGATGTGGAGAGGATGTTTCCTATAGTGGGGGAGTCTGGGACCACAGATAGAGTGGATGTGGAGAGGATGTTTCCTATAGTGGGGGAGTCTGGGACCAGAGGACACAGATAGAGTGGATGTGGAGAGGATGTTTCCTATAGTGGGGGAGTCTAGGACCAGAGGACACAGATAGAGTGGATGTGGAGAGGATGTTTCCTATAGTGGGGGAGTCTAGGACCAGCTTCAGAAGAGAAGGGGCATTACTTTAAAACAGAGGTGAGGAGGGATTTCTTTAGCCAGAGGGTGGTGAATCTGTGGAATTCAGGAATCAGAATCAGGTTTGGTATCACCAGCATATGTCGTAAAATTTGTTAATTTTGCGGCAGCAGAACAATGCAATGCATATAATAAGGAAGAAAAAATGTGAATTACAGTAAGAATATATATAGTTACATTAAATAAGTGATGCAAAAATAGAATAAAAGACTTCAATGTCCATGCGTAAATCGGATGGCAGAGGGGAAGAAGCTGTTTCTGAATTGCTGAGTGTGTGTCTTCAGGCCCCTGTACCTCCTCCCTGATGAGAACTGGGCATGACCTGGGTGCTGAGGGTCCTTAATGATGGTTGCCACTTTTTTTTTGAGGCATCACTCCTTGAGGGTGTCCTGGATACCATGAAAGCTGACCTAAGTTTATAACTCTCCGCAGCTTATTTCGATCCTGCGCAGAAGCCACCGCCCCCCCCCCCCACACCAGACGGTGATGCAGACAGTTAGGATGCTCTCCACGGTACACCTGTCGAAATTTGTGAGCATCTTTGGCCACAGGGGTTGATGGATTCTTGATTAGCAAGGCAATCAAAGGTTACAGGGAGAAACACACACAAAATGCTGGCGGAACGCAGCATCCATAGGGAGAGGCACTTCCGTCCTTTCGGGAAGAGACCCTTCGTCAGGGAGAAGGCAGGTCGAGAGGGATAATAAATCAGACAGGTGGTGCAGACTCAATGGGCTGAATGGCCTAAATCTTTTCCTATACCTCCTGGATGTTTTGGTCTAAGTTCCACAACAGGAATGGCTACTTTTCTACAACCTTCAGGTTCTTGATCCTACACAACCAGATCCCTGGTTCCATAACAGAACTCTAACAACAGCCCCTTACACCTGCCATAGACTTCTCTCTGATTACACCTTGGCTTTCGCACTAATGTCTTGTCTTGTACAATCATTTTTCTTGTCACCGCCTTGTGTAATTTATGATCTGTGTGTTATCTGCACCAAGGTGCCTGTGATGTTGCTTCAAGCAAGTTGCTCACCGTACCTGGGCACATGACAAGCAACTCAGACTTGACCTTGACCGCCCCTCCTCGGGCAGAGAATTTCCCCGCATCCCAGCCACGGTAGCGTAGCTGACGGCGTGACGCTATGGCAGCGCCGGAGGTCGGTCCCGGCGAATCTGTTTGCCTCCCCCGTGGAATATGTGGGGTTTCTTCGGGTGCCCCAGTTCCCTCCCACAGTCCATAGACGTACCGGTTCATAGCTTAATCGGTTGTTGTAAATTGTCCTGCAATCGGGTGAGGGTTAAATCAGGGTTGTTGGGATACTGCTCAAAAGGCTGGAAGAGCCCGTTCTGTGCGGTATCTCTCGAAAGATAAATAAATGGTCCAATCCTCTCATTCTCAAACTGTGACCCCTCTTCCTAGACCATGCTCTAGGGCAGCCAACGTATCGAGTATACTGGCTTCAACAAGATCTCTAACACCCCCTCCCCCCCACACAGGAAAGATGTCTATAAGATTGAACGAGTACAGAGAAGGACTTTCTCAGAACCTGAGTTACAGGAAAGGTTGGATAGGTTCGGACTTCGTTCCCTGGAGCGTAGGAGATTGAGTGGAGACTTGATAGAGGTGTACAAAATTATGAGGGGTATAGGTAGGGTAAATGCAGGCAGGCTTTTTCCCACTGAGGGTGAGTGGAACTACAACCAGAGGCCATGGGTTAAAGGTGGAAGGTGAAATGTTGAAGGGGAACGTGAAGTGGAATTCGGCCACTCAGAGAGTGGGATAGATGGGAGGGTTACAGTCCCACTGCAGGTTTGGGCAGAATAGGCTAGGTGGCCTGTTTCAGTGCTGGAGTGCATTATGACTCTAAACCCCAATGAGTCAACTCCACCTGGCCTGGCTCATCTCCAAAAATTAGTCCAGAAATTTCACTTTCTTTGCAAAGCAAGTAATTTACTCATCAAGAAAGTCCTCCTGATGTCAGATACCAGTTTAATATCACGAGCATATGTTGTGAATTCTTTTGTTATAAAGCAGCAGTACATTACAATAGACAACAACAAAATCTGAAAATTACTCTCAGTAGTGTGTGTGTGTGTGTATATATATACATATGTACATATATACACACACACGTGTATATATTATACTTACTGTAATTTGCAGATTTTATTGACCTGCACTACTTACATAATTTAACTTTATATATATATATATAAAAAGTTTTAAAAAATTAAGTGTGTACTGCAGATCAATGGGTCAAGACAGTTTAATAGTTTGGTATAGGCTAGATAGGCCGAAAGGTCTGTTTCTGTGCTGTAGTGTTCTATGACTCTATGAATCTAGAAAATAAATTCACTGCCTGGTATGGTGGTTGAGGCAAGTACATTTGAGGCTTTTAAGAGATGCCTAGATAGGCACATGAACGTGAGGAAGATGGAGGGATATGGGCATTGTGGAGGTAGGAGGGATCAGTTTTGGGGTTTTTAAAAGTTACTTTTTAGCCGGTCAGCACAGCATTGTTGGGCCGAAGGGCCTGTTCCTTTGTGGTACTGTTCTGTGTTCTACGTAAGGCTCGTCTTCTCAATCTCTCCTTAAACAGCAAAACGTTGTTCCTGGAAGAGGGTTGAGGACTCTAAGCTTTTTTTGTACCAAAACCCATATAAGGAGTGGGAAAACTAAAGCCGTTTCAGATGTTAGTCTTTATTTAGCAGAGCGTTTCAACACTCGGGCTTATCTCTCGGCCACCCAACTGAAATATCTCCCAAGCAGATGATGTGAAATTATAAACTGAGGACATCATGGACACTGGGGGGGGGGGGGGGTGTAGTGACAACAAGGGAAGCTCTCAAAGCTAGCAGCAGGATCTGAACTAGCTGGGAAAATGGGCCGAGAATAGGAGATGAAATGCAGTGCAGACAAGGGCGAGCTTTTGCACTTTGACAGGACAAACCCAGGTAGAATCTACACTGTGAACAGTAGGGCACTGGGGAATGCGGTGGGACAGAGGGATCTGGGAATACAGATCCGTAATTGCATGACAGTAGCGTCACAGGCTCATAATGAGAGCTTTGGGCACTTTGGCCTTAATAAGCCAGAGTATTGAGTACAGGGATTGAGACGTTAAGCTGATGATTTATCAGAAGTTGGTGAGGCCAGATTGGAGTCTTGGTCACCGAACTAAAGTAGCAATATCAATAAGATTGAAAAGCACAGAGAAAGTTTAACAAGGATGCTGCCGGGAATCGAGATAAAGGAAAAGGTTAGGATGACTTTCCCTTGAGTGCGGTAGAATGAGGGCAGATTTGGCAGCTACAGGCCAAGGGTGGAAGGTGAAATAGATAAGGAGAACTTGAGGGTGGAGCTTCCTCACACCGGACAGAGGCGGGAGTGTGGGAAGAGCTGCCGGAGGAGGTGGTGATCACAAAGTACGCTGCAGATGCTGGGGTCCAGTCATCACGTACGAACACGCTGGAGGAACTCAGCAGGTTGGGCAGCATCTGTGGAAACGGGCAGTCGACGTTCCGGGCCGAGTCCTGACGAAACGTTGGCTGCTCGTTTCAGCAGAAGTGGTGGATGTGGGTTCGATGGCAACCCTTAAGGGAAGTCTGGATAAGTGATTGGATGGGTGGGGTACGGAAGGTGTGGGTTGGTGGAACTCATCAGAATAATAGTGAAGTATGGAGTAGATGGACTGAAGGGCCTGCTTCTGTAATGTAGTGCTCCATGACTCTATGACTCCAAATTGAAAGCTGCTCAGAGGGACTGTGTATAGACGCTGAAAACTCTCTCAGAGGGTCAAAGTACCAACTCCTACTTTAAACAATGCCCCCCCCCCCCCAGTGGCAATAGACACTGTAAACCCCGCCCAGGGATAATGGACATTTCACAAGCCCTGGTTATGCGACCACTGACGCCAGGCAGGCAGTCTCTGAACGAGAATGCATAATGGCTGAGGTCACCCATCTTGTAAAGACACTGCCCAGAAGAAGGCAATGGCAAACCATTCTGAGTCCTATCAGAGAGTCTCGACCCGAAACATCGACTGTACTCTTTTCCCTAGGCGCTGCCTGGCCTGCTGAGTCCCTCCAGCTTTTATTGTGCGTTGCTTGGATTTCCAGCGTCTGCCGATTTTCTCTGCAGAAACATTTGCCAAGAACAATCATGGTCACGGAAAGATCGTGATTACCCACGTCATACAACACGGCGCATAATGGTGATGTCATACAACATGGCGCATACTGATGATGCTGCTTATTGTAATTTATAGTTTTTATTATTAGTTACTTCTGCTGCTTGTCAACAAATTTTACGACATGTGCCGGTGATATTAAACCTGATTCTGATTGTTGGTGAGATGCCGTGTTGAGACTAACAGCAACCTGTGTGGCCCAATTAAATTCCTATGTGACCGATCAACGTACTAACCTGTGCTTGTTTGTAAAGTGTGAGGAACCCAGAGGGACGCCATGCCCTCTCAGGGTAAACGTACAAACAGTCAGCGGCGGAACTGAAACCGGGCAGCTGGGGCGGTAATGGCGCTATTCGGGCCGCGAAGCTACTGCGCGGTGGTTACGGTCCAATTTGCCCCACATCACAGGAGCCGGCCTTCCCTGCCGCGGATTCTGCCTGTACCTCCCGTTGCCTCAGTGAAGAGGACAGCCCTCCCCAACCACACCAGACATTCTCTCTTCTTACCCTCTCCCATTCCACCTGGCTCAAGCAAAGCTTCTGCCCCGCCGTAGAAAATGCTCCCGAGTACGGTCAGATGGTCTCCTGGTCTCCTGATCTACCTCGCTGTGATCTTGCGCTTTATTGTTTCCTTGCACTGCCCTTTCCCTGCAGCTGTTACACTCTATTCTGCATCGATACTGGTCTCCCTTGACCGACCTCAGCGCTCTGTGTAATGACCTGATCTGTATGAACTCTGTGCAAGATGAGCTTTTCACCGAATCAGAATCAGGTTTAATATCTCCGGCATATGTTGTGAAACTTCTTGTTATGAGGCACCAGTACATTGCAAAACATATTAGTAAAAACTGTGAATATATATTTAAAAGTTAAATTAAATAATTAGTGCAAAAAAAGTAGTGAGGCAGTGTCCAAAGATTCAATGCCCATTTAGGAATCTGATGGTGGAGGGGAAGAAGCTGTTCCTGAACCGTTGAGTGTGGGTCTTCCTCCTCTTCCTCCTTCCTGACGGTAGCAATGGGAAGAGGGTGTGTCCTGGATGGCGGGGTCCTTAGTGGTGGGCGCTGCCTTTCTGAGGCATCGCTCCTTGAAGGTGTCCTAGACGCTGAGGAGGCTGGTGTCCATGGTGGGGCTGACAAGTTTACAACTTTCTGCAGCTTGTCTCGATCCTGTGCCCCTTGTACCAGTAGCGACAGGGACAGTCCTGCTGGCTCTGCCTTGGTCCAGGGGAACATTGCTTCATTTGGTGCTAGACAAGTGTATAGCTGACCGACAAGAAACGGGAACTGGAATGTACTCCTCAATTCGGAACTATACAGGAAGTCAGTAATACAAGTGGACCATGAGTAAGTGACTCAGCCCTTCGAATCTGCTCCACCGTCTAGTTTCAGAATCAGAATCGGGTTTATTATCACTGGAGTTTGTTGTTCATGATAGTCCAGAGCAACCTCCAGGACACCACAACCTTTTCGTTGGGTCTGGGGGCTTGCAAGTCTCATTGACCCAGAGAGCTACGTTGGCCGGAGTCGGGGCTTTACGCTTTGGCTCCTGGTAGGGTCACGAATGCCAAACAGGTCAAAGGGTAGAGGCCAAAATAATAATGGTCCACCAGTCCTCCAGGTTCAAAGACTGGGCTCAGGGCTAACTGACGGGACAAACATAAACTGTTACAGAATGAGCAGTGAAGAATCCATCTACATCAGAGTGTGACGGTATTCCCGAGTCTCCACCTGGGACACATAACTGCCAGTAGTGAAAACCGAGAGGAAGCTACTGACATGATGAAGGAAGCCCATCAGAGATGGGGGACCTTCACTGCTGCCCCAAACGCCAACGGTGCAACGGAGATAGAGAGTCCAATGCAAGGGAAAAACAAGCTGAAAAATACGATTAATTGCTCATCTGACCCTGATGTCAATTTCTGATAACTCTTCCCCTCTCACTTGCTAGGACTTCTGCCTTAAAGATCACCCACAGCCCTGTGAGCAGGAGAATCCCAATTACACAGATCATCTCAGTACCGTCTTAAGTTGGAAATCCCTGATATTAGAACAGTATCCTTAGTTCATGGTTCTCCCAGAACCGGAAACGTCCTCTTCACGTCCACCTTACCGAGGTCCTGAGGGTCTCACACATTTCAGTCACTCTGCCCATAAGTCAATGATCACCTTCATTTGGAATATAACATGTGACAGGAATTGACTGTGGCGTGAAGACACAACTTGCAACTAAAAACAACAATATCCCCCACCTCCACACCATTCACCGCAAGCAGGACTTCCCGTTGACCAAACAGTTTAATTTCAGTTCCCATTCCCGTTCCATGGCCCCCTCTTGTGCTACGATGAGGCCAGCCTCAGGGTCGAGGAGCGACACCTTATATTCCGTTTGGGTAGCCTCCAATCTGTTGGCGTGAACATCGAGTTCTCCTTCTGGTGAACAAATTTCACTCCCCCTTCCTCTCTTCTTCTCACCTGCCTATCGCCTCTCCCTGGCTCCCCTCCTCCTGCCCTTTCTCCTATGGCCCACTCTCCTCTCCTTTTAAATCCTGTCTTCTTCGGTCCCTCACCGTTCCCACCCATCTGGCCATACCTATCTCCTTTTAGCTAGCCTCCTTCCCCACCCCCCACTTTTTTATTTTGACATCCCCCCCCCCACTTCTCAGTGCTGGTAAAGGGTCTCGGCCCGAAATATCGACTGTTTACTCTTTTCCGTAGATGCTGCCTGACCTGCTGAGTTCCTCCGCCATTTCGTGTGTGTTGCTTTAGATTTCCAGTGTCTCAATATTTTCTCATATTGACATTCAACGATTATAAAGAAGAAAGAAACATATAAAAATAAAGTTAAAAGTACAGATATGGAATAAAATGTGCACAAATACTTAAAAACTAGAATGCATTTACAGTGTAAACAGCTTGATAAACAGTGGGTTGAAGTATTTACCGTGCAGTGTGGAGGGCTGACCGGATTGGTTGATCATATTAACTGTGTGGACAAAGATACTTTTAAGATGGTGTAACACATACAAAATGCTGGTGGAACACAGCAGGCCAGGCAGCATCTATAAGGAGAAGCACTGTCGACGTTTCGGGCCGAGACCCTTCATCTCGTTCCTCCAGCATTTTGTGTGTGTTGCTTGAATTTCCAGCATCTGCAGATTTCCTCGTGTTGGCTTTTAAGATGGTGTGAAGTTTTTGCTTTAACATCCTTCCAGTCTGCTCCGGGCTGCGAGCTTCATGACGTTTTGCTCCACTGTGTGATAACCTGAGGCTGCGGGCCTGCTCTGTCTGCTCCGGGCTGCGAGCTTCATGACGTTTTGCTCCACTGTGTGATAAACTGAGGCTGCGGGTCTGCTCTGTCTGCTCCGGGCTGCGAGCTTCATGACGTTTTGCTCCACTGTGTGATAAACTGAGGCTGCGGGTCTGCTCTGTCTGCTCCGGGCTGCGAGCTTCATGACGTTTTGCTCCACTGTGTGATAAACTGAGGCTGCGGGTCTGCTCTGTCTGCTCCGGGCTGCGAGCTTCATGACGTTTTGCTCCACTGTGTGATAACCTGAGGCTGCGGGCCTGCTCTGTCTGCTCCGGGCTGCGAGCTTCATGACGTTTTGCTCCACTGTGTGATAAACTGAGGCTGCGGGTCTGCTCTGTCTGCTCCGGGCTGCGAGCTTCATGACGTTTTGCTCCACTGTGTGATAAACTGAGGCTGCGGGTCTGCTCTGTCTGCTCCGGGCTGCGAGCTTCATGACGTTTTGCTCCACTGTGTGATAAACTGAGGCTGCGGGTCTGCTCTGTCTGCTCCGGGCTGCGAGCTTCATGACGTTTTGCTCCATTGTGTGATAACCTGAGGCTGCGGGCCTGCTCTGTCTGCTCCGGGCTGCGAGCTTCATGACGTTTTGCTCCACTGTGTGATAAACTGAGGCTGCGGGTCTGCTCTGTCTGCTCCGGGCTGCGAGCTTCATGACGTTTTGCTCCACTGTGTGATAAACTGAGGCTGCGGGTCTGCTCTGTCTGCTCCGGGCTGCGAGCTTCATGACGTTTTGCTCCACTGTGTGATAAACTGAGGCTGCGGGTCTGCTCTGTCTGCTCCGGGCTGCGAGCTTCATGACGTTTTGCTCCACTGTGTGATAAACTGAGGCTGCGGGCCTGCTCTGTCTGCTCCGGGCTTTGGTCAACGGACGCACTGTCGTTCTGAATGTCGGTGCTTACGCTTTGTTCGCACGGTTTGTCTTTTTATTCTCCCTCTCTGCACATCGGCTGTTTGTTGGTTTTTTTGGATGGGTTCTTGTTCTGTGGCTGCCTGTGTGGAGACAAATCTCAAGGGTGTATAATTTATACAGACTTTGATAATAAATTGAACTCTGAAGTAGTACTTTCCAGAAGGGAAGTTTTGAAAAATCCGGTTTGCTGGGAGGTTAATGTCTGCAGTGACTCGTCCTGCCTGTCTCCCTGTTACCAGACTGAACTGGTACCAGCTTCACTTGCTTCCAAAATCTGCAGATCTCTGGCAACAAAGACCAAGGACTATACATGCCCCAGCCTGTGAGGAGGAGCCCACTTTAACAGCTTAACCTAACCAACTTGTTCAACCAGTTCTAAAACACACAAAACGCTGGAGGAACGTTGGCCGCCTCTGTGAAGAGAAATAAACAGTCGAAGTTTCAGGCCGAGAGCCTTCACCAGGCCTAGTTTTTAACCGGTTGTACACAGTCAGCTAACATGGGGTGAATGAATTACAGGGGGAAGTAGTGGGGGTAGCATTGGTTCAATAGGATGAATGGCCTCTTCTACGTCATTAGGAAATTAACTTATATTTCAAAAATATTCCTAACTGATAAAATTATGCACAGGAAGTGCAATCGGTACACGTCTTCCACTGCAGAGTGCAGAAAAGATTGCCTTGGATTTCCGGCATCTGCAGAATCTCTTGTTTTGATGGTTTGCTGCTCCTCTGCAAAGTCTCTTTGAGGGTCGGCTACCCTGAAGAAGTTTAAATCTTCTCTTCGATGGGAGTTCAGTGAGACCCTCCCCCTCTGTGATCTCCGCTGCCCTCTGACTCTTTGACCATGTGACCTGGCTTCACCTATCACATTCTAGCTAGCCTCTTTCTTCTCTTCCCACCTTTTTTTAATTCTGCCATCTTTCCCCCTTCCTCCTCAAGCTTGATGAAAGGTCTTGGCCCAAAACGTTGACTGTTGACTCTTTCCCATAGACGCTGCCTGACCTGCTGAGTTCCTCCAGCATTTTGTGTGTGTTGCTCTGGATTTCCAGCATCTCACGTATAGAACTTTATTCCTTGGAGTGCAGGAGGGGCATAGATAGGGTTAATGCACCTAGATTTTTCTCCCCAGGGTTGAGGAATCAAGAATCAGAGGGCACAGGTTGAAGGTGAGAGGGGAAAGGTTTACTTACTGCCTGTTATGCAGCTGATGTTTCGGGCAACATTGAAGGTCCTCCATCTCTGACAGTGTTCAGGGTTTCCTTCATCATGTCAGTTTTCACTAATGCCAGCCGCCCGAATCCCGGGTGGAGACTCAGGAATGCCATCACACTCAGATGTAGAAGGATTCTTTACTGATGTTTCTGTAACTGTTTTATTTTATATGTCAGGGTTGTGAGCCCTGAGCTGAACTCCTGAACCTGGAGGACAACTCTTAGTCTGGCCTCTACCCTTTGACCTCTTGACATGGGGACCCCACCAATAGCCAAAGCATAGAGCCCTGCCTCCAGCCAACAAAGCTCTCCAGGTCTTTCAGGCACTTGGGCCTCCAAACCCTAGGATATGGTCATGTCCCTCTTGGAGGAATAGAACCTGAGGGACAATGTGTTGGCAAGAGCAAGCCCACTACGGTCTGTAGCTGAACACAATCCAGCTTATGGTCCACTCAGCAAACACCGGAGAGTAGCACAGATGCCAGAATGGAGGCCGCCCAACACCGACCCTGACACCATGGCTCAAGGCCTAGTTCTCGCTTCAACCGAGGCCACGCAGCTTCCCCGCCATCAGTTCCCCCAACAAACCAATGAAACGCAGCATTCCACATCACCATTGTCCACCACGGTCTTGCGATCATGAGAGAAAGGACTAAGACAATCGCTCGTGGCTAGGCTGCACTCTGCCTTTGTGCGCCAACTCCAACACCTCCCTGTAGCAGGCAGCAACAAGTCCGGCTCCTCCGCCTACGGGCGACTCACTGATGGGTAGACCTGCAGTACTTGTAGTTCTTAATTGAAGGCTATGGATGTACATTGTCCCGATAGTAATATCTACAACTGGTATCATCCCAAAGGCACAATAGCATTAAACAATTACACCTACAAAGCAACGTTTATCTAAATCTTCAGAAAGCCACGATACAAAACACCACTAGAATAGTCCAGACGTTTCTAGCAATTGAGAAATGAGTGTGCTTGGCTCTGCCCCTACCTCAGGTTTTACCAGATTAAGCTGAGAAAAAAATAAAAACAACAATAATAAATAAATAAGCAATAAGTATCAAGAAGCGTTTTTGACAGTGAGTCTCTCAGTCGTGAGAACAGTTCAGTACTGGGGCGAGTGAAGTTGAGTGAAGCTATCCCCTCTGGTTCAAGAGCCTGATGGTGGAGATGAGACAGCTCCGTTCAGAATCAGAATCACTGGCGTATGTTGTGAAATTTGTTACCGTTAATACATCGAAGTAGTAGAAGGGAGAAGCAATTATAGAAAGCAGAGGGTCTCTCCGTTACAGTTACAGGGGGAGCATCTCAGGGACCCTTACAAAGGCAGACCCTTGGATCATACATCATGGATATAGATTACAGCGTATAAATATAATTGCAAAGAAAGCACAACGGCACCTCTGTTTCCTCAGGAGTCCATGGAGATTCAGCCCAACGTCAAAAACTTTGATAAGCTTCTACATTGGGAGTGTGATGGAAAGTGTGCTGACTGGCTACATTGCAGCCTAGTATAGGAACACGGATGCCTTTGAGCAGAAAATCTTACAAAGGTAGTGGATTTGGCCCAGTACATCAGGGGTAAAGACCTCCCAACCACTGAGCACATCTACATGAAACATTGCCATCGAAAAGCAGCATCCATCATCAGAGATCCCCACCACCCAGGCCAGGCTCTCTTCTCACTGCTGCCATCAGATAGAAGGTACAGGAGCCTCAGGACTCGCAGCACCAGGTTCAGGAACAGTTACTACCCCTCAGCCGTCAGCCTCTTGAACAAGGGGGGATAATTAGACTCCTCTATTGAGATGTTCCCACAACCAATGATCTCACTTTATGGACTGTTTGTCTTGCTATTTTATTATTATTTATATTTGCACTTCAACAGTTTGTCGTCTTCCATGCTCCACTTGCTCTTTTATTGATCCTGTTTACAGTTGTTATTCTATCGATTTGCTGAGTACGTCCACAGGAAAACGGATGTCAGGTGGAGTGTGTGCACTCTGTAATAAGTTTTACTTTGGACCTTGTTGATGTGGTTCTTTCCTGAATGTGTGGCTGGGACTTGGGGAAGGTGCTGGTCCAACAGCGACCTCTACAGGTCCAGCTCCGAACTGCGCCGGCTGGAGGCTCTTGTACATGATTAGCTTTACTTAAACTTCAAGTTCAGGTTTGTCATCCGACTGTACAGGTATACAACCAAACGTTCCTCCAGACCACGGCGCACCAGAAAATCATATATCATACAGAGCACGTAAAACAAAATGTTCCCACAAATAAGTTAATGAACTATAATTCATACATAGTCCATATAGTGGGCAGCTCACTGTCCTAACAGCGAAACCACGGTAGTGGCAGGGTATTCATTAGTCTCCCAGCCTGAGGAAGAAGCTGTTACCCAGTCTGGCAGTCCCAGTCCTGATACTCCTGTCCTTCCTTCCTGACGGTAGTGGGTCAAAGAGATTGTGGGGTGGATGATGGGGATCCTCAACAATGCTTCAGGCCCTTCGTCTGCAATTCTGCTGGAAAATGTCATAAGTAGCAGAGGGAGAGACCTGGTGATCCTCATGGCTGTTTTTGCTACCCTCTGTAGGGTTTTGAGCTTCTGTACCACACAATGATGCAGCCAGGCAGGACACTGTCAATGGTGCTCCTCTAGAAGGTTGTTTGAATAGACTCTTCAGTCTCCTCCGCAGGTGTCGATGCTGTGCCTTCCTGGGTAGTGAGGAGTCATTCTGGACCCAGGTTAGATTGTTCGTTATGTGCACACCAAGGAACTTTGTTCTCTTACTCTCTTCACTCTCCCCGCAGTAAATTTTACTATCAGAGTACATGCACGTCACCAGATACAACCCTGAGATTAATTTTCCTGCGGGCATACTCAGCAAATCTACGGAACAGTAACTATAACAGGATCAATGAGAGATCAAATAGAGCATAGGAGACAACAAACTGTACAAATCCCACTATTCAGGACATTTACAGAGACAGGTGTGTAAAAAAGGGCCCAAAGAATCATTGGGGACCCAAGTCACCCCAACCACAAACTGTTCCAGCTGCTACCATCTGGGAAACGGTACCACAGCATAAAAGCCAGGACCACCAGGCTCCGGGACAGCTTCTTCCACCAGGTCATCGGACTGATTAATTCACGCTGATACAATTGTGTTTCTAAGTTATATTGACTGTCCTGTTGTATATCTTACTGTACATACTATTTATTACAAATTACTATGATTCCACATTCAGACAGAGACGTAACGTAAAGATTTTTACTCCTCATTTATGTGAAGGATGTAAGAAAGAAAGTCAATTCAATTCAAACACAAATACATATAAATAGCTATAAATAACAAGAGCATAAAATAGCAAGATGAAGGGTCCTTAAAGTGAGATCATTGGTTGTGAGAACATCCCAATAGATGAGTATAGTTATCCTTTTTAGTAACTGTTCCTGAACCTGGTGGTGTGAGTCCTGAGGCTCTTGTACCTTCTCCCTGATGGCAGCAGCGAGAAGAGAGCCTGGCCTGGGTGGAGGGGATCTCTGACGATGGATGCTGCTTTCCTATGACAATGTTTCATGTAGATGTGTTCAGGGGTTGTGAGGGCTTTACCTGTGATGTACTGGGCCGAATCCACGACCTTTTGTAGGTTTTTCATTCAGGCATTGGTGTTCCCATACCAGGCCGTGATGCAGCCAGTCAGTACACTCTACACTACACATCTATAGAAGTTTGTCAAAGTTTTTGATATCCTGCTAAATATCTGTAGACTCCTGAGGAAGTAGAGGTGCTTTCTATGCAATATCCTCCTCTGAGACAGTGACACACAGGAATTTAAAGTCTCTGACCCTCTCCACCTCTGATCCTCCGATGAGGACTGGCTCGTGGACGTCTGCTTTCCCTCCCCTGAAGTCGACAATCAGTTCTTTTGTCTTGCTGACATTGGTTATTGTTATGACACCACTTGGCTAAATTTGTAATCTCCTTCCTGCGTGCTGGCTTATCACACCTTTGGCACAGCCCACGGCAGTGGTGTCATCTGCAAACTCGTACAGGGTGTTGGAGGTGTGTAAAGCGAGCCGAGCGGGGGCTAAGCACATGTCCCTGCGGTGCTCCTGTTCCGATGGAGACTGTGGAGGAGATGTTGCTGCCAATCTGAACTAACTGGGGTCTACAAGTGAATAAGTCCAGGATCCAGGAGGAGGTATTGAGGCCCAGGTCTTGGAGTTTACTGATTAAACTCCCTGAACAATGTTAATGCACAACTTTACAATATTTCAATTACGTGACAGGTGGTCAAATATATACAAGTGGCCTAAATTTTATTTGGACTTATTTATTTACTTATTTAGAAATACAGTGAGGAACAGACCCTTCGGCCCAATGAGACACGCCACCTTGGCAACACACTGATTTTAACCTTGGGGCAGTTTACAGTGACTAGTTAATCTACTAACCAGTATGGCTTTTAAGTGCGGGGAAGATTCTGAGCGCCCGGCGGAAACCCACGTACACATAGGACTGAGCGTACAAACTTGCTTACAGAGGAGGGCGGAATTGAACTCTGAACTCCGACAGTGAGCTGTACCAGCATTGCGCTAACCTCCGTGCTACCATGGTGCCCCAAAGAAAGTGAAGAAATCTTCCCTACACCTGGTCTCTGCTGTTGACCCAAGTAAGACTCAAGGCTTGTGTTTGGAGCAAACCATAAAGACAAGAAATTGTACAAAATACTGGAGGAGCTCTGCAGGTCAAGACTGTGGTATTATAGGTTACTACAGAACATAACAGCGCAATACAGGCCCTTTGGCCCATCATGTGGTGCTGACCTTTCAACCTACTCTGAGATCAAGCTAACCCTTCCCTCCTACGTAGCTTTCTTAGAGCTTCCAAGGGCAATAATCACAGGAAGATTCAGAGACCTGCGCAGGTGAGGCTTGCATTCATTCTCCAAACTCACCTCCAGCATCTGCTGCTCTTGAAGTGGCCTCCTCTACGCTGGTGAGACCAGACTCAGGCAAGGTGACCATTTTACCAAAAGCCTGTGCTCCGTCCGCCGTGGTCAGCTGGAGTACCCAGTTACCAGCCGTTCTAATACCCCTCCTACTCTGACCTGTCTGTCCTTGGCTTCCTCCATTACCAGCGTAACGCCAAACAGAAGTTAAAGGGAATGGCCCCCCCCATATTCCCCCCTACAACCCGATGGGATGAAAATTTAGTTCTCACTTTCCCTTTTGCCCCTTTCTCTCTCCTTCTGATCTACACAGGTCCTGTCGCTCAATGTCAAACCACACCCCCTCCCACTCCACACCTACACACGCTGTGTGTCTCGGAGTGGAGGAGATCCCTCGCACTGTGTGAGCAGAGGGTGCACGAGAAGCCATGAGAACGATCTTTGGCCTCCGACAAGCATGAAAGATCCAAGAGGTCTCCAGTCCCCAAGGGGTTAATCTGTGGTGCTTTTCTCTGTGGTTTTCTGCTTTTGGCTGTGGGTGTTGTTTTTCCTCTCCCACTGCAGTTTGCTACGTGCTCTTGCTTTCTCGTTCATCTTGCTGAATTCTCACAAGCCAGTAGGGCTCCATCAGTTACTGGGAAATAAGTTGGGCGTCAAAGACAAGGTCAAAGTTCAGCATCAGAAACAGATATAATATCATTGGTATATCTTGTGAAGTTTATTGTCTTTGCGGCAGCGGTACATTACAATGCATAATAATAGCGAAAAACCAAATTACTGTAAGTATATGTATAGTAAATGGTTACACTAAATAAGTATTGCAAAAATAGAAATGAAAAACGTAGTGAGATAGTGTACATGGGTTCAATGTCCATTCAGAAATCTGATGGTGGAGGGGAAGAAGCTGTTCCTGAATCATTGAGTGGGTGCCTTTAGGCTCCTGTACCTCCTCCCTGATGGTAGCGATGAGAAGAGGGCATGTCCTGGGTGATGGAGGCCCTTAATGATGGACGCTGCCTTTCTGAGGCGTTGCTCCTTGAAGATGTCCTGGACACTCAGGAGGCCAGTGCCCATGATGGAGCTGACTCAGTTTACAACTCTCTGCAGCTTGTTTGAGTCCTGTGCCCTCCCCCTCCCCATCCCCCCCATACCAGGTGGCGATGCAGCCGGTTAGAATCCTCCCCACAGTGCATCTGTAGAGTTTTGCAAGTGTCTTTGGTGACGTGCCAAATCTCTGAAGTACAGCCACTGTTGTGCCTTCATTGTAACTGCATCGATATGTTGGGTCCAGGACAGATCCTCAGAGATATTGACCCAGGAGCTTGAAGCTGCTCACTCTTCTCAGTTCTAATTCCTCATTGAGGACTGGTGTGTGTTGTTTCCTCCTGCCCTTTCTGAAGTTCTCTAGTCTGACCAGCTGAGTTTATACGTACAAGTGCCCTACGTGGACAGGTTTGTACAAGGACCACTACCACACCATCTTATAAGCACAAATTAAACCTAAGTTGTACAGAATTATACAAGAAAGAACACAATTAGAGCAAAAAAAAAACCATCAAAAATAACACAATCAAGGTGCTGGAGGAACTCAGCTGGTCAGGCAGCATCTTTGAAAGTGAATAAATGGTCAATGTTTCTTCAGCACTGGAAAGGAAGGGGGAAGATGCCAGGTTAACAAGTTGGTGGAGGGGGGGGGGGGGAGGAGGACAAGCTAGAAGGTGATTGGTGAAGCCAGGTGGGTGAGGGAGGGGGGATGAAGTAACAAGCTGTGAGATGATAGGAGGAAAAGGCAAAGGGCTGGAGAAGAAGGAATCTGATAAGAGAGGAGAGTGGACCATGGGGGAAAGGGAAGGAGGAGGAACATTAGGAGGAGGTGATGAGCAGGCGAGAAGAGGCAAAAGGTCAGAATGGAGATTATAAGAAGTGGGAAGAGAAGGAAGAACAAAAGAGAAAATAATTACCAGAAGGAGAAATCAGTGTTCATGCCATCAGATTGGAGGCTACCCAGACATATTATCAGGTGTTTGAAAAGCATTGAAGTTCATTGTAATGTAAAGTTGTCAAAGTGGCCATTTTGTTGCTATACTGAGATAATGGTTGGGTTTGTGCAGGTTGGTTCAGGAAGTGAATCACTGAAAGGAAGCAGCCAGTGGTGTGAGAATGCGGGTTTCCGTACCCCCTGCCTGGTGGTAGGCGTAAGAACGTGACGTGGCCCGGACGGGTTTTTGAGGAAGCACATCAGGTCAGATCTCTCGGTAGGAGCGTGTCCAAGTATCTCGACTGTGACCATTACATCTTCTTACGTTCCTGATCACTTGTTGTTTACACGTGCTAAAGGCACTATGAGGTAAGGTGACGAACCTTGACAGATTTCTATAGATGTGTAGTGGAGACTACACTGACTTGGCCTGGTACAGAAGCACGAATGGCTTTGAGTGGAAAACTCTACAAAAGGCAGTGGATATGGCCCAGTCCATCACGGGTAAAGCCCTCCCACCATTGAGCACACCTACATAAAACTCTGCCGGAGGAAAGCAGCATCCATCATCAGGGATCCCCACCATTCAGGCCATGCTTCCTTCCTGCTACCACTATCAGGTAGAAGGTACAAGAGCCTCAGGACCCACACCACCAGGTTCAGGAACAGTTACTACCCCTCAACCATCAGGCTCCTGAACAAAAAGAGATAACAACACTCACTTGCCCATCCACAGCCAATGATCTCACTTTAAGGACTCTTTATCTCATTATCTCATGTTCTCGTTATTTATTGCTATTTATTTATATTTGCACTTGCACAGTTTGTTGTCTTCTGCACTCTGGTTGATCTTTCATTGATCCTGTTGTAGTTTCTACTCTACAGATCTGCTGAGTTTGCCCGCAGGAAAATTAATCTCGGGGTTGTATGTGGTGACATATACATACTTTATAATGAAATTTCCTTTTAACTTCGAACTTTGAGGTGTGCTTTGTGACACTTTCTTCTGAAATTCAGTTCCACCAAATAGTAACTCCAGAGGGCCAGACTAATGGTGTAGAGCTGAATTCAAATCCCATCTACTGCGAAGCAATCAGATTTAAATAATCTGGAGTTCTTTAAGATTTAGTCTCATTAAAGAAGTCTTATTGAATAATTCCTTGTAACAGCAACTGCGCTGCCCATGAAACTGCGGAGAGTTGTGATCACAGATCAGACAGAAAGCAGTCACCCCTCTGTCTGCACTCCCACTGTTTCAGAAGACCCCTCTACCCCAGGCGTTCTCTCTTCCCCCCAACCCCACTGGAGATGATACCAGAGTCTGAAAACAAGCACCACCAGGCTCAAGGACAGCGTCTACCCCGCTGTCGTGTGAATCCTGAAAGTGCAAGACGAACTCTCGGCCTGACAATCGCCCTCATTATGATCTTGTACATTACTGTCGACCTGCACTGCTCTTTCCCTGGAAGGTCGGGTACAAGGGGAAACGTGGCAGCAGGGACCAGGCCCAGAGCGTATCAACGCAAGAAGACACGGGTCTCAGAGCAAGGAACGACCCGATGTTCGGACGATTTAAACGCCGGGCCAGAAGGGTTGGAAGGATACGGTCTTGGGACCAGAGGCAATGATCGGGCTGGTTCTCCTCGTTGATCTGTATTGAACTGAGGCCGAGGCTGTGGCCTGCTCTGTCTGCTCCAGGCTTCACGTCTGAGGACTCACTTTCATTCTAAATGCTATTTGCTACCTTTCATTGTTTGTATGATCTGGGGTTTTGAGGTCCTGTCGGTACTTCTGGTGTCTTTGCACATGCTTATAAGGAGAAGAATCTTAAGGTTGTATAATGTATACATACTTTGATCATAAACGTACTTTGAACTTTGAGATTAAATAAGTCGTGCAAAAAAGAGCGAAAGTACTGAAATAGTGTTCATGGGTCCGTTCAGAAATTGGATGGCAGAGGGGAAGAAGCTGTTCCTGAAATGTTGAATCTGTGCCTTCAGGCTTCTGTACCTCCTCCCAGATGGTGGCAATGAGGAGAGGGCATGTCCTGGGTGATGGGGGACCTTAGTGATGGATGCTGCCCTTTTGAGGCATCACCTTTTGAAGGTGTCCTCGATGATGGAGCTGGCAAGGTGCTGTGCAATGAACAGTATGCGAGATAAGATTCTCCCGGTACCTCAGTGCATGCGACAATAATTGAAGTGATTTAATTTCCAATTCCGGTGGTCAGCCTGGAATGTTATTCAACCCTGTAGAAGAAAGACATGGAGACTGTTGTTCGTGCAGATGGTCAAAACCATAGAGAATGACTCATCACCAAAACTCACAGGCAAAGAGCAAAACCTCACTTGGCTGGCAATGAAAGAGGCGCTCCCTGTCAGATCGTTGCTGTACTGTCAGAGACCCATTTGCAAAACATGCCAGATCAAGACCATGATGAGAGTTGTGCCTCTGTGAAGGAGGCCAGCAAAAGGAAACCAGAGCGCTCGCTGGTCAAGGGTCATGCCAAGCAGCGACATAACAGAAGACTTGCTAATCTGCCAGCAATCGTATCAAAGTAATAAAGGAAAAAAGATTAGCTTTATTTATCACTTGTCCAGCACGGTTCAGCAGCATTCTACTTTGCAAAAATTCAGCACATCACCTGAAACTTTGACAGATCTCTTTAGATGCTCACTAGAGAGTATCATGACTGATATGGAAACACCAATAACCTTTCATTCTGATGGCTGTGAATTATCGGTGGATCAAAGTCAGAATCAGAGTCACGTTTAATATCACTAGCATATGTCATGAAATTAGTTGTTTTGCAGCAGCAGTACATTGTAATTCGCAATAATGGAAAAGATAATTAAAATGAGTATGAGGCCCCCATTGTTCAGTGCAGAACGATATGGGGAGCAAGTTGTTCCCCTTGCAGCCGGAAGCCCCTCTCTACACAGCCAATGAATCCAAAGAAACGGCAGTGACCGATACAGTTTGGCACCAGCAGCATCACTGTTGAACTCAACTCCCTGAGGGACTCCAGCTCCAGATTTTACTTTGAGATTTACTTCTGAAGCACCCCCCCCCCCCCCCACCCCATTAGCGGGTGTAGCCACAAGGCTGCAGAGGCTTGAGGTCAGAGATTTCCTTTCTCCTTGATGAGCTGCCAACCAGCTGTCCAAAACTGATTTTAAGGCACCAGAAATCTGCCTTTGCCCCTTCTCCTGTTAGTAGAAACAGTATATATAAATTTAAGTTAAATAGTGCAAAAATAGAGGAGAAAAATAGCAAGGTAGTATTCATGGGTTCATTGTCCAGAAATCTGCTGGCAGAGGGTAAGATGCTGTTCCTGAATTGTAAAGTGTGTTTCTTCGACCTCCTGTTGACCTCCATCTTCTCCATGATGGTAGCAAAGAGAAATGTCGCAGCCTTGGATTCAGCAACTGCGCTCGTGAATGTGCACGTGTCAGCTAATTATTATTTCACTGTGATACTATTTAACTCCATTCATTCTATCATAGCTTTTGTCACAACTTGGACACAGCAACACTTTGCTTCTCGCGTTCCACCTCGCCTGAGAAATTGGACTGTTGAGTCAACTGACTCTGAAGACTTGCAGTCTTCGCTTAATCCTTAGATACTCCTTTCGGCCGCAGTGTCGGCTTCGTTTTCCATTTGAGGGTTTTAGTTAGTGGCCCAGTTTGGCCTGGCATTCATTGTTTTCTTTCCCTTTAACACCGTTCGCACTAAAGTCTGTGACCTATCGACCCTGCTTCAGTGTCCTTCACTCTGCACTTGGGCCATATTCGAACCCGGGTGACAAGAACTGTCCTCGGTGGTGGGGGTCCATAAAAACGATTGCTGCCTTTTTGAGGCATTGCCTTTTGAAGATGTTCTTGATACTGGGGCAACTAGTGCCCATGACAAAGGTGACTGAGCTTGCACCTTCCTGCAGCTTTGCCCAATATTGTGCTAGCACCCCCCCCAATACCAGACCGTGGTGCAACCAGTTGGAATGCTCTCCACGGGACAGCTGTTGAAATTTGTGAGTGTCTTCAGTGACATATCAAATCTCCTCAAACTCCCAATGAAATATAGCCGGCATCATGCCTTCTTTGTAACACAATCAATATCAGTATAGATCTTCAGGGATGTTGACGGCAGGAACTTGTGACTCATTCTTCCCACTGCTGACCCCTTGATGAAGATGGACGTGTGCTCCATCAACTTCCCCTTTCTAAAGTCTACAATCATTCCTTGGTCTTACTAACATTGAGTGCAAGGTTGTTGTTATCATTTACTCAAACAGCTGATCTATCTCACTCCTGTACATCTCCTCGTCAGCATCTGAAATTCTGCCAACAATAGTTTTGCCTTTGGCAAATTTATAGATGGCGTTTGAGCTGTGCCTGGTCACACAATCATGGGTGTAGAGAGAGTGGAGCAGAGGGCTGAGCACACATCCATGGGGTGAGCCGGTATTGATCGTCAGTGAGGAAAGATGTTATTTCCCATCCGCACAGACTATTGCCTCCCGATGAGCAGGTCAGAGACGTAGTTGAAGAAGGAGGTACAGAGACCCATGTTTTGGAGCTTGTTGATCAGGACTGAGGGTATGATTGTGTTGAATGCTGAGCTGTGATCAATAGACAGCAGCCTGGAGGTATCACAATTGTCCGGGAGACTGGAGAGCCGGTGACGGTGCCTCTGCTGTGGGTTTATTGAGGCGATAGACAGATTGCAGCAGGTCCAGCTCCCTGCTCAGGCAGGAGACGATTCTGGCCATGACCAACCTCTCAAAGCACTTCATCACAGTAGATGTGAGTGCTGCTGGACGATGGTCTTTGAGGCAGCTGTCCTTGGGCACTGGTATGACTGTCAGCATATTGAAGCAGGTGGGAAACTCCGACTGCAGCAGTGAGGGATTGACGATGTCCTTGGACACTCCACCAGTTGGTTGGCACAGGTTTTCAGATCCCTACCAGGTACACCATCAGGCTTGATGCCATGCAAGGGTTCGCCCTCTTGAAAGACGTTCCAACGTCCAACTCCGAGACAGATATCACAGGGTCACCAGATGCTGCAGGGATTAACATAGGTTATATTCCTCCTTTCAAAGCATAAAAGACATTGAGTTCATCTGAGACTGAAACATCACAGTCATTCATGACGTTGGGTTTTGTGTTGTGATTTTTATTTAGAGATACAGTAGGACCTTCAGCTCCCTCGAGCCACGCTTCCCCAACAGGCCAACAACCCTAACCCAATCATGGGATATTTTACGATGACCAATTAACCTACCCAGTACGTCTGGACTGTGGGAGGAAACCAGAGCCCCCGGAGGAAACCTATGCAATCCACACTACTGTATCGCCCCACCTTGTGGGAAGTAATGGCCTGCAGACTCTGCCAGAGCTGATGTGCAACCAGTTTCCTGGAGGCAATTGAGCTGTTCCTAGCCATCCGGTCATGGGTGTAGAGAGAGTCTGGTCTCCTCTAGGTGACGAGGTGTGTTGGAAATCTACCCAGTGAGTAATTGAGCAGTGTTGAACGATGATGGACACAGGACTTCATGCTTGATATAACTGATACTTTCTTTGCAGTGAGTCACCATTACACCACCTGTTCCCTTTCTGTCCATCACTGGGTCCATCTAACAGAGACGCCAAACTGAATATAACACTTGCCCACACTGAAGTGCGTCTGATTTTCTCTCTAACCTCAATCGAGGGGAGTCTGTGCCAGTCTCTGCCCCTCTCTCGGTGACTGGGTGTGTCGGGTATTTACCCAGTGAGTAATCGAGAATGGTTGAATGATGAGGAAAGTGTCTCCAACAAAATCTTTCTATGACAAAGGATTCAGCATTTGATATAGTTGGTATTTCATCTGTAGTGAGTCACTATCTGTCCATTTGTTCCTCTTTAAATTTCCGTTCGAGAGGTGTCTGGATTTGTGGGGAATTACCATCATGTTCCAGATGACTGACAACAGCTTTTCAAATGCCATGCAGACTGATGTGAACTCAGAAATTCCAAGCTCAGGTGGACCTGTTTCTTAGCGTTCCAACGCCAGACAACCGACGGGCAAGTTGTGACCGCTCTCCATCCTGCGGCCAGAACATGGTTTTGTTGGAGGTGCTTCCCTCGTTATTCAACCCTTCCTGATTACTCACCGGGTAGATATCTGACACACCCAGTCACCGAGAGGAGACCGGGGACTCTTGTCCCGGCAGACCGGCTTGTACAGACTTTGCTCGATTGAGGTTAGAGGCAACGCACATCAGCTCTGGCAGAGTCTGCAAGCCATTACTTCCTACACATAGGGGTGCCACGGTCAAACGCAACGCGTGGGTTTCCTCCAGTTGCACTGTCCAAAGGCGTCACGGTTAATCAGGTTGTGGGCATGGCTCGAAGGACCTATTCTGTACCGAATCTCTAAATAAAAATCTCAGCACAAAACCCAGCATCATGAATGGCTGTGATGTTTCACTCCCAGATGAGCTTAATGTCTTTTATGCTTTGAACAGGAGAATAAAACTACACCTGTGTTAATCCCTGCAGCATCTGGTGACCCTGGGTTATCTGTCTCCAGAGGCAGCATTGGAATGTCTTCAAGATGGTGAACACTTGCAAGATATCAGACCCTGATGGTGTACCTGGTAGGGCTCTGAAAACCTGCGCCAACCAACTGGTGGGAATGTGCAAAGTCACCTTCAATCTCTCACCGCTGTAGTCAGAGATTCCCACCCATTTCAAAAGGGCAATTATCGTACCAGTGCCCAAGAAGGTCAGGGTGAGCTGCCTCGAAGACTATCGTCCAGCGGCACTCACATCTACTGTGATGAAGTTCTTTGAGAGGTTGGTCACAGCCAAAGTCAACTCCTGCATCAGCGGGTAAATACCCAACACACCCAGTCACCGAGAGAGGGGCAGAGACTGGCAAAGACTCCCCTCGATTGAGGTTAGAGAGAAAATCAGACGCACTTCAGTGTGGGCAAGTGTTATATTCAGTTTGGCGTCTCTGTTAGATGGACCCAGTGATGGACAGAAAGGGAACAGGTGATGTAATGGTGACTCACTGCAAAGAAAGTATCAGTTATATCAAGCATGAAGTCCTGTGTCCATCATCGTTCAACACTGCTCAATTACTCACTGGGTAGATTTCCAACACACCTCGTCACCTAGAGGAGACCAGACTCTCTCTACACCCATGACCGGATGGCTAGGAACAGCTCAATTGCCACCAGGAAACTGGCTGCACATCAGCTCTGGCAGAGTCTGCAGGCCATTACTTCCCACAAGGTGGGGCGATACAGTAGTGTGGATTGCATAGGTTTCCTCCGGGGGCTCTGGTTTCCTCCCACAGTCCAGACGTACTGGGTAGGTTAATTGGTCATCGTAAAATATCCCATGATTGGGTTAGGGTTGTTGGCCTGTTGGGGAAGCGTGGCTCAAGGGAGCTGAAGGTCCTAATATATCTCTAAATAAAAATCACAACACAAAACCCAACGTCATGAATGACTGTGATGTTTCAGTCTCAGATGAACTCAATGTCTTTTATGCTTTGAAAGGAGGAATATAACCTATGTTAATCCCTGCAGCATCTGGTGACCCTGTGATATCTGTCTCGGAGGTGGACGTTGGAACGTCTCTCAAGAGGGCGAACCCTTGCATGGCATCAAGCCTGATAGTGTACCTGGTAGGGATCTGAAAACCTGTGCCAACCAACTGGTGGAGTGTCCAAGGACATCGTCAATCCCTCACTGCTGCAGTCGGAGTTTCCCACCTGCTTCAATATGCTGACAGTCATACCAGTGCCCAAGGACAGCTGCCTCAAAGACCATCGTCCAGCAGCACTCACATCTACTGTGATGAAGTGCTTTGAGAGGTTGGTCATGGCCAGAATTGTCTCCTGCCTGAGCAGGGAGCTGGACCTGCTGCAATCTGCCTATCGCCTCAATAAACCCACAGCAGAGGCACCGTCACTGGCTCTCCAGTCTCCCGGACAATTGTGATACCTCCAGGCTGCTGTCTATTAATCACAGCTCAGCGTTCAACACAATCATACCCTCAGTCCTGATCAACAAGCTCCAAAACATGGGTCTCTGTACCTCCTTCTTCAACTACGTCTCTGACCTGCTCATCGGGAGGCAATAGTCTGTGCGGATGGGAAATAACATCTTTCCTCACTGACGATCAATACCGGCTCACCCCATGGATGTGTGCTCAGCCCTCTGCTCCACTCTCTCTACACCCATGATTGTGTGACCAGGCACAGCTCAAACGCCATCTATAAATTTGCCAAAGGCAAAACTATTGTTGGCAGAATTTCAGATGCTGACGAGGAGATGTACAGGAGTGAGATAGATCAGCTGTTTGAATGAAATGATAACAACAACTCAAGGAATGATTGTAGACTTTAGAAAGGAGAAGTTGATGGAGGACACATCCATCAACAAGTCTAAATACCACCTTTGTTGAGGATACAACTGTTATTAACAGAATCTCAAGAGGTGACGAGGAGGCATACAGGAGCGAGTTAGATCAGCTGGTTGAGTGGTATTACAACAACAACCTTGCACTCAACATCAGCAAGACCCGTACTGTATGTAAAGTCCTGGTTCAGGTTTCTGTTGCTATGCTGTGAGGCTTTTCATTTTAGCAGTTTTCTGCAACAGCACTATGTCTTGTGGTAGGTTACGCTTTGGTTACAGCTAAAGATAAGGGCCCACGTTGTTCAAATTGTGTCAGCCATCAGGTGGTGGAATTGGGAGAAGGTTCCACAAATAACCGGGCGGAGAGAGATTTATGATGGACAGAGGTCGGGTTCGTGGTCTTTTGGCGGGAAGTGCGGAGAGGAGAGGAATCAGAAGGATGCCCCGGAGGATCCGATCCAAAGGGGAGACCCTAATGCAAGGATTGCTTTGCAAGAAGGGATGTTCTACCTGTGACTGGTGATGAGAATTCAGCACCGTGAGTGAAGCCACAACATGAGCTCCAACGTTGTGAGCATGTTCAGACTGGTTTAATTGTTTTACTTCTTCTCTTCTTTTTCCTGTTAACTGTTTGATAAAGCTGAAAGTGGTAAATATGCTTTCTTTCTAATTTTATACGGTGTACTATCTGTTATTTCTTGCCGATCGTTTATCATGTGTGGGCAGTACTTGATCAGCATTCCCAAAGTTTCTGTTTGGTTAAACCCTGAATCGTACTGTCTGAATACTGTTTACAAAATATGCTCTTCTCACTGCTAAGTTACGTGGCTGCTCACAGATCTGTATATGGGCCCGGTGAGAGGATTGCACAAACAACAATTGTTTGGATGAAAATGTACAAGTCATGGGTATCAAATTTGCAAATGACACCAAAGTGACACAGTGAAGATGATTATTAGGGTTTATAGAGGGATCTTGATCAGTCGGGCAAGTGGGCCAAGGAGTGGCAAATGGAGTTTAGTTCAGTGTTGCATTGTGGGAAGACAAACAAGTGTAAGACTTTCACAGTGAACAGTCGGCCCCTGTGGAGTGCTGTAAAACAGAGGGACTGAGGCACATAGGTAGAATATTCCCTGGAAGTTGCTGTGAAGGTGGGTGGTGGTGAAGAAGGCTTTTGACACACTGGCCTTCATCACGCCAAACACTGAGTACGGAAGTTGAAATGTTACAGTGTGCAGTGGAAGACATTGGTGAGGCCGCGTCTGGAATCCTGGTCACCCTGCTATTGTGCACTGGTGTAGCGGTTAGCGAGGCACTATCACGGTTCGGTGCGTTCTGGAGTTCGGAGTGCAATTCCAGCACCATTCTGTAAGGAGTTTGTACGTTCTCCCCATGACCACATTTATAATTGAAAGGGCGTGATAACGTAACAGGGAGTTCAATCCCGGCGTCAACTGCCGGAAGTCTCAGTATGTCCTCCCCATGGAAATCATGGGTTTTCCCTGGAGCTCCGGTTTTCTCCTGCAGTCCAAAGAGGTACTGGTCATTTAAAATTGTCCCTTGATTAGCACATAAACAGGGAACACCTACAGCACAATACAGGCCCTTCAGCCCACAATGCTGTGCCAAACACGTACTTACTTTACAAATTACCTAGGGTTACCCATAGCCCTCTATTTTTCTAAGTTCCTTGTATCTATCCAGGAGTCTCTTAAACGACCCTATTGTTTCCGCCTCCACCACCATTACCGGCAGCCCATTCCACGCACTCACCACTCTGCATAAAGAACTTACCCCTGACATCTCCTCTGTACCTACTCCCCAGCACCTTAAAACTGTGCCCTCTTGTGATAGCCATTTCAGCCCTGGGAAAAAGCCTCTGACTATCCACACAATCAATGCCTCCCATCATCTTATACACTTAGGTTAGGGTTATTTGGGGCTGTGGGGTTGCTGAGGTGCCGTGGCTCGAGGGTCTGAAGGGCCTATGCTGTTCTGTACTTCCTGCTTATTGCCCATTACACCTCTGGTGTCTAGGGCAGCGATATAGGTTCCTCCATCTGTGTCTGACCGTACTCACACTCGGACGGAGAAGGATTCTTCATTGCTGCTTCCGTAACAATTTTGTTCTGCCAGTCAGGAGTGTTAGCCCTGAAGCTGGAGCACTGGCGGCCTCTACCCTTTGAACTGTTTGGCACGGGTGACGCTCGCGCAAGGCCCTGACTCTCGGCAGCAAAGCTCTCCGGGTCGTTGAGGTTGTGGTTCTCTTGAAGGAGTCTGCATCGCATCGTTAAGAAAAATAAATTAAGCTGCAAGATGTGCTGAAAGATTTACGGGGCTGCAATGAGACGTTTATGATGAGAGATTGGGCAGGCTGCAACTTGACAGGAGGTTAGGAAACTGACGAGTTATCTCGTAGCAGAGTACAAAATTTTCAGGGGCTCAGACAGGATGAGTTCACACTGTCTCTCCCCCAGGGCTGGGGAATCAAGAACTAGAGGGCTCAGGTTTAAGGTGAGAGGGGAGAGATTTAATATGAACCAGAGAGGCTACATTTTTCACACAGAAGATGGTGTGTGACTGGAACGAGCTGCAAAACAATCTGGTTAAGGCAAGAACAATGACAACATTTGAAAAACATTTGGACAGATACATGGATGGGAAATGGGCCAAGTGCAGGAAAATGAGACCAGCTCAGGCAGGGCCTGCATGCATGCTGTGTTATATTGTGACTCTAACCCTGACCCCACACTGTTCGACCCCAGTGATGGAGGGCAGTCACAGGCCCTCCGCCCCACACCCTGGGGTCCAGCTGTGGGAACAAGCCATTGGGTTGCCAAGAAACAGGCCCAAGAGAGGCTGCGGACAATGTAGAACCGGAGCAGCCGCACAAAATACTGGAGGAATTCTTCAGCTCAGTCAGCACTGACAGAGGGAAATGGACAGTCAGTGTTCTCTGGCCCAAACCCTCAGCTGCTCACTTCTGACCATAACTGTCACCTCACCTGCTGAGCATTGTAACCGTGGGCAGAGTCACCCGAGAGAACTGAAGCTGGTGGATATAGAATCCTTTATTCTAACAAAACGAGTTTACATGCATCGACCTACGGTAGGTTGAAGATCAACGGTAACAGCAGGACGATTCTATAGTTACAGTGTATCTACAATGCTTCCTTTGAATTATGTACAATTTCACACCGCCTTCTTCGCACCCACACCCCAGACACCCAGAACGAATGTTAGCCCCCGCTCATTCTGGACCGCGTTCATGCGTATACAGGCAGCTGAGATCTAAGTGGATGCTTCTTTGTTTGTGATTGACCCCAGCCTGCAGCTCCAGGAAGCCTATTGTTCCACCTGCAATCCACGTTCAAATCTGAAGAATAGTGGCTGCCGAGGTTAGTATTCGTTGTCTACCCTGACCCCAGAATACGCCCTAACACTGAGTTCCTTCTGCATTTGCTGTGCGTGTGTGACTTCCCGAGTTTACATCTGCCTGCTGGGAATTGAAAGCCAGCTGCCGATCATCCGGAACGTGATGGAACTTCCCAACAAATCCAGGCGCCTCTGGGTCCGAAGCTGAGAGAGATGGAGTCCAGGGGATATGATAGTGAGTCACTGCAGAGAAAGGCTACATCAAACGTTAAACCATCATTTAGCCCTTCTTGTTACTCCCCAGGTCGATAGCTGACACGAGCACGATGCTGGAAATCCAAAGCAATACACACACAAAATGGTGGAGGGATTCTCCAGGTCAGACATGGAAAAGAGTAAACAGTCAACGTTTCAGGCTGAGACCCTTCTTCAGAACTGAGAAGGTAGGGGCAAGATGCCTGAATAAGGGGGGGGGGGGGGGGAAGAGTCTGACTGGAAGGTGATAAGGCTGATTTATACTTCTGTGCCAAATGAACACCGTAGGTACGGCGTAGCTGCGTACCCTACGCCCTACCCTACACCTTAGCCTGACACACACAACTCTCCAAAGAGGTAACTGCGTGTCGCAGCAACGCAGACCACAACAACTGTGATTGGTCCGCTCGGTAGCATCGCATTTCCTCCTGACTGTGCGTACGCTGATGCGAAATAAACGGTCGGAGACGGTGAACTAAATCGTCAAGTCTACCTGCCAACATCCAAAAATATTTGAAATGCGTTTCCTCGCCCGTGTCTCTCAGTGGCCGGACAAGGTCAGAAAATTCACCCTCCTTCTGCCTCAATCCGTCCAGTGGTCGTACACGCCATCTCCTCCGACGGCTTCTCTCTTTTCCGCGTTGCAGTAACTTCAATAGAAGTAGCCCTTGTTAACATTTATTAGCTCCGACTCCAACATGGTGCACTCAGTCGCCATTGTACACGAAGAAACTCCACACAGTAGCATAGAAACCCCACTGCCAACTAGCGTCTCGGTGGTGAATTGCAGACCAACGCAGATACACCAGCGCACAGGTATAAACGCCCACAACGGCGCAGGCCGCTTACGAAGGCTGCGGCGTAGGCTACTACGCAGAAATATAAATCGGCACATAGCTGAAACCAGGTGGGTGGGAAAGGTCGAGGACTGGGAAAGAAAGAATCTAATGGGAGGGGAGAGAAGTCGGTTGGAGACTACCCAGACGGTGTTGCTCCTCCACCCTGAGGGTGGCCTTTTGGCACAAGAGGAGGCCATGGATTGACATGTTGGAATGGGAAGAGGAATTAAAATTAAAATGTTCAGCCACTGGGAAGTCCCTCTTGTGACGGTCGATGAAATGGCACACCCCACCCCCCGCAGTTTACGACAGGTCTATCAATGTAGAAGAGGCCGCATCGGGAGCAGCGGACACAACGGGCCTGCAGGTGAAGTGTGGCCTCATTGGAAGGACTGTTTGGGGCTCTGAATGGAGGTGAGGGAGGAAGTGATAGGACAGGTGTAGTACTTCAGCTGCTTGCAGGGATAGGTACCAGGAGGGATGAATGGACAACGGAATTGTGGAGGGAGGGATCCCTGAGGAAAACGGAGAGATGGGGATGTAGATATGATATCTAAGATTTCAGTCACCCTGCAAACGCCGAAGGCTCTTCTCTCAGCAGACCAAATGGCACAGGGATCGTTCCACCAGCAAAGCCCAGGATGTGGCCATTCAGCCCCTCAAACCTGTTCCATCTTCAGTAAAATTGAGTCTGAGCATTTGGCGGCAACAAGCGTACACAGATTAGTTGCTTGTGCAGTAACATATCGTCCTCAGGACAGTCATGCAGTGTCTCACCAGGGTAACTAACATTAATGGTCACAGCACTGTATCAGTTTTCCACCAAACTACGGCATTAAATCTCCCTAGAATTGTAACCGAGCCGGCTCCAAGTAACAACCAACTGCAGCAGCTGTCACAGTGTGGCATGGCCACCATCTTTGTCCAAGCAAGAAAGTGACGGACATTGTCGTAATGAGGGGCTTGGACATTTATGTATTTATGACTGAATGGGCCATGGCGATTTTGGAACTGAGGACTCTCTGCAGCTGTCTGCCAGTCTCCACCTGGCCAAATTGCAACAGCTTGGATACGAGAGACTCTGCAGATGCTGGAAATCCAGATCAACACAAACCAAAAGCTGGAGGAACTCAGCAGGTCAGGTAGCATCTGTGAAAAGGAATAAACGGTCGATATTTCAGGCTGAAACCCTTTCAGTCTCTAAGAAGGAGCTTGGTCAGTATTTCTCTGTTTCTCACACCCCCTTCCTCCCCCAGTTCCACCCCTGTTTCTCTCCCTTTTTCTCCCCTTATTCTGCCACCTGTTTCTCCCCCATTTCCCCTGTTCCGGCCCCCATTTCTCCCACTGTTTATCCTGCGATGGTTCATCTACTAAGAGGCAGGATTATGAACATCTGGAGAGGTATAATATGATTAGGAATAGTCAGCACGGCTTTGTCAAAGGGCCTTATGAGCCTGATTGAATTTTTTGAGGATGTGACTACACACCTTGATGAAGAGCAGTAGATGCAGTGTATATGGATTTCAGCAAGCCATTTGATAAGGTTCCCCATGCAAGGCTTATTGAGAAAGTAAGGAGGCATGGGATCCAAGGGGACATGGCTTTGTGGATCCAGAACTGGCTTGCCCACAGAAGGCAAAGTAGACGGGTCATATTCTGCACCAGTGGGGTGCCTCAGGGATCTGTTCTGGGACCGTTACTCTTTGTGATTTTTATAAATGACCTGGATGAGGAAGTGGAGGGATGGGTTAGTAAGTTTGCTGATGACTCAAAGGTTGGAAGTGTTGTGGATAGTGTGGAGGGCTGTCAGAGGTTACAACAGAACATTGATAGGATGCAAAACCTGGCTGAGAAGTGGCAGATGGAGTTCAACCCAGATAAGTGTGAAATGGTTCATTTTGGTAGGTCAAATATGATGACAGAATATGTTATTAATGGTAAGATTCTTGGCAGTGTGGAAGATCAGAGGGATGTTGGGTTCTGAGTCCATAGGACACTCAAAGCAGTTGCGCAGGTTGACTCTGTGGTTAAGAAGGCAAACCGTGTACAGTATTGGCCTTCATCAATCATGGAATTGAAATTAGGAGCCGAGAGGTAACTTTGCATCTATATAGGACCCTGGTCAGACCCCACTTGGAGTACTGTGCTCAGTTGTGGTCACCTCACTACAGGAAGGATGTGGAAACCATAGAAAAGGTGCAGAGAAGATTTACAAGGATGTTGCCTGGATTGGGGAGCATGCCTTATGAGAATAGGTTGAGTGAACTCGGCCTTTTCTCCTTGGAGCGATGGAGGATGAGAGGTGACCTGACAGAGGTGTATAAGATACTGAGAGGCATTGATCGTGTGGATAGTCAGAGGCTTTTTCCCAGGGCTGAAATGGTTGCCACAAGAGGACACAGGTTAAGGTGCTGGGGAGTAGGTACAGAGGAGATGTCAGGAGTAAGCTTTTTACTCAGAGAGTGGTGACTGCGTGGAATGGGCTGCCGGCAACGGTGGTGGAGGCAGATACGATAGGGGCTTTTAAGAGACCCCTGGACAGGTACATGGAGCTTAGAAAACTAGAGGGCTATGGGTAAGCCCAGTAATTTATAAGGTAGGGACATGTTCAGCAAAACTTTGTGGGCCAAAGGGCCTGTATTGTGCTGTAGGTTTTCTATGTTTCCCCGTTTCTCCACTCCCATATCCCCCCCACCCCACTTTCAATGTCAATGTCAAACCCATTGTATGGTTAGTGTTATATCCAGTATGGTCATAGCTATTCCCAGTGTGGTCATTGTCAGACCCAACGTGGTCAGTGTCGGACCCGGCGTGGTCAGTGTTATACCCGGCGTGGTCAGTGTCGGACCCGGCGTGGTCAGTGTCGGACCCGGCGTGGTCAGTGTTATACCCGGCGTGGTCAGTGTCGGACCCGGTGTGGTCAGTGTCGGTCCCGGCGTGGTCAGTGTCGGACCCGGCGTGGTCAGTGTCATACCCGGCGTGGTCAGTGTCATACCCGGCGTGGTCAGTGTTATACCCGGCGTGGTCAGTGTTATACCCGGCGTGGTCAGTGTCGGACCCGGTGTGGTCAGTGTCGGACCCGGTGTGGTCAGTGTCGGACCCGGCGTGGTCAGTGTTATACCCGGCGTGGTCAGTGTTATACCCGGCGTGGTCAGTGTCGGACCCGGCGTGGTCAGTGTCATACCCGACGTGGTCAGTGTCAGACCCAGCGTGGTCAGTGTCGGACCCGGCGTGGTCAGTGTCGGACCCGGCGTGGTCAGTGTCGGACCCGGCGTGGTCAGTGTCGGACCCGGCGTGGTCAGTGTTATACCCGGCGTGGTCAGTGTCGGACCCGGTGTGGTCAGTGTCGGTCCCGGCGTGGTCAGTGTCGGACCCGGCGTGGTCAGTGTCATACCCGGCGTGGTCAGTGTCATACCCGGCGTGGTCAGTGTTATACCCGGCGTGGTCAGTGTCGGACCCGGTGTGGTCAGTGTCGGACCCGGTGTGGTCAGTGTCGGACCCGGCGTGGTCAGTGTTATACCCGGCGTGGTCAGTGTTATACCCGGCGTGGTTAGTGTCGGACCCGGCGTGGTCAGTGTTATACCCGGCGTGGTCAGTGTCATACCCGGCGTGGTCAGTGTCATACCCGGCGTGGTCAGTGTCGGACCCGGCGTGGTCAGTGTCGGACCCGGCGTGGTCAGTGTCATACCCGACGTGGTCAGTGTCAGACCCAGCGTGGTCAGTGTCGGACCCGGCGTGGTCAGTGTCGGACCCGGCGTGGTCAGTGTTATACCCGGCGTGGTCAGTGTCGGACCCGGCGTGGTCAGTGTCATACCCGGCGTGGTCAGTGGCGGACCCGGCGTGGTCAGTGTCGGACCCGGCGTGGTCAGTGTTATACCCGACGTGGTCAGTGTCGGACCCGGCGTGGTCAGTGTCGGACCCGGCGTGGTCAGTGTCGGACCCGGCGTGGTCAGTGTCGGGCCCGGCGTGGTCAGTGTTATACCCGGCGTGGTCAGTGTCGGACCCGGCGTGGTCAGTGTCGGACCCGGCGTGGTCAGTGTCGGACCCGGCGTGGTCAGTGTCGGACCCGGCGTGGTCAGTGTTATACCCGGCGTGGTCAGTGTTATACCCGGCGTGGTCAGTGTCGGACCCGGCGTGGTCAGTGTCGGACCCGGCGTGGTCAGTGTCATACCCGGCGTGGTCAGTGTCGGACCCGGCGTGGTCAGTGTTATACCCGACGTGGTCAGTGTCAGACCCAGCGTGGTCAGTGTCGGACCCGGCGTGGTCAGTGTTATACCCGACGTGGTCAGTGTCAGACCCAGCGTGGTCAGTGTCGGACCCGGCGTGGTCAGTGTTATACCCGGCGTGGTCAGTGTCGGACCCGGCGTGGTCAGTGTCGGACCCGGCGTGGTCAGTGTTATACCCGGCGTGGTCAGTGTCGGACCTGGCGTGGTCAGTGTTATACCCGGCGTGGTCAGTGTTATACCCGGCGTGGTCAGTGTTATACCCGGTGTGGTCAGTGTCGGACCCGGCGTGGTCAGTGTTATACCCGGCGTGGTCAGTGTCGGACCCGGCGTGGTCAGTGTCATACCCGGCGTGGTCAGTGTTATACCCGGCGTGGTCAGTGTCGGACCCGGCGTGGTCAGTGATATACCCGGCGTGGTCAGTGTCATACCCGGCGTGGTCAGTGTCGGACCCGGCGTGGTCAGTGTCGGACCCGGCGTGGTCAGTGTCGGACCCGGCGTGGTCAGTGTTATACCCGGCGTGGTCAGTGTTATACCCGGTGTGGTCAGTGTCGGACCCGGCGTGGTCAGTGTCATACCCGGCGTGGTCAGTGTCAGACCCGGCGTGGTCAGTGTTATACCCGGCGTGGTCAGTGTCGGACCCGGCGTGGTCAGTGTCGGACCCGGCGTGGTCAGTGTCGGACCCGGCGTGGTCAGTGTTATACCCGGCGTGGTCAGTGTCGGACCCGGCGTGGTCAGTGTTATACCCGGCGTGGTCAGTGTCGGACCCGGCGTGGTCAGTGTCATACCCGGCGTGGTCAGTGTCATACCCGGCGTGGTCAGTGTCGGACCCGGCGTGGTCAGTGTCGGACCCGGCGTGGTCAGTGTCGGACCCGGCGTGGTCAGTGTTATACCCGGCGTGGTCAGTGTCGGACCCGGCGTGGTCAGTGTTATACCCGGCGTGGTCAGTGTTATACCCGGCGTGGTCAGTGTCGGACCCGGCGTGGTCAGTGTCGGACCCGGCGTGGTCAGTGTCGGACCCGGCGTGGTCAGTGTCGGACCCGGCGTGGTCAGTGTTATACCCGGCGTGGTCAGTGTTATACCCGGTGTGGTCAGTGTCGGACCCGGCGTGGTCAGTGTCATACCCGGCGTGGTCAGTGTCGGACCCGGCGTGGTCAGTGTTATACCCGGCGTGGTCAGTGTCGGACCCGGCGTGGTCAGTGTCGGACCCGGCGTGGTCAGTGTTATACCCGGCGTGGTCAGTGATATACCCGGCGTGGTCAGTGTCGGACCCGGCGTGGTCAGTGTCGGACCCGGCGTGGTCAGTGTCGGACCCGGCGTGGTCAGTGTTATACCCGGCGTGGTCAGTGTCGGACCCGGCGTGGTCAGTGTCATACCCGGCGTGGTCAGTGTCATACCCGGCGTGGTCAGTGTCGGACCCGGCGTGGTCAGTGTCGGACCCGGCGTGGTCAGTGTCGGACCCGGCGTGGTCAGTGTTATACCCGGCGTGGTCAGTGTCGGACCCGGCGTGGTCAGTGTTATACCCGGCGTGGTCAGTGTTATACCCGGCGTGGTCAGTGTCGGACCCGGCGTGGTCAGTGTCGGACCCGGCGTGGTCAGTGTCGGACCCGGCGTGGTCAGTGATATACCCGGCGTGGTCAGTGTTATACCCGGCGTGGTCAGTGTCGGACCCGGCGTGGTCAGTGTCGGACCCGGCGTGGTCAGTGTCGGACCCGGCGTGGTCAGTGTCGGACCCGGCGTGGTCAGTGTCGGACCCGGCGTGGTCAGTGTTATACCCGGCGTGGTCAGTGTCGGACCCGGCGTGGTCAGTGTCGGACCCGGCGTGGTCAGTGTCGGACCCGGCGTGGTCAGTGTCGGACCCGGCGTGGTCAGTGTTATACCCGGCGTGGTCAGTGTTGGACCCGGCGTGGTCAGTGTTATACCCGGCGTGGTCAGTGTCATACCCGGCGTGGTCAGTGTCGGACCCGGCGTGGTCAGTGTCATACCCGGCGTGGTCAGTGTCATACCCGGCGTGGTCAGTGTCGGACCCGGCGTGGTCAGTGTCGGACCCGGCGTGGTCAGTGTCGGACCCGGCGTGGTCAGTGTCATACCCGGCGTGGTCAGTGTCGGACCCGGCGTGGTCAGTGTCGGACCCGGCGTGGTCAGCGGTATACCTGGCGTGGTCAGTGTTACACCAAACGTGATCTGTTTGTTAGTGCCTGGCCTTGTCCAAATCCTCTGTGCCACATTAGGGAGATACCTAATCCACCGGCCAGATATCTCCCTGACACCGGAGGTAATCAATAATCCTGGACTTCTCTCTGTGACTGTGGATATTAGGGACAGAAGAACCAGGATCTTTTCAGTTCCAGACCGTGATGGGAAGTCAATCCAGTGTGAATGTGGAGCTGGCTGATGAGAAGAGTGAAGAACATGAGGTGTGGAATGGGGAGTGTGGGGAGCTGAGGTCCGGGAGACGAGAGGTGATTTAGGAAGGTAGCCTGTCAGATTTATGTCTAACCATATATGTACTTTGATAATAAATTCACTTTGAACTGTGAGTGGGTGCTTTTAAGGAGAGCTATGAGGAATGGAGGGGACCCGAGGGAAGGGGCGAAGAGGACGAGCAAGGCCACATGGGATGGGAGAGATGAGAGAGAACCAGCAGGAATCTGGATCACAGTTAATAATTAACAAAGGGCCAGCGAGGCAGACAGCCAGCTGCGGCGGGTGACAGTGACATTAACCAGATCGGAATGGTTTCTCTGCTGGCCACTCCCTGCAGGCGAAACCCAATTTACAGTGAATGCAGTCGACCTGAAAATTCAGACTGTGTTAGCCCTGAAGTGTACCTTGCAACATCACAGCCGGGGAAACGCAGGACATCTGCTCTGACTCAAGGAAATGACTGGTATCACTTCTCAGGCCATGATCTCGACAGCCTCCTGCAGCCTGGTCGAGATTGCTTACTGGCATTTCCTGTGTACAAGTGTAAGGAGAGGGAAATAATTGTTACTCTGGATCCAAAGTAACACAATAATAACAAAAAACATAATAAATATAAATAGATAAAACAGCTTCTATACATAGATTGACTGTGTGTCCATAAAGTACATAAGATGACTTACGAGAAATAATGAAGTAGTGGTGGAGTTAGTGGGTGGATCAGCCTCTCTGTTTGGGGAGAGGGACTGTGCTTGACCCTAGTGGTCCTGGGGTGGATGCTACATAGCCTCCTCCCTGATGGGGGTGGGACAAACAGTCCATGAGCAGTGTTGCTCAGGAGGAACACAGCTGAACTTGAAATGCGCCACATTGTTTGTGGCCATCAAGGGAAAACATGAATCGGTTTTATTTTGCTTGATCTATTTTTTCATTCTCTCATTTGGAGACACAACACGGAACAAGACCATCTGGCCCTTTGAGACACACCGCTCAGCATCCCCCCCAGTTTAATCCTAGCCTAATCACAGGGCAATTTACAACGACCGCCTCACATACCAACCATTACGTCTTTGGACTGTGGGAGGATAACAGAGAATACGAAGGAACCGCACGGGAAAAACATACAAACTATCTTTCCGAGGAAGCCAGAATTGAACTGCAATCGCCAACGCCCTGAGCCGTAATAGTGTCGCACTGACCGCTACGCTCCCACGGTGTTGCAGTCCTGAGAACAATCCAAGCATCTTCCACAGAGAGTTTCCTTACTCTGAGAACACAGAGTACAAGAGAGAAACAGGCCACTTGGCCCACAATGTTGTGCTGAATGAATTAAGTGAATGGCATCTAATGGCTTCTGTCTGCACTTGACCCATGTCCTTCAAGCCCTGTTCATCCTGAGCCTCTTAAACACCCCTGTGGTACCTCCCGCCACCACCATTCCTGGCAGCACCCGCCACTCTCTGTGAGAAAAAATTATCCTGCCCACGACCTTAACTCTCCCTTAAATGTACCACTCCACTTTCCAACATTTCAAACTTTGAATGAAGGTACCTAAGCCTCTTGTAATCTTATAAACTTCAGTCTATCAAGTTCCTCAACCCAGCAAATTGTTTCTCTCTATTGAAATTCATCTTCATTTTAAATCATTTCTAAACTTGTGGTGATAAAAACTGGAACAGACGCTCAGTGAAGACGGTTTGGTTGATCATTGTCAAATCAGGTTCCAGTTCCAGTTATTGTCATTCAGCACGTGTAGCACCAAACGAAACAATGTTCCTCCAGATCAAGGTGCAGAACACAGTACACAACACACAAAGTAATATTCACACACATAAATTATCAGATAATAAGCTGCATTGACGACACAAGTTAAAAAGCTCTTCATACATGATGAGAGGGGCTGGTGGCAGGGAGTTCGGTTGTCTCACGGCCTGGGGGAAGAAGCTGTTCCCCATCCTGACCGTTCTTGTCCCGAAGATACGGTGCCTCCTGGGGGTCAAAGTGATTGATGGACGGATGGGAGGGATCAGTGATGCCCCTTCCGTATGCAGCTCTTCTGATAAATGTCTCTAACGGGTGGAAGAGAGACCTTGATGATCCTCTTGGTCACATATACCAAGAAAAGCTTTCCTTGCGTATTACTTATTTCTTATATAGAGATACTACTTGGGTGCCAGGACTTGAGTTATAGGGAAAGGTTGGCTAGGTTAGGACTGGAGCATAGGAGGATGAGGGGAGATTTGATAGAGGTATAAAAGTTCTGATGATATCGATAGCATAAATGCAAGCAGGTATTTTCCACTGAGGTTGGGTGAGATTAGATCTTGAGGTCATAGGTTAAGTGTAAAAAGTGAAATGTACACGAGGGGGAGCTTCTTCATCCAAAACGTGGGATGAGCTGCCAGCGGAAGTGGTGGATACAGGTTCAATTTCAACACTGTAGAGAAGTTTGGATGCCAGGGGTATGGAGGGCTATGGTCCCGGTGCAGGTTGAAGGGACTGGACAGGATAACAGCCTGGCATGGACTAGAGGGGCCAAGGGGCCTGTTTCTGCTCTGTAGTGCTCTGTGACTCTATGAATCAAACCCTGGAGCCACTGGGAATGGTTGGCTGGCCACAAATGTGAGGCAAGTGGGGTGTGGATTCACGAAGCCTTTAAGAATACAATCAGTAGCCCCTGGATCTGCCCAGGAGACGGTATTGACAGGGTGTGCGTGTGTCTCCATGGAGTCCGGGTCTGTCTCTGTGTAATACACCACATCCTGTGTTAAAGATTTCAGCGGCCAGCGCACTGGTCCTGGGAAACACAAGTCAAGTTTGATTGGCTTGGTTACTGTCTGTGATTGCTGGGGAGATGAGAAACACATCTTCATGATAAATCCAAATTCCAGGCACAAATGATAGAATGAACATTGATTTCCATAACTCCCTGTTCTCTCGTTTCCTATTCCCAACTCTGGCTTCCCTCTTGCCCCTTCTCCTCACCTGCCTATCACTTTCCTCTGGTGTCTTTCTCCCTTGGACCACTCTCCTCTCCTATCAGGTCCCTCCTTCTCAGCCCTTTGCCCTTTCCACCTATCACCTCCCAGCTTCTTACTTCACCCCCACTTCCCCCTCACCTGACCTCACCTATCACCTCCCAGCTTGTACTCCTTCCCCTCCCCCACCTTCTTGTCCAGGGTCTCGGCCTGAAATGTTGGCAGTTTTATCCCCTCCATAGATAGCTTCTTGTTCAGACTTTCCACCTACACCTCCCAGTTTCTCACTTCATCCTTCCCTCTCCCACCCACCCATCCACCTTCCCCCTCACCTGGCCTCACTTAACTCCCGCTTGCCCTCCCCCACCTTCCTGTCCTGGCCTCTTCCCAAATGACATTAGGAATGGAAAGAGTCTTTGAAATGCATCTCTTTTTCTTTTCGGATAATGTTTTTGCTGTGACTAAAGTTGAATTTGGAAATACAAGCCCTGCGTGTTTGCGAGGCTGGAGGGATGTACCCTCTGGCTGCCGTCGGTCGTCTGGCACGTGGGGACTCGGTTACCTTCTGCCTTTGTGACCTTTGAACTCCAGCAGTTCACAGGAAGGGACCCTAATGCGGCAGACATTTAAGGGTCGGGGTACGCTGAGTGGGATCTCTCCAGGGTTCACTGAACTGTCCTGGAGGGAGGTAAAGAGTGAGATCGGGAATAACAGTCTGGCATGTGCCGTGAAATTTGTTGTCTTAGTGGCAGCAGGACATAACAACAGAGAAAAAAACTGAATTGCAGTCAATATACATAGAATAAATTAATTAAATAAGAGGTGCAAAAATAAAAGTAACCATAAATAAGCGGTAAGGTAGTGTTCGTGGGTATTATATATATGCATACACATACACACACATACATACATACACCCCATGTCTATCAAAAGTATTCACTACCACCAGGAAGTTTTCATGTTTTATTGTTTTACAACATTGAATCACAGTAGGTTTAATTTGACTTTTTTGACACTGATTAACAGAAAAAGACACTTTTGTGTCAAAGTGAAAACAGATCTCTATAAAGTGATCTAAATTAATTATAAATATAAAACACAAGATAACTGATTGTGTTAAGTATTCACCCTCTTCAAGTCAGTATTTAGTAGATGCACCTTTGGCAGCAATTACAGCCTTGAGTCTGTGTGGATGGGTCTCTATCAGCTTTGCACATCTGGACACTGCAACTTTCCCCCATTCTCCTTTATGAAAGTAAAGCTGTGGCAGGGGACCGTGAGTGAAGAGCCTTTTTCAATTCCGGGTAAAATTCTCAATTGGATTGAGGTCTGGACTCTGACTTGGCCACTCCAGGACATTAACTTTGATGTTTTTAAGCCAGTCCTGTGTAGCTTTGGCTTTATACTTGGGGTCATTGTCTTGCTGGAAACAAATCTTCTCCCAAGTTGCAGTTCTCTTGCAAACTGCATCAGGTTCCCCTCCAGGATTTCCCTGTATTTTGCTGCATTCATTTTACCCTCTACCTTCACAAGCCCTCCAGGGCCTGCTGCAGTGAAACACCCCCACAGCACAATGCAGCCACTGCCATGCTCCACAATAGGGATGGTGTGTTTTTGATGATGTGCTGTGTTTGAGTCAAACATAGCGTTTAGTCTGATGGCCAAACAGCTCAATTTTGGTTTCATCAGACCATAGAAATTTCTTCCAGCTGAATTCAGAGTCTCCCACACGCCACCTGGCAAATTCTAGCTGAGATTTCATGAGAGTTTTTGTCGACAGTGGCTTTCTCTTTGCCACTTTCCCATAAAGCTGCGACTGCAGAATCACCCGGGCGACTTGTTGTTTGTGCAGTCTCTTCCATCTCAGCCACGGAAGCTTGTGACTCCTCCAGAGTTGTCATAGGTGTCTTGGTGGCCTCTCTCACTAGTCCCCTTCTTGCACGGTCACTCAGTTTCTGAGGACGGCCTGCTCTGGGCAGATTTACAGCTGCGCCATATTCTTTCCATTTCTTGATGATCGACTTAACTGTACTCCAAGGGTTATTCAGTGACTTGGAAATGTTCTTGTATCCATCTCCTGACTTGCTTGGAGTGTCCTTTTGTCTTCATGGTGTCGTTTTTGCCAGGATACTGACTCACCAGCAGTGGGACCTTCCAGATGCTGGTATAATTATGTGACTTCTGAAAACAATTGGCTGCGCCAGTGATGATTTGATGTGTCATATTAAAGTATCTTATATTTGTAATTAATTTAGATAACTTTGTAGAAATCTGTTTGAGTCATTTTCTGTTCACAGGCTTTATTATTGTATTGCAATTTACAGCTGCTGCAAAACATTAAATTTCACAACATATGCTGATGATAGTTAATCTGATCCTGATTCTGGTCCAAATTCAATGTTCAAAAGACGTTTAAATAGCTACACAGCTATGAGAGGTTCAAAGGGACATGGGCCAAATGCTGCAAAATAGAATTAGCTCAATAGGCATCTTGGCTGGAATTGACTAGATGGGCCAAATGGCCTGTTTCTGTGCTGTATAATTCTATGAATCTGTGTATGAATCCGTAGTTTAGAAACTAGCCATTCAGTCCATCACGCCTTCACAAGCCACTGGGCTGACATCCATATTAATCCCATCTTCCAACACTTGGCCCATAGTGTTTTACCTCTGCTCATCTGGATAATGATGTTGTCGACTCTGTCTCCACCACTCTCTCTAGCAGTGGAATAAGAATCAAGTTTAATATCATCGCCAGATGCCATGAAATTTGCTGTATTTGCAGCAGCAGTAGAATGTAATATATAATAATGGGAAAAATGTGAATTAGAACATAGAACATAGAATAGTACAGCACAGTACAGGCCCTTCGGCCCACAATGTTGTGCTGACCCTTAAACCCTGCCTCCCATATAACCTCCTCACCTTAAATTCCTCCATATACCTGTTAGTTTATGTCTTATGTCTATAATTAAATAAACAGTGCAAAAATAGAAATAAAAAAGTAGTGAGGTTGTGTTCATTCAGGCATTGGATGGCAGAGGTGACGAAGCTGCTCCTGAATCACTGAGTGTGTGTCTTCAGGCTCCTGCAACTCCTCCCTGATGGCAGCAATGATGACAGGACATGATCTGCTTGATAGGAGTTCCTAATGATACGTTCCTTCTGTCTGAGGTGTCGCTGTTCATCACCACGGAGACCAATGGCCATGAGGGAGCTGACTAAGCATCATCATGGTGCTCACCACCGTCTGGTGAAGAAAAATCCCCTCAGGTTCTCCTCTGATTGTTTTCGCCCCTTAATCTCGATCTATGTCCTCTAGTTTATTTGCCCTTGATATGGAACACTTCCACTAATGGACTGTTTCCACCCAATTCCATATGAAGCACAAGGTAAGGCACCTTGAACAGATCTAATGCACTAACACTCTGCAAGCAACGATAAGCTAGGTATGCCAAAGGACCAGGCACATACCACACACTGAGAATATTATTGAAGATCATAGCGAAAGGTCACCTGAGGGGGGATTTTGGAAGGTTTAATGTCGTGTCACACAGCACAAGACACATACAGCACATAGAAGTTATCAGTAAAATACAGCCTTGCAAAGAAAAGCCCAAGGCTCTGAGTCCACAGCAGCCTGTAGAAGAACACAATACAGCTTTATTTGTGCCGAGTGAACCCTTGGGGGACAGCACCAACACTTAGACACCATACTGCACCGCACCGCCCCTGGTGGAGTGCAATGACGCCGACGCCTCTCTCCTGGGCGGCTGCAGCAGGCGACACCACGGCTTGAGGCCTAGTTGTCAATATGACCGAGGCCACGCAGCTCCCCCGCCACCTGTCAATACATCAGTGAATCAGACTTGCAACGTTCCAACATGTCCAGCAGGGTCTGGGAATCACAAGAAAAGCCACTAATGCGATCACTTGCTGTTAAGCTGAGCACCGCCTTCACGCAGCGACTCCTCTGACGCAGGACGCAGCAGCAAGATTCCCAGCAAGTCCAGCTCCTTCGCCTACGAGCAACTCGCTGATGGCATCGACCTGGAATACTTTAGTTCCCAATCTTCAGCAGGGTCTTAGGATCATTAAAAAATATGTTTAAGAAGGACAATAATACCTTGGGTTGACCCCGTAGAAGCCGCTGCAGTCAAACGTACCGCCATCTTACCAGAAGGACTAATGAGTTGCGGGCTGCTATGTTAGTGCCACAGGTGTGGCGATACTTGCAGGCTGCGCCCAGCACAATCCTTGCTCCAGACGACGCATTTCCCTGTGTGTTTCAATGTTTTGGTGCACAGGTGACAAGTAAAGCTCACCTTTCATCTTTCAAGGAACTGGTTTGCTGTCACAGGGCCAGTGAGATGCGAGCGGGAACAATTTTGCGTGCCGGAGGCTTACGCCTTGAGCAGTGTAAAACACATTTAGAGCATAGTACAGCTCGGGAACAGGCTTGTGGGGAGTATGAAGTTTAGCCCAGAACGATTGGGCTGAAGGGAGTCTTGATCTGAAATGTCAATCGTCTATTTCTCTCCACAGATTCTGCCTGACCTGCTGAGTTCCTCCAGAAGGTTGTTTATAGGTGTTGGGACGAGTGTCCAGTTCTGCTGTGGGCGTGGAGCAGCAAAGAGATAAAGCACAGAAACAGCCCCTTCGGCCCTTCAGGTCTGTGTTGACCATCAACAACCCATTTTACTTTAATCCTGCACTAATCCCACTTTTCCATATTCTCCTGACATTGCACCCACCCCAAAACTCATCTCAGTTACACACCAGGGGGTAACCTACAGCAGCCAGTCAACCTATCAATACGCACGACCTTGCAATGTGGGTGGAAACTGGAGCCCTCAGATGAAACCCATATGGACACAGGGAGAACGTATGGATTCCACACCGAGACCATCGGAGGTCGGAATTGGACCCAGTACAGGAGGACACGTGGACTGTACACCATCAGCAGACAGAATTGGACCCAGTACGGGAGAACACGTGGACTGTACACCGAGACCATCAGTGGACAGAATTGGACCCAGTACGGGAGGACACGTGGACTGTACACCGAGACCATCAGTGGACAGAATTGGACCCAGTACGGGAGAACACGTGGACCGTACACCGAGACCATCAGTGGACAGAATTGGACCCAGTACGGGAGGACATGTGGACCGTACACCGAGACCATCAGTGGACAGAATTGGACCCAGTACGGGAGGACATGTGGACCGTACACCGAGACCATCGGAGGTCGGAATTGGACCCAGTACGGGAGGACATGTGGACCGTACACCGAGACCATCGGAGGACAGAATTGGATGCAGTACGGGAGGACATGTGGACCGTACACCGAGACCATCAGTGGGCAGAATTGGACGCAGTACGGGAGGACATGTGGACCGTACACCGAGACCATCAGTGGGCAGAATTGGACGCAGTACGGGAGGACATGTGGACCGTACACCGAGACCATCGGAGGACAGAATTGGACCCAGTACGGGAGGACATGTGGACCGTACACCAAGACCATCAGTGGACAGAATTGGACCCAGTACGGGAGGACATGTGGACCGTACACCGAGACCATCGGAGGACAGAATTGGACCCAGTACGGGAGGACATGTGGACCGTACACCGAGACCATCGGAGGTCGGAATTGGACCCAGTACGGGAGGACATGTGGACCGTACACCAAGACCATCGGAGGACAGAATTGGACGCAGTACGGGAGGACATGTGGACCGTACACCGAGACCATCAGTGGGCAGAATTGGACCCAGTACGGGAGGACATGTGGACCGTACACCGAGACCATCGGAGGTCGGAATTGGACCCAGTACGGGAGGACATGTGGACCGTACACCGAGACCATCAGTGGGCAGAATTGGACGCAGTACGGGAGGACATGTGGACCGTACACCGAGACCATCAGTGGGCAGAATTGGACCCAGTACGGGAGGACATGTGGACCGTACACCAAGACCATCAGCAGACAGAATTGGACGCAGTACGGGAGGACACGTGGACCGTACACCGAGACCATCAGTGGACAGAATTGGACCCAGTACAGGAGGACATGTGGACCGTACACCGAGACCATCAGTGGACAGAATTGGACCCAGTACGGGAGGACATGTGGACCGTACACCGAGACCATCGGAGGTCGGAATTGGACCCAGTACGGGAGGACATGTGGACCGTACACCGAGACCATCGGAGGTCAGAATTGGATGCAGTACGGGAGGACATGTGGACCGTACACCAAGACCATCGGAGGTTGGAATTGGACCCAGTACGGGAGGACATGTGGACCATACACCGAGACCATCGGAGGTCAGAATTGGACGCAGTACGGGAGGACATGTGGACCGTACACCGAGACCATCAGTGGGCAGAATTGGACCCAGTACGGGAGGACATGTGGACCGTACACCGAGACCATCAGTGGACAGAATTGGACCAAGTACGGGAGGACATGTGGACCGTACACCGAGACCATCAGTGGACAGAATTGGACCCAGTACGGGAGGACATGTGGACCGTACACCGAGACCATCAGTGGACAGAATTGGACCCAGTACGGGAGGACATGTGGACCGTACACCGAGACCATCGGAGGACAGAATTGGATGCAGTACGGGAGGACATGTGGACCGTACACCGAGACCATCGGAGGTCGGAATTGGATGCAGTACGGGAGGACATGTGGACCGTACACCGAGACCATCGGAGGTTGGAATTGGACCCAGTACGGGAGGACATGTGGACCGTACACCGAGACCATCGGAGGTTGGAATTGGATGCAGTACGGGAGGACATGTGGACCGTACACCGAGACCATCAGTGGGCAGAATTGGACGCAGTACGGGAGGACATGTGGACCGTACACCGAGACCATCAGTGGGCAGAATTGGACGCAGTACGGGAGGACATGTGGACCGTACACCGAGACCATCAGTGGGCAGAATTGGACGCAGTACGGGAGGACATGTGGACCGTACACCGAGACCATCGGAGGTCGGAATTGGACCCAGTACGGGAGGACATGTGGACCGTACACCGAGACCATCAGTGGGCAGAATTGGACGCAGTACGGGAGGACATGTGGACCGTACACCGAGACCATCAGTGGGCAGAATTGGACCCAGTACAGGAGGACATGTGGACCGTACACCGAGACCATCAGTGGGCAGAATTGGACGCAGTACGGGAGGACATGTGGACCGTACACCGAGACCATCAGTGGGCAGAATTGGACGCAGTACGGGAGGACATGTGGACCGTACACCGAGACCATCGGAGGACAGAATTGGACCCAGTACAGGAGGACATGTGGACCGTACACCGAGACCATCGGAGGACAGAATTGGACCCAGTACGGGAGGACATGTGGACCGTACACCGAGACCATCAGTGGGCAGAATTGGACGCAGTACGGGAGGACATGTGGACCGTACACCGAGACCATCAGTGGGCAGAATTGGATGCAGTACGGGAGGACATGTGGACCGTACACCGAGACCATCAGTGGGCAGAATTGGACCCAGTACAGGAGGACATGTGGACCGTACACCGAGACCATCAGTGGGCAGAATTGGACGCAGTACGGGAGGACATGTGGACCGTACACCGAGACCATCAGTGGGCAGAATTGGACCCAGTACGGGAGGACATGTGGACCGTACACCGAGACCATCGGAGGACAGAATTGGACGCAGTACGGGAGGACATGTGGACCGTACACCGAGACCATCAGTGGGCAGAATTGGACCCAGTACAGGAGGACATGTGGACCGTACACCGAGACCATCAGTGGGCAGAATTGGACCCAGTACGGGAGGACATGTGGACCGTACACCGAGACCATCAGTGGGCAGAATTGGACGCAGTACGGGAGGACATGTGGACCGTACACCGAGACCATCAGTGGACAGAATTGGACCCAGTACGGGAGGACATGTGGACCGTACACCGAGATCATCGGAGGTCGGAATTGGACGCAGTACGGGAGGACATGTGGACCGTACACCGAGACCATCAGTGGACAGAATTGGACCCAGTACGGGAGGACATGTGGACCGTACACCGAGACCATCAGTGGGCAGAATTGGACGCAGTACGGGAGGACATGTGGACCGTACACCGAGACCATCGGAGGTCGGAATTGGACGCAGTACGGGAGGACATGTGGACCGTACACCAAGACCATCAGTGGGCAGAATTGGACGCAGTACGGGAGGACATGTGGACCGTACACCGAGACCATCGGAGGTCGGAATTGGACGCAGTACGGGAGGACATGTGGACCGTACACCAAGACCATCAGTGGGCAGAATTGGACCCAGTACGGGAGGACATGTGGACCGTACACCGAGACCATCGGAGGTCGGAATTGGACCCAGTACGGGAGGACATGTGGACCGTACACCGAGACCATCGGAGGTCGGAATTGGACCCAGTACGGGAGGACATGTGGACCGTACACCGAGACCATCGGAGGTCGGAATTGGACGCAGTACGGGAGGACATGTGGACCGTACACCGAGACCATCAGTGGACAGAATTGGACGCAGTACGGGAGGACATGTGGACCGTACACCGAGACCATCAGTGGGCAGAATTGGACGCAGTACGGGAGGACATGTGGACCGTACACCGAGACCATCGGAGGACAGAATTGGACGCAGTACAGGAGGACATGTGGACCGTACACCGAGACCATCGGAGGACAGAATTGGACCCAGTACGGGAGGACATGTGGACCGTACACCGAGACCATCAGTGGGCAGAATTGGACGCAGTACGGGAGGACATGTGGACCGTACACCGAGACCATCAGTGGGCAGAATTGGACGCAGTACGGGAGGACATGTGGACCGTACACCGAGACCATCGGAGGACAGAATTGGACCCAGTACAGGAGGACATGTGGACCGTACACCGAGACCATCAGTGGGCAGAATTGGACCCAGTACAGGAGGACATGTGGACCGTACACCGAGACCATCAGTGGGCAGAATTGGACGCAGTACGGGAGGACATGTGGACCGTACACCGAGACCATCGGAGGACAGAATTGGACGCAGTACGGGAGGACATGTGGACCGTACACCGAGACCATCAGTGGGCAGAATTGGACCCAGTACGGAAGGACATGTGGACCGTACACCGAGACCATCAGAGGACAGAATTGGACGCAGTACGGGAGGACATGTGGACCGTACACCGAGACCATCAGTGGGCAGAATTGGACCCAGTACAGGAGGACATGTGGACCGTACACCGAGACCATCAGTGGGCAGAATTGGACCCAGTACGGGAGGACATGTGGATCGTACACCGAGACCATCAGTGGGCAGAATTGGACGCAGTACGGGAGGACATGTGGACCGTACACCGAGACCATCAGTGGACAGAATTGGACGCAGTATGGGAGGACATGTGGACCGTACACCGAGACCATCAGTGGACAGAATTGGACCCAGTACAGGAGGACATGTGGACCGTACACCGAGACCATCAGTGGGCAGAATTGGACGCAGTACGGGAGGACATGTGGACCGTACACCGAGACCATCAGTGGACAGAATTGGACCCAGTACAGGAGAACACGTGGACCGTACACCGAGACCATCAGTGGGCAGAATTGGACGCAGTACGGGAGGACATGTGGACCGTACACCGAGACCATCAGTGGGCAGAATTGGACGCAGTACGGGAGGACATGTGGACCGTACACCGAGACCATCAGTGGACAGAATTGGACCCAGTACGGGAGGACATGTGGACCGTACACCGAGACCATCGGAGGTCAGAATTGGACCCAGTACGGGAGGACATGTGGACCGTACACCAAGACCATCGGAGGTCGGAATTGGATGCAGTACGGGAGGACATGTGGACCGTACACCGAGACCATCAGTGGACAGAATTGGACGCAGTACGGGAGGACATGTGGACCATACACCAAGACCATCGGAGGTCGGAATTGGATGCAGTACGGGAGGACATGTGGACCGTACACCGAGACCATCGGAGGACAGAATTGGAACGGTAAAGCAACCTTGCCAGCATGCTGTCATTTTCTTCCCACTGGGACCTGGCATGTGCCTGACCTCACTACTCCCAGGAGTTAGAATCATAGAGCCAGGGAGCATAAAGAAGGCCCTTTGGCCCATCTAGTCTGTGCCGAACAGTTATTTTGCAGGTCCCATTGACCCGCACCCCCATACAATGCCCCATCCATGTACTTACCCAAACTTCTGTTAAATGCTGCACTTCGTTCTACGTGTACAACGTGTGCTGACAGTTCGTTCCACTCTCCGAGTGAAAAAGATCCCCTCAGGTTTCCCTTAAACATTTCACCTTTCACCCACAACCTATGAACTGCAGTTCTAGTCTCACCCAACCTCAGTGAAAAAAGTCCATTTGCATTCATTTTGTACACGTCTTTCAAAACCTCCTCTCATTCTCCATGGAAATTCAGCCTTTTCCTGTAGTTCAGTAATCCTGTAATGGCAACATTCTTGGAAGCTTTTTCTGTGCTCTTTCAATCTTAATGATGTTTTTCCTGTAGTTAGGTGACCAAAACTGCACACAATATTCCAATTTCAACCTCGCCAGTATCAATTTCAACATAACATTCCATCTCCTGTACTCAGTAATATGATTTATGAAGGCCAATGTGCCAAAGTCTTTCTTTATGGCCCTATCCACCTGTTAATGCCACCTTCGAGGAATTATTTCTCTGTATATCCTGATCCCACTTTTCTACCACAGTCCTCAGTGCCCTACCATTCACTATATAAGACCGACCCTAGCTGAACCTCCCAAAGTGCAGCACCTCACACTAAATTCCACCTCCCATCTTTCCAGCCCATTTCTCCAGCCGATATGTTCAGATCCCGCTGTAAGTTTTGATAGCCTCCCTTGTTGCCATGGTTCTGACAAGCCTTATAAATGGCATTTGCACTGTGGTAACCTCACAGCTCAGGTTTAGAGAGAGCAGAGCAGCACGCTAAGCACACACCCTTGTTGATTCTCAATGAGGAGGAAGCGTTACCTCTAATCCACACTAAATGGTCTCCCATTGAGGAAGCCCTTTTGTAGAGGAACAAATGCTGTTTCAATTGTTCAATTTAATATCAGAGAATATACAACCTGAAACTCTTACTGTTCACAAACATCCACAAAACCGAAAACCGCAAAAAACGAATGACAGAGAAAGCCTTTCCCATGCTCAAGCATCATCAACCACCCCCTCCCCTTCCCCACACATGCTCCATCAACCCCCCCCTCCCCTTCCCCACACGTGCTCCATCAACACCCCCTCCCCTTCCCCACACGTGCTCCATCAACCCCCCTCCCCTTCCCCACACGTGCTCCATCAACCCCCCTCCCCTTCCCCACACGTGCTCCATCAACCCCCCTCCCCTTCCCCACACGTGCTCCATCAACCCCCCTCCCCTTCCCCATACGTGCTCCATCAACCCCCCTCCCCTTCCCCACACGTGCTCCATCAACCCCTCCTCCCCTTCCCCACACGTGCTCCATCAACACCCCCTCCCCTTCCCCACACGTGCTCCATCAACCACCCCCTCCCCTTCCCCACACGTGCTCCATCAACCCCCCCCTCCCCTTCCCCACACGTGCTCCATCAACACCCCCTCCCCTTCCCCACACGTGCTCCATCAACCCCCCTCCCCTTCCCCACACGTGCTCCATCAACCCCCCCCTCCCCTTCCCCACACGTGCTCCATCAACACCCCCTCCCCTTCCCCACACGTGCTCCATCAACACCCCCTCCCCTTCCCCACACGTGCTCCATCAACACCCCCTCCCCTTCCCCACACGTGCTCCATCAACACCCCCTCCCCTTCCCCACACGTGCTCCATCAACCCCCCCTCCCCTTCCCCACACGTGCTCCATCAACCCCCCCTCCCCTTCCCCACACGTGCTCCATCAACCACCCCCTCCCCTTCCCCACACGTGCTCCAACACCCCCTCCCCTTCCCCACACGTGCTCCATCAACCACCCCCTCCCCTTCCCCACACGTGCTCCATCAACCCCCCCTCCCCTTCCCCACACGTGCTCCATCAACACCCCCTCCCCTTCCCCACACGTGCTCCATCAACACCCCCTCCCCTTCCCCACACGTGCTCCATCAACACCCCCTCCCCTTCCCCACACGTGCTCCATCAACACCCCCTCCCCTTCCCCACACGTGCTCCATCAACCCCCCCTCCCCTTCCCCACACGTGCTCCATCAACCCCCCCTCCCCTTCCCCACACGTGCTCCATCAACCACCCCCTCCCCTTCCCCACACGTGCTCCATCAACCCCCCCTCCCCTTCCCCACACGTGCTCCATCAACACCCCCTCCCCTTCCCCACATGTGCTCCATCAACCCCCCCTCCCCTTCCCCACACGTGCTCCATCAACCCCCCCTCCCCTTCCCCACACGTGCTCCATCAACCCCCCCTCCCCTTCCCCACACGTGCTCCATCAACCACCCCCTCCCCTTCCCCACACGTGCTCCATCAACCACCCCTCCCCTTCCCCACACGTGCTCCATCAACACCCCCTCCCCTTCCCCACATGTGCTCCATCAACACCCCCTCCCCTTCCCCACATGTGCTCCAACCCCCCCTTCCCCACACGTGCTCCATCAACCACCCCTCCCCTTCCCCACACGTGCTCCATCAACCACCCCCTCCCCTTCCCCACACGTGCTCCATCAACCACCCCCTCCCCTTCCCCACACGTGCTCCATCAACCCCCCCCTTCCCCACACGTGCTCCATCAACCCCCCCTCCCCTTCCCCACACGTGCTCCATCAACCCCCCCTTCCCCACACGTGCTCCATCAACCACCCCTCCCCTTCCCCACACGTACTCCATCAACCCCCCTCCCCTTCCCCACATGTGCTCCATCAACCCCCCTCCCCTTCCCCACACGTGCTCCATCAACACCCCCTCCCCTTCCCCACATGTGCTCCATCAACCACCCCCTCCCCTTCCCCACACATGCTCCATCAACCACCCCCTCCCCTTCCCCACACGTGCTCCATCAACCCCCCCTCCCCTTCCCCATACGTGCTCCATCAACCCCCCTCCCCTTCCCCACATGTGCTCCATCAACCCCCCTCCCCTTCCTCACACGTGCTCAATCAACCCCCCTCCCCTTCCCCACACGTGCTCCATCAACCCCCCCTCCCCTTCCCCACACGTGCTCCGTCAACCCCCCTGCAAGCAACAGCAAAGCCCCAGGACCATCAAAAACCCCCATCCATGCCAACACCGACATCTCAGACAGACTCTGACGAGAGGGGGAGAGAGAGAGCGAGAGAGAGATCCTCCTGCACCAGTGAGAGCGGAGACCACAATCTGCAGCGTCACCTATTCGAATTCAACATCCTTATAAACGATCTGGATTTAACAGTAAGCCTAAAACCTTGGGTTATAGTGAATACAGAACAGGCTCTTCAGCTCATAACCACTGTGCCTGACTCAATGCCAAATGAAATTAAATCTGTTCTGCCTAAACACGATTCATCTCACTCCATTCCCTGAAGATTCATCTCTCTCTCCCTCTCTCTCTCTCCCTCTCCCTCTCTCTCCCCTCTCTCTCTCCTCTCTCCCTCCTCTCCCTCCTTCTCTCCCTCCCTCTCTCTCTCCCTCTCTCTCTCCCCCTCCCTCTCTCTCTCCCTCTCTCTCTCCCTCCCTCTCTCTCCCTCTCTCCCTCTCTCTCTCCCCTTCTCTCTCTCTCCCTCTCTCCCTCTCTCACCCTCTCTCCCACACACTCTCCCTCTTTCTCTTCCTCTCTCTCTCCCACACACTCTCCCTCTCTCTCCCTCTCTCTCTCTCCCTCTCTCTCCCCCTCTCTCTCACTCTCTCTCTCTCGATCCCTCTGTCTCTTTCTCTCCCTCTCTCTATTGTCACATCTCCTTTAAACTTCCCCCTCTCACCTTAAGAGCATATGCTTGAATATTTGACATTTTTACCACAGGAAGAGGATTGTGATTGCCAACCCTCTCATAATTAGCTCAATCTATTTATTGAATAGGCCCTTCCTGTCCTTCGAACTGCGCCGCACAGCAGCCCTGGCCTAATCATGGGGCAATGTACAATGACCCACTAATCTAGTATCTGGTAGATCTTTGGACGGTGGGAGGAAACCCATGCACTCCATGGGGAAGGCATACAGATTATCTTCAGGTGACATCAGAATTTAACTCTGACCTCCAACTATTAAGGTGTTGGGCTAACTGCTACACTATTAAAATTGCTCTGAGGAAACCAGGTGTAATTCAGAGTGTGGGGGCCTACGTTACTCTCCCTCCCCCTGGTCTACCTCACCGTGATTGGTATTCCTGGGGACAGACCGACATCATTTCCAACCTGCAGTCAGACTATGACCCTGATAGCTTTACACCACCCGCTCGCTCTGTTCGCTGGATGTGGGAGGCATTCACCTCTCAGTGAGTTCCGGGAGTGGCTAGCACACACCTCCAGCTTCTCTTGAATACCTGCCTTGCATAGTTAGTCAGCAGCTTGCCAGCCGTCCGCAGGCTGCCTGCCCAGGCACGCTTGCCAACAACAGCAAAAGGGAAAAGGAGTCCGGTGATCCGGAGACCTGCTCAAAGCCGGCTCCACACAGCAGGTAAGCTGGCTGACTTCTCACCGAGATGGGGCTCGGAAAAGCCGGCTGTTTATTCTCTCCAGAGATGCTGCCGAGTTCCTCCAGTCTTTCTCTGCATGCGCTACTAAAGCACCTTGCTCTGCGTTTCTGGTGAGTCAAGCCGATGATCGTTGGCAGGGAGGATGTAAAATGTGTAGGTCTCTGTTCCGGCCGTGGGCTTGGAACTCTGAGAGTTGAAGGAGAGGTTTCTCAGGCCTTGTGCTGGGTGGAGGGGAGCAGTCAGTTCTCACTGGGTGGAAGAGACTAACGGAAACGTGCGAGATTCCGCAGAGCAACGCCGGAAGGATTCGGCGGGTCAGGAGAGGAATAGACAGGCGATGCTCCAGACTGGGACCCTTCGTCAGGAAGAGGCAAAAAGTCAGAACAGGAAGGTAGGTGGAGGGAAAGCTAGTAGGTGATAGGCGAGAGCAGATGAGGCGGAAGGTGGGTGGGTGCAGGACCATCTCCCCCTGGATACCCACCTCCTTCCCTTTCTTCCCCTCCTCTCCTATCAGATTCAAAGTACGGAGTCAAATATATTATCAGAGTACATACCCTGAGATTCTTTTACTGGCTACTTCTTCAGCCTTTTGCCTCTTCCACCTATCACCTGCCATCTTTTTACTTTATCCTTCCCTCACCTTTCCACCCACCTGGCTTCACCCTCCACCTGCCAGCTTGTAATCTCCTCCCTCCCCTCCATCTCCTTACTCAAACCTTCTGCCCCCCCCCCCACTTCCTTTCCACCCTGATGGAGGGTCGGGGCCCAAGACGTCGACTGCTGCCTGACCGGCTGAGTCCCTCCGGTGTTTTGTGTGAGAGCTGGTCTCTCCTGATACGTTGGTCTTGGGAGCGAGTACATCAGCACACTTCTACTTAAATAGCGGCACATTTTGGATGCGTAGGAACACAGAGCTCGTCTGAGAGAAGGACAAGCTGGCCTGGGCATGACACCCAGAGGCCCGTTATTAGGTCACGAAACGTAGGCCGAGTCTGCTCCATCAATCCACCGTGGCTGATTTATTAAAATAAAAGCATTGTTGAAAGATAGGAAGGGTGTTGGGGCTCTGGAGAGGGGGCAGAAGAGGTTTACCAGGATGCTGCCTGGTTTAGGGGGCTTGTCCCACCACGAGAGGCTGGATAAATTGGAGTTGTTTTCTCTGGAGTGACGGAGGCCGAGGGGAGAGGCATGGATAGAGGAGACAGGGAGTGTCTTTTTCCCAGGGTAGAGATGTCTAACACCAGAGGGCATGCTTTGATGGTGAGAGGGGGTAGGTTCAAAGGGGATGTGAGGGGTAAGTTTTTTACTCAGAGAGAGGTGGATGCCCGGTACGATGGCAGAGGCAAATACATTAGAGGCTTTTAAGAGACGTTTAGACAGACACGTGGATGTGAGAAGGAAGGAGGCATGTGGACATTGCCAGGTAGGAGGGATTAGTGTTTGGCTGGTTTTGATTTGCTTTTTCGCATAGTGGGCCGAATGGCCTTTCCTGTGCTGTACTCTTCTTGTTCAGCGGGAATGATGACCAAAGGCTCGCTCACGCCACGCGCCCCTCAAAGGAGAAGAACGCAGGGAGGTTCGAGGAAAGAGGTGCAGACGTGGGGTGTGGACAGCTAAATGCACGGCCTCCGATGACATCGTGATCAAACTCTAGATGAGTGAAAGCTAAGCAGTGCCTCTCAAAGGCTTGTATTGATCAGACTATGTGTGGTCGGTAAATATTAACCCACAGAATTTACATTTTAATTCGTAAACACAAGAGATTCGCTGACGCTGGAGGGCCAGAGCAGCACATTCAAAACGCTGGAGGAACTCAGCGGGTGAGGCAGCATCTGCGGAGGGGAATAAACAATCGACATTTCGGGCTGAAACCCTTCATCGGGACTGGAGAAGAAGTGGGAAGAAGCCGGAATGAGAAGATTTGGGAGAAGGAGTACTAACTAGGTGGTCGCTGATGGGTGAAACCAGGTGAGAGGGATGGTGGGTGGGTGGGGGAATGGGATGAAGTAAGAAGCTGGCAGATGATAGGTGGAAGAGGTAAAGGGCTGAAGAAGAAGGAATCTGATAGGAGAGGAGAGTCGACCATGGGGGAAAGGGGAGGAGGAGGGGCACCAGCGGGAGCTGACAGGCAGGTGAGGAGAATCAAAGAGGCTCAGAGAGGGGAGTCAGAATGGGGAATGGGAAAAGAGAGAAGGGCGAGTGGGGGAAGATTATACCAGAGATTCGAGAAATTGATGTTCATGCCACCAAGTTGAGGCTAGCCAGGATGGAATAGGCACCGTTACTCTACCAGCCCAAGAGCGGCCTCATCGTGGCAGTAGAGGAGACCATGGACGGACGTGTCCGAACGGGAACGGGAAGTTGAATCAAAATCGGTAGCCACCAGGAAATCCTGCCTTTTGTGGCCGACTGAGTGAAATGGATCCATGAACCATTTTTTACCGAGTCTCGCCGACATAGAAGCGGTCACACCAGGAGTACCGGACATGGTAGATGACCCCGACATATTGGCAGTGTTGCCTCACCCGGATTGCCTCAGGGGTGTTGCATGGGGCTTCCAGAAGACAGCGAAGACACAAGATCTACCTGCCCGGACATTGGACGACATGGATCGGAGGTCAGATGATAAACAATGGCAAGTTTTAAATCGTCATTAGGACTATATTGCTTTCGCAATGTGGATATACAATGCTATACAGTGAGTTATAAACATCTACTCAAAAATAACCTAAGACAGAAGTTTCCTTCGGGATTTTTAACGAGATCTTACTTGTAAAAAGGTATTATTGCTCCTGAGGATCGAGGTCGGTGCCTTTCAAAGTGAAATCCAAATGAACTCACACAGAAACGTACAGGAAATGATACTCATAATAAACAAAGTCACGTAGCAGTTAACGTAGCTCAGGGCGTCGAAGCTCGGAGTTCAGTTCTGGTGTCCTCTGTAAGGAGCTTATACAATCCTTCCCGTGTCCGCGTGGGTTTCCTCCGGGTGCTCCGGTCTCCTCCCACGGTCCAAAGACGTACTGGTTGGCAGATTAACTGGTCATGTTAAATTGCCCCGTGATTAGGCTGGAGTTAAATCGGTGGGTTGTTGGCACAGTTCAAAGGGCTCGAAGGGCCTGTTCCACACTTTATCTCTAGAAAAAACTGTATACAAAATGAACTGTGCTTCTGGATGCCAGACAGAATGTGGATGCATTCTTTCTACTAACTCCAGATTCACGGGGTTCGAAGACTGATGCACACTTGACTAAAGTTTCTTCGTCACTGGATGTAAGGGATTCTTCCGCATCCTTGTTAAAACCAGAAATTCTCCGGAACTGAGCTGGGCAAAGGTAAAAGGCACAGAGACAGAGGAATTGTGCCAAAACCTAAAACAGCAAGGCAGAAGAGGCAGGAGGAGGAACGAGGGCCTGTCAGTCAGCAAACCCAGAGTTCGGGGTCCCGTCATCAGCTAGTCTGGGTGTCAATACCACAGACTGAAGCACAAAGCTCAATCCGAAGTCTAGAGATCAGAGCTTAATGGCCGAAGGCTGGAGACTGGAGGCCCGGAAGCCTGTCCTGGAGTTGGAGGCCTCTCGGTGTTTGTGGGAGGGAGGAACAGCAGCTTGTTTTGCTCTTGTTGCTGGTTGTGCTCTGTGTTGTTCTGCTGAGCATCGTGGGAATGCTACATTGGCACTGGAACGTGAGACAGCACGTGCCGCTGCCCGTGCACAGCCATAGCTACGTCGGCTGCGAACGCAAACAGACTTCACTGTGCGTTTCCACCTACGTATGATAGATAAATCTGAAATCTGATTGTAAAGCTGAAGTGCTGCCGTCTGGGGAGCCACTCTGGGTCAAAGAGCACGAAGCGTTTTCCCAGGGTAGAGGAGTCTAAATCTGGAGGGCATTGATTTAAGGTGAGGGCTGAGGATGATTTAAAAGAGATCTGAGCGGCAATTTTTTTTCACACAGAGTAGTGGAGGGTGGGTGAAACAAGCTGCCAAGAGGGGGTATAATTACAGCATTTAGGAAAGGTACATGGAGAGAACAGACCTAGAGGGATATAGGCTGAGACCAGCACACGTACACATACACTCAGTGGCCATTTCACTAAGTGGAGGAGTGGCCCCAGTGCTGCTGTAGCCCGTCCATTTTGAGCTTCAACGTATTGTGCTGTTATTTGAGTTCCTGTCAGCTTGAACCAGTCCGGCCATTCTCCTCTGACCTCTCTCATCAACAGGTCATCTTTGCCCGCAGACTCACTGGATATTTATTTCGTTTTTCACACCACTCTCTCTGAACTCCAGAGACTCATGTAAATAAAAAAAATCCCAGGAGGTCAGCAGTTCCTGAGGTATTCTGCCACTGGCAATTATTCTACGGTCATAGTGACTTTGATCACGTTTCTTCCCCTTTCTGATGTTTGGCCTGAACAACAACTGAACCTTGTGACCACGACTAGATATTTCCATTAACAAGCAGGTGGACCTAATGAAGTGGCCACCGAGTGGAAGACCATAAGACATAGGATCTGAATAAAGCCATTCAGCCCATTCAGCTGATCTACTATCCCTTTGAACCCATTTCTCTACCTTCCCCCACTAACCTTCAACACCCTAATTCAGAACCTGTCCTGGTTGGCATGGATGCGTTGGGCTGAAAGGCCTGTTTCTGTGCCTGAAGGATGCTCGTGACTTGTCAGAGACAGAATGGTTCCTTCTGCTGCAAGTAGGCAAGGACCTCCACCCATACGTTGTACCCGTACCGCAGCGCACTTATGCAAGTGACGATCAAGCTGACTTAACGTTCTGTGTAGTGTCTTCGAATCAGGTTTAAGATCACCGGTGTACACTGTGAAAGCTGCCGTTTAGTGGCCGCTGCACAGTGCAGTACCGAAGTGTTACGATTTGTCAGCTCAGACATTAAACTGATTCAAAGGTCTAACTTCGCGTTTACTTTAAACGAGGTGTACACGTATGGCATGATAGCGTGATGATGTAGGCAATTAATGTATTTTTATATATAAGCCATAATTAATTACTCAAATGAACAAGAATGCTTAATCAAATAAGGTATATACAAGATTACTCAAATATTACTTACGTATTAAACAGACAATAATAATAAAAATTATAAATTACAATACGTATATATACTGTATACACACACATATATATTTTGATATAGATAGATATACACCTATAAGAATATAAAATTAAATAAATACTGCAAAAAGAGAGGAAGAATATGTGTCCTGATAATGGAGGGGAAGAATCTGTTACTGAAATGTTGAATGTGTGCCTTCAGGCTCCTGACGGTGGTAATGAGAATAGGACATGCCCTGGGTAATGGGGGTCTGTAGTGACGGCATTGCCCTACCCAGGCAGCATCCATCCAGCTGTGTTCACACACACAGCGAGGCAGCTGAGTAGTGTGTTGACACTGTGAATATTTTGTGTTGAATGCTGTGCTTTGGAGACCGCTTTAGCATTTCCCCACCCCACCCTGAATCCTAGGGTGCCAGGTTTAATGTCTCTCTTTTGAAAACACAAGAGATTCTGCAGATACTGGAAATCTTGAGCAATACCTTCAATATGCTGGAGTCAGGCACCGCACACGGAGAGGAGTAAACAGTCCACATTCCAAGCTGAGACTAGGACCCACATTCCTCTAGCCTCCTTGGCCATGGCTTGTACGTAGATGGACCAGGTCGAAAGGTTTTAGGGCTGCCTTGTCCTGCATCATCAGAGCTCCCTCAGAACGTCCTCCCCCACTGTGACCCTTCCCAGTGTTTGCATTTTAAAGGTTTCCTTCACCGTGTCGCTCTGACCCAGTTCGCACGAGCACTGCAGAAGCTAACAGCAGTGAGAAGTGACACACCGCTTTGCACAGACCTCCAACAAACACAAGTCCTGACTTGCCTTCAGTTTGCAGCTATGGTGAAACTATTTCCCAGATCCCTCCTGCCCCGCAAACATCGTGAACCACCAGAGATGGCATCACTCTCCTGGACTCTGAACTGATTCCATAACCTACAGGCCCACATTCAAGGACTCTACATGTTCTCAGTATGATTTATAAAGGAACATGGTAGCGTTGCGGTTAGCACGATGCTTTACAGTACAGGCAACCTGAGTTAATTCCCGCTGCTGTCCTTAAGGAGTTTGCATGTTTGCCCCGTGACCGCGTGGGTTTCCTCTGGGTGCTCTGGTTTCCTCCCACAGTCCAAAGACGAGCCAGTTGGTAGGTTAATTGGTCATTGTAAATATCCTGGGATTATGTTAGGGTTAAATCAGGGGATCACAGGGGGTGCAGTTCCAAGGGCCGGAAGGGCCTGTTCTACACTGTACCTCTACAAATAACTTTTTAAAAAATTATTGGCATGATCCGTCTTCTTTTGCCAATTGGTTCTTTGTCACACAGCATTTCCGTGTAGTTTTTCATACATTCTGTTATATTCCTTTATTTTCCTATAAAAGCCTGCAAGAAAATTAAGCTCGGAGTAGTATACGATGACATATATGCACTTTGATAATTACTTTGACCTCAGCAGATCAATAAATTGTTCGTATTTAACAAACACGAATTGTGAGCAGTTCAAAGAAAGTTTATTAAATTCACACCTGGAATGGATTATGAGGATGGGTTGGACAGGCTGAGCTTGTCTTCACTGAAGAACAGAAGAGTAGTAGGCGAAGATTGGAATGTTTAAGATCTTGAGGTGTTTGACAGGGAGGGTCAGGAAGGACTTTTCTTCTTGTGTGAAAATGTAGAACTGGGCACGATTGATTAAAACGTAGAACCATACAGCTCAGGAACAGGCCCTTCAGCCAAGATGTTGTGCCAAACCAATTGTATCAATAATCCAATGGCCAACTCAACTAATCCACTCTGTATACCCAACGTCCATCTCCTTCCATTTCCTTCACATTCATGTGCCTATCTTTACTGCTTCTGCCTCTACCACTCCCACGGGCAGTCCATTCCAGGCACCTGGCCTTCTCTGTGTAAGAAAGAGAACACCTTTCACATCTCCTTTGAACCCACCTCCTCTCGCCTTCAATGTATGCCCTCTGGTATTAGACATTTCAACCCTGGGAAACAGATAGTCTGTCTACTCTACCTGTACTTCTCATAATCTCTATCACATCTCCCCTCAGTCCCCACCACTCCCAAACCCAGCTTTGTCCAATCTCTCATTATAGCTCTGCTTTACTCTCCTGCTTGTTGTGCCAATGGCGTTTCGTAGCAATGATCATCTCTGGCGGTGTTCATCGTGTCAGTAGCTTCCTCAAGGAATCAGCTTCAAGTACAAGGAAGCTCTCCAATCTGAGGAGACTTCAAGCTATTTCCAAAGCGACGGAGACTGTTCTTGGAGACTTCCTCTTTGCTGATGACTGCGCCCTGTATGCCGTCTCGGAGCTGGAGATGCCAGTCAATATGGACAAATTCTCCAGGGCTTGTGACAACTTCGGACTCACCATCAACATCAAAATGACCAAAGTCATGCACCAGCCTGCTCCTCGTGCACTGCACACAGAACCGGAAATCACAATCCAAGGCCAGAAACTACAGGCAGTGGACCAGCTTACTTACCGTGGCAGCACCCTCTCCCGAGCAGAGGTTAACGGCAGAATAGCAAAGGCACGTTCTGCTTTCGGTCGACTGCGCTTGAAGGCTCAACCATTTCCACATGACTGTCTTTGCAGAATATCAGGCCTCGGGTGGCAGGACACGGAAGTTCAGCCTAGAGCAAGTCTCCCATCAGTCCACACACTGCTGATGAGAGTGGGCAGGTCATGCCATCCCCATGCCGGACGAGCGCGTACACAAGCAGCTCCTCTTTGGGGAACTCTCTGCTGGAAGACGCTCACATGGAGGCAGAAGAAACGTTACAAAGACTCACCGAAGGCCTCCCTGAATCCGTTTAACATAGACACGACCTCCTGGGAAACGCTGGCACAAAACCGCCCTACCTGGCGCGGACTCATCCACGAGGGCTGTCGCGCTCACGAAGCGAGGCGCACGGCACAAGCGCAAGCTGCGCAATGACTGCAGTGCCCACACACGTCTGCCCGGCACGTGCCAGGACGTTCCTGACCAGTCATCTCCGGACACGCCGCGGCCAGTCTCAAAGTGACGACGATGGGGTCGGGGGCCTCCGTCTGCAGGTTGAATATTCTGTGACTCCGAGGACGCCGGTCAAACCTCAGGCTGGAGCTGCATCCAGAGGCAGCGCCGTGCTTCCTGCGACGAGATCGTCACCTTTGGGTGCGAGAGTCCCGTGGTGTCAGCGTGGCCATCGGATATGACGTAGTGCTTCTCCGAGGATCATCACCTGGTTGTGGCGGGGAGGTCTGGGAGATCCTGAGGTCTTGAGGCTTGGCTCCTGGTAGGGCCGTCCGAGATGGTGAGGTCGAGGTTCAGGCAAAGAGCCATCTAAACAAGGCCTCAGTGGTGGAGCTGCCAGAAGGTGCCACCCATCTCAAAGTCAGTAAAAGCAGTGGAAGGCTGCAGCAGTGAGGGGTCCCCAGTCATCTTGCACTCCGTGCCACTGGGCCGAGTGGTGTCCGCCTTCTCACGCCCAGGCATTCTCATTTCACTCACCTTTACATCTTTCTGTTAATTATTATTGAAGATTAACGAAAAAGCTACATTAAGTCAATATGTCATTATGTACAATAAGGAATTAAATTAGCAAATAACTGATTAACAAAGCTAAGCAATATATCAATAATAAGAAGAGAAAATAAAGTGTTAAGAATTTTTTTTTGAAAAAAAATGAAAGAAAAAAAAAGAACCCCTACTAAAAAACCCCTACCGGCATTCTCCATTAAGGGAATAACCCCTGGGGAGGACATCACACTGTCAGCATGACCCAGTGTCCCAGCCTCGACATAGTTTTGGTTGTGGTCACATTACAGATGATGGGATCTTGCTGTGCACTCGCGCTGGCTGCACAGGAACACTGCACGCTGGGTGTAAAGCACCTTTGTCTGTGATGAATAGATGCATGTCTCTCCTTTCCACGGCAGGTGCTTGATTTGTGGGCTCTGGCTGTGCCTCACTGACCCCATGGTTCTGTTCTCTCTTGCAGTGCAGCGGGGGCGATGGACTGCGACCCAGGCCTCGGCCCGGAGGAGGCGGAGCAGGAGAAGCTGTGGGAGAAGATCGAAAGCAAGCGTCACATCCTGACCAAGACCATCAACCCCAGCAAGCTGACCGCCTACCTCCGCCAGTGCAGAGTCATCGACGAGGAGGATGAGGATGAGATCCTGCACTCACATCTGCTGACCTCCCGCAGGACTCGTGCAAGTTAGTCACTCGCTCGCTCACCGGTTGCCTTTTCCGGAAGTTTCCCAGAAACCCCTCCCCATGTTTGGGCAGAACCAATCTGAGCCCCTGAGGTACTTGTGCGCCATTGCCCAAGGGTAGAGTGATAATCCGCCCCACTACTTCAATGTCTGGCTAGGACAAGCAGGATGGGCAGAATGTTCTCCTCATAGAGCCATTGTGTCCTTCCCTGCTGTCCATCATGATCCTGCTGGCTAGCAAAGCTCCCATCTGTACTAATCCTGCTTCTCAGCACTTGATCCACATCCTTCGCTGCCTCAGTAGATCAAGTGCTTAGTGAAAGAATCAGGCCCTACCACCAGACTCATCCAAGCTGCCAATCTGAGCGAGTCCCAGCGACTAGCCCGGGTCCTAGTGCGAGGGACAGCTTAGAGGATTTAAACGCCAGGCCAGGTGGACTGAAAAAACAGGGTGATCTGACCGGAGGCGCAGGTTGGGCCGGTTCCGCACACTGCTCCACTCTCTGCTCCACTGAGGCCGAGACTGTGGCCTGTTCCGGCTGCTCTGGGATGCATACCTGCCAGCTCCACAGCGATTTGCCCCATTGCGTGGTGAACTGAGGCCGAGGCTGCGGCCTGTTCCAGCTGCTCTGGGATGCATACCTGCCAGCTCCACAGCGATTTGCCCCATTGCGTGGCGAACTGAGGCCGAGGCTGCGGCCTGTTCCAGCTGCTCTGGGATGCATACCTGCCAGCTCCATAGCGATTTGCCCCGTTGCGTGGTGAACTGAGGCCGAGGCTGCGGCCTGTTCCAGCTGCTCTGGGATGCATACCTGCCAGCTCCACAGCGATTTGCCCCGTTGCGTGGCGAACTGAGGCCGAGGCTGCGGCCTGTTCCAGCTGCTCTGGGATGCATACCTGCCAGCTCCATAGCGATTTGCCCCATTGCGTGGCGAACTGAGGCCGAGGCTGCGGCCTGTTCCAGCTGCTCTGGGCTTTGTGACTATGGGCTCACTTTCATTCTGAATGCTGCAGCTTGCTCTTATCATTTGCACAAAGTGTGTGTTCATTCCCCTCTCTGTGCATTGGGAGTTTGTTGGTCTTTTTTAAATGGGTTATTTCAGGTTTCTTGTTCTGTGGCTGCCTGTAAGGAGATGAATCTCAAGATTATATAATTTATACATACTTTGTTGATAAATGTATTTTGCACTTTGAACTTTGAACCTTTTGCTCATGATAGGCTCATATTCCTCCACACTTTCCTATCCATGTCCCCATCTATCACTTCCTCTGGCAGCTCATTCCATACACAGACCTCTCACCTCTCCTGGAAGTTCTGGGAGTCTGCTGCATATTAATAGCGGCTCCCTGACACCCGCAAATTATATAAAATGATTTTTTTGAGAGCGAGCGAGAGGGGGAAAGAGAGGAGACGGACAGAGCGAGTGACAGACATAGTGAGAGAGTGACGGAGAGAGCATCCTGATTGGTCTCTCTTCGTGCTAAGTAGACCTATCAGTTTTCTCTGTGGGCGGGCTTTACAGTCGACCTCTCTCTCTCTCTCTTTCATTGTCCATCAGTTCAGTTTAGTGTCCTGCAGCGTCATGGCAGAGTGTTCCAAAAAAAAGAAAATGTACTTCACCCCAGACTACACTAAAGTGTACCCCTGCCTAATAGGGGTCAAAAATAACGACAGTGTTGCTCGCTGCACTGTTTGCAACAGTGACTTTTCTATCACCCACGGTAGGTTACAATGTAAAAGACATGTTGAGGTGAGTTTAACAGGTGTCATTCATTCATTAGCATAGCGAACGTTGTTTAAACTGGCTGTCCAGCTGCTGAGGAGCTACTCTGTTGATGTCCTATGTGATGAGGCCAAACTCCCTGTAGACTTGCTTAAAGTTCTAATAGAATTAAAAAATGACTCCATGATAACATAATATAATATAATTGTGAATCTTGTGAATCTGCTGTCTTGCAAAATTAACAAATTCATTGACACAGAATGCTATGAGGTTGAGACTTCTGGGAAAATGCTCAGATCTGCCAAGCCAACCACATCACAGTACAAGGAAGGTTTGCAAAAGAAATAGAAAAGCTATTTGCATCAGCATTTAGCTATTAGCATTGAGACTGCCAACAAAATACTCAACAAGGTATATGTATGTCTGTGTGTGTGTGTGTGTGTGTGTGTGTGTGTGTGTGTGTGTGTGTGTGTGTGTAAATAGTTTCAATATGTGATCAAATAAATTGTTGTGTTCTTTCATAATCAAACGTCCTGTATACATACACCCTTGGTGGTCGATTGGGGGGGAATATGGGGTTGTGGGGGGGGGGGGGGGTGGTGGTGCTATCTACCTGATACGAGTTTTTGTCGGGTGGGATGTCTGTATACACCCACCATCCTCTGTGTGAAAAACTTGTCCGTCACCTCCTCTTCAAATATATCCCCTCTCAAGTTAAACCTATGCCTCCTAGGGTTAGATTACCCACCATGGAAAGAGACTGCTACCGTTCGCTTATCTTGGCCTGTTTCAGGAGTGTTAGCAAACAGAGCGGGATATGGAACAGCTTAATAATACTCAATATTGGTTCACAGGGTGGGGCTTCGAGAGGGCGTAGAGGAGAAACACAAATATTTTGGCAGAGCGGTTTAAACTCTGGTTAGCACATCTGGAATACGGGTTTCAGTTCTGGTTGCCCCATTATAGGACGAATGTGAGAGAGGGCACGGAAGAGGTTCTCTAAGGCGCTTCTTGGATTAGAGGCCTTGAGCTATAATGAGAAGTTAGACAGAATCAGGTCAATTTCTCTGGAGTGACAGAGGCTGAGGAGAAATCTGACAGAGATTTAGAATGTTATGAGAGGCTAGATGGAGTAGACAGCAGGAATAATACTAAGAGGCGTGCATTTATGATGTGGCGGGTGAGCTCAAGGGGGATGAGGGGGAATCCAAGGCTATAGGCAGTCACATGAAGGGCCTGATCCTGAGCTCGGTGACACTGTGAGGGGTGCAGAGTAGTGGGCGTCTGAAATGCACTGGCGGGGGTGGTGGTGGTGGCAGAGACATTGAAGAGGCTCTAAGTCGCACGAGTGGGCAGAGAATGGGCGTTGTGTGGCAGAAGTGGGCAGAAGTGATCGGTTAAGCTAGTTGCTTAACTATGTTTAATCGGTCCAGCACAGATTGTGGGCTGAATGGCCTGTGCCTGAGCTGAAGTGTTCTGTGTTTTATATTTTGTCATTTTGACTGTCCGCTTGATAACCACGCCCATTCGGAATGCAGTATCTGTTCTGGAAGTCTAGTGTTAGCAGCCTCAATGACGTGACTGACCACTGAGGGAGCTGAGACCTCACGGTTGAGAATGTTGGCCTGAGGAAAGACACCGACGTTGCTTTGCAGATCCAGCCACTGAACTTAATCCAACCTAATGGCATAAATATCAATTTTTCCCTCTCCCTCCCCTCTTCTTCAATTCCTCACTCTATCCTTTACCTCACCTGGGTCCCCTCCTCTTTCCCTCTCTCCCATGGTCCACTCTCCTCTCCTATCAGATTCCTCCTTCTCCAGCCCTTGACCTTTCCCACCCACCTGGCTTCACCCACCACCTTCCAGCTATCCTCCCCCCCCACTTTTTATTCGTGGGTCTTCCCCCTTCCTTCTCGGTTCTGAAGAAGGTTCTCAGCCTGAACTGTCAACTGTTTATGCATTTCCGTAGCTGCTGCTTGACCCGCTGAGTTCCTCCTGCATTGTGTGTGTGTTGCTCAGGATTCCCAGCACCTGCGGAGTTTCTTTGTGTTTGTGATATTCTACATTCTGTTACTGCCTTTCAAACACTTATGCTTTTGAAATGATCTGTAAGGGCGGTTTGCAAGACGAAGCTTTTCTCTGTATTTCTGTGAAAATAATTAACCAATTACATTTACCAAGGCCATTCCATCATAAACAAGTCTTTCTCCTCTCTTCAGGCCGTCTGCTGGACATCTTGCGTTCCCGTGGTAAACGTGGTCACCAAGCCTTCCTCGACTGCCTGGAACTTTACTACGCTGAACTGTACAAGTTAATCACAGGCAAGGAGCCAACCAGAAGTTGTTCGGTGCTAGTTGGTAAGTTATCAACTGTTTACCGTTAAACGATCATCACTGTCTAGTGAGAAGGTTATTACAGTTACACTGAAGCACATTTGTTCAGACGGGTGACATTTGTACAGTTATTGATCTTCCCCTGGACTGATGTTTGCTCAGCTCGATCCATGGAGGGAAATTGGACATGACCTTGTTCTGTGTTGTGGAAAATGGGCAATTTGTGATGAAAGAGATCAGCTTTCTTTTTCACATTTGCATCAGAGATTGCTTGCTTCAAATTGAGTCAGTGAGGATTGTGCTGGGTGGCCCATTAGTGTCGCCATGCACTCGGCACGAGCGTAGCGTGTCCTCAACTCACTAGCCCTAACCGTACGTCTTTGGAACGTTGGAGGAAACCAGAGCACCCAGAGGAAACCCATGCAGACATGGAGAGAACATATATACCCCTTGCAGGCATTGAACTCTGACTGGTCATTGCTGGCGCTAGAAAGCAATGCGCTGTTGGATCCCGGTTTATCTTCTGATCCTTAGGATTATTTCAGAGTCAGGAATGATGAGCATCTTAATTCTAATGATTGTTTATTTTAGAGTACAAACACGCAAGTACTAAGGAAACTAAATAAAGAGTTGAGAAAGCTAAGAGATAAATGAACAACAAAGAATACAAAGACATAAAGAATAAAGGTGGCATCTCTGAAAAATCCATCACCTTTATCGTTGAGATAAGAAATTCTTTGAATAGAAATAAACTAGTTAATAGGTTACATAATTAAATCAATTACATCAGTGGGTGCTGTGTTAATAATTAGCCAATGAAAATTGAGTAAGGTGATAAACCGCTAGTTTAGCTGCTATACCACTTTCTGCCAGTGAGTGGGGATGAATCACCGCAAACAGTGAAAAATACATGAGTTTGTTAAAAAGTAGAAAGCTTATAAAAAGTGAAAAAGGCACCGGTGCTTTTGCAGTGTATATGACAAATAAATGCTTCTCGGGCTTCTAGCTGGGTATAAGCATCGATTATAACCGAGGTTTTGATGACAAACTCTGCCAGCTTCTTCAGGGATGATGCTTCAGCATGTCTAGTGTGGTGGTATTTATACCCTGGTAGTCCGTCCCTCCTGATTGGTTAGTCCTCATCCAATCAGGCGGCAAAACTACTGTGCCGTGCCAATGGCTTTTGGGACCATCTGGTAAAGGAAGCCATTGAAATAAAACTCTTTAGAATTTTTACAATGACAAAGGTCTCGTAAGCAAGGTAGGAGAGCAGAAACCTGATTGGATGAGAACTACCGGGTTATAAATGCCATCAGACTAGACATGCCCTAGGCGGCAGAGATCTCCATTGCAACATCAGGTAGAATTAATACTTGTACCTGGCTGGAAGCCCAAAAAGAGTTTATTTGCCCTTATAAAAAATATTATTAAAAAAAAACAGCAGCTGTCAACAGCACTAATCACTATGCTATCGTGCCACCAGCATGTTCTTTATAGAAATATTAAAAAACGCAGCAAAAACTGAGCTTGTGAAGTCACGTTTGTCCAATCAGAAACCTAGTTGAAGTTTCGTATAGAATAGTTTCAATTAGCTTAGTAAGTGTAGGTGGAAGGATTTCAGCCAGAAACATCGACTGTACTCTTTTCCATAGATGCTGCCTGGCCTGCTGAGTTCCTCAGACATCTTGTGTGCGTTGCGCTGGATCTCCAGCATCTGCAGATTTTCTCTTGTTTGTGTCCAGATTACTACTGATGGCTGACAAGGGAGAGCATGATGATTGGAGGAAAATAACCACCAAGTAGACTGCAACCTTGTCATAGGGTTTGAAGGATCACATGCCTCGATGATCCAGACAGCCATATTGGCCGGAGTCAGGGCCTTGTGCTTTGGCTCTTGGTAGGGTCACCATGCCAACCAGGTCAGAGGGTAGAGGCCAGACAAAGAGAGTGGCATTTGTTGTCTTTGGCGCGGCAGTACAGTGCAATACATATTCACGGGAAAAAATATGAATTACGTAGAACAATACAGCGCAGTACAGGCCCTTCGGCCCACAATGTTGTGCCAACCCTTAAACCCTGCCTCCCATATAACCCCCCACCTTGAATTCCTCCATATACCTGTCTAGTAGTCTCTTAAATTTCACTAATGTATCTGCCTCCACCACTGACTCAGGCAGTGCATTCCACGCACCACCACTTTCTGAGTGAAAAACCTTCCTCTAATATCCCCCTTGAACTTCCCACCCCTTACCTTAAAACCATGTCCTCTTGTACTGGGGAAGAGGCGCTGGCTGTCCACTCTGTCTATTACCCTAAGTATATTCCTATTAAATAGTTAAATAAATAGTGCAAAAACAGAAATAAAGAAGTAGTGAGGTAGTGGTTATGGGTGTTAACGATGACGAGAGGGTATGTCCTGGGTGATGGGGGCCCGTTATGATGGATGCCACCTTTCTGAGGCATCGCTCCTTGAAGATGTCCTGGATTCGACGGAGGCCAGTGTCCGTGATGGAGTTGGCTAAGTTTACAACTCTCTGCAGCTTGTTTCAGTCCTGTGCAGTGCCCCCACCACCCCCTCCCCATCCCCGACGGTGATGCAGAATGCTAGAATGCTCTCCGTGGAACATCTGTAGATATTTGCGAGTGTCATTAGTGATATACCAAGTCTCCTAATGAAATATCGTCACAGTCCTGCCTTCTTTGTAGCTGGGTCCAGGATAGATCCTCAGAGATATTGACACCCAGGAACTTGAAGCTGTTCACTCTTGTTATGGACGCAGCAATGAAGAGTCCTTTTATATCTGAGTGGGGTGGTACAGAGAGGGAGGGCCTTCATTGCTGCCCTAAATGCCAGCGGTGTAACGGACAGAAAGTAAGGAAGAAGTATTGTGGAAAATCTCTTACATAGATTGATGGGTGTGTGGAACATTCTGCCTCCACAGATGCTGCCCGGCCCCAAGTCCCTGTCAGTAAAGCGAACGGGGTGGCTTGGTTTAACGCGTGTTGAATCGAGTTGACTTTATTACTTACATCCTTCATGTACACGAGGAGTAAGAATCTTTACGTTACCATGCACATCGAAACATACAGAAAAATGCGTTGTTTGCATCAAATCAAATCAGTGAGCACCATGTTTGGCGGCCCACAAGAATCGCCAAGCTACCAGCACCCACATAGCACGCCCGCAGCTCACAACCCACTAACCCTCACCCGTGCGTCTTCGGAAAGCGGGAGGAAACCGGAGCCATGGAGAAAACCGACCGGGTCACGTGGAGCACGTACAAACTCGTTACAGACAGCAGCGGGGATCGAACCCCCGATCTCACACCTGGCTGCTGTAATAGCGGTATGCTAGCCACTACCCTACCGTGCCGTCCTTGCGTGGCGGGGAAACACGGCAGCATAACACTACTACAGCGCCAGCCACCCGGGTCCTAATCCTGCTGTTCTCGAAAAAGAGTTGGTACGTTCTCCCCGCGACGGCTTGCGTTTTCTCCAGGTTCCTCCCACGTTCCAAAGGTGTACGAGTCGTTGGTGACATGAGTGCGACTGGGTGGCGCTGTCTCGCTGGGCCGGAAGGGCCTGTAACTGTGCTGTGTCTCTGAAATTAAAAATTAAAATTCAGCCTAAGCACTGCATGCCACAATCTTCAGTAAAGGTGTAACATTACTGAATGAATGGTGCTCGTCTCCTGTGTTCTCTGCTTGCAGTGGAGGAGGGTTATGAGGGATTGACTCAGTTCCTGATGTGTGAGGCCGTGAAGGTTCAGAAGCAACTGAGGGACCGCGACATGGAGATCCACAAGCTCCAGAGCAAGTGTGAGGAGGTGCAGGAGGCCAACAAGCAGCTCGGCCAGCAGGCCCAGGCGCTGAGGGGCTTCCAGGAGCGCTACCACAAGCTGAAGGAAGAGTTCAAGGTCTTCAACAACCAACTCAACAAGCTGAGGGAGGACAGCTTCGTGCTGGCGATGAAGCACGCCCAGCTCCACGAGGAGAAGAACATGGTGGCGATGAGGAACCGAGACCTGCAGCTCGAGGTGAGGAACCAGGCTGCCGAGGGAGGGGCTTGAGAGTTTGACCCACTCTCCCAACATGCACTTCAGTAATACCTGTCTGCGTGTGAATCAGTCTGTGTCTGTGAGTGTGTCTGTCTGTTTCTGTGTGTGAGTGTAAGTGTGTGTGTGTCTGTGTGTGTGTGTTTGTCTGTCTGTCTCTGTGTGTGAGTGTAAGTGTGTGTGTGTGTCTGTTTGTGTGTGTTTGTCTGTCTGTCTCTGTGTGTGAGTGTGAGTGTGTGTGTGTGTGTCTGTGTGTGTGTGTTTGTTTGTCTGTCTCTGTGTGTGAGTGTGAGTGTGTGTGTGTGTGTGTGTCTGTGTCTGTGTGTGAATCTGTGAGTGTGTCTGTGTCTGTCTCTGTGTCTGTCTCTGTGTGTGAGAGTGTGTGTGTGTGTGTCTGTGTCTGTGTGTGAGTCTGTGAGTGTGTCTGTGTCTGTCTCTGTGTCTGTGTGTGAGTCTGTGAGTGTGTGTGTGTGAGTGTATCTGTGTCTGTCTCTGTGTGTGAGTGTGTGTGTGTGAGTGTGTCTGTGTCTGTCTCTGTGTGTGAGTGTGTGTGTGTGTGTGTGTCTGTCTCTGTGTCTGTGTGTGTGAGTCTGTGAGTGTGTCTGTGTCTGTGAGTCTGTGAGTGTGTGTGTGTGAGTCTGTGAGTGTGTCTGTGTCTGTCTCTGTGTGTGTGTGGGTGTGTCTGTGTGGGTTATATCTATGTATATTAGTGTGTGTCTGTGTGTGTGTGTGTGTGAATGTGAGAGTGTGAAGTTCAAGTTTAATCGTCATTCCACCATACACGAATACCCATGAATTCAGCCAAACGAAGGCATGTTGTTCCGGGGCCAAGGTGAAATACGCAGTCCCAACAGTCACTCGGCACACGGCACACAGAGCCTAGAAAACCTACAGCACAATACAGGCCCTTCGGCCCACAAAGTTGTGCCCAACATGTCGATATTGGATAGCAGTAAACATACAGTCACAAGACAAGCAGGTGTCAGCTGCCGCAGACAGACGTACATGCGCGCACGCAGTCCAGCTTACCTCCTCCCGAGCGAACGCTGATGGTAGGCCCTGCCCCCGGTCCAGCATGGGTGCCATGCCACACCGCCTCAGGTGTCTCCCCTCCAACATGTCTGCAGCAGAGAACGCCACGGCACAGCTCCCTCACAATAAACCAGTGAACCGGGCTCGCAGTATGTTACATCACCAATGTCCAACAGGGCCTTGCAATCACCAGAAAAACAGCCAAGGGTATCACTCACTGTCAGACTGCACACCAACTCAGATACCTTCCAGTAGCACAGCCTGCACCAGATCCAGCTCCCCCGCCAATGAGCAGCATGACCTGCAGTAGCTGAAGTTCTCTATGTCCAGCAATACCTTGTAATTGTAGAAAAGACAAAACCACGTTTGGTTGACCCCAGAGAGGCCACTGTGTCCGAGTCACTGTCAGCTTACTCTGTGCGAGTGGATTAACTTTGCAGCTCATAGTACGTTTCATGCATTGTTCTGTACTGCTGATGTAAAGCATACGTATATCAGTGATAACAAACCTGACTCTGATTCTGTTGTTTCAAATTCCGATTGTAATTGCGGTTCTGATTCCAATTCCCATTCCGATTCCGATTCCGATTCCGATTCTGATTCCAATTCCGATTGCGATTCCGATTCCAATTCCGATTCCCATTCCGATTCCAATTCCCATTCCGATTCCAATTCCACTTCCCATTCCCATTCCAATTCCCATTCCGATTCCGATTCCAATTCCGATTCCCATTCCCATTCCGATTCTGATTCTGATTCTGATTCCGATTCTGATTGCAATTCTGATTCCAATTCCGATTCCGATTCCAATTCCGATTCCCATTCCCATTCCGATTCCGATTCTGATTGCAATTCTGATTCCAATTCCGATTCCCATTCCCATTCCGATTCCGATTCCGATTCTGATTCCAATTCCGATTGCGATTCCGATCCTGTTCCGATTACATTGCTTGTGTCAGATTGAGAGCCAGGGCAGGTTGCACGAGATCAGCTTCTCGGTAACAACGGGCTGTCTTGCAGAACGACCAGATGAGGTGCAAGCTGGCGGGGATGGAGGAGGAGTGCCTGCTGGCCCGGAGGCTCTCCAGCAGGCTGCAAGAGGACATGGAGAGCATGCCCAGCAAGCAGAGCGTCAGCAAGCTGCAGCTCGACAACCAGCAGCTGCGCTCCACCATCCAGGAGCTGCAGCACATCCTGCAGGTAAACCGCTTGGGCGCACGGCACGGGTGGGCAGGGAGACTCGCCCTTCCTCGCAGTGCACAGCCGTAACGTGTGTGTGTGTGTGTGTGGGGGGGGGGGGGGAGGGGGCTGTTTCCTATAACATTCCTGATAAATGATTCCCTCATACATCCGTCAGTTCCTCAATTCTCCTGCTGTTCACTCAGACTGGGATGATTCACATTTTACTTCCTCCTGACAGACAAGGAACAATTTTCCCAGCATGGACAAGGCCTTCCTGGACATCATGGACCACGACCGGAGGGAAGCCCTCGAAGAGAGGCAGGCGTTGGTAGAGAAGATCCACAATATTAGCCTGGAGCTCCAGCAAGCTGAGAACCTCCGGGACAAGGTTGGTAGGCCTGGTCCGGATACTCAATAGATTCCCCCTCCGTTCCCTCGCGTTGGCTGTGGCTGGTTTCCGCGTCCACAGGGAGAGTCTGGTTCCACCCTATCGTCAACAGTATCTCAGTCGCCTGAGCCAGTGGGGGTATGAGCGGGGTGGGAATGATGAATTGACTGGGACCAGGGACCTGTTACCCTAGCAACACACACAACATGCCAGAGGAATTTAGCACGTCAAGCAATGTCTATGTAAATGAATAAACAGTTAGTGGTTCAGGCCAAGGACCTTCATGAGGACTGGAAAGAAAGGGGGAAGAAGCCAGAATGAAGGGGGGGGGGGGGTAGGAGGACAAGCTAGAAGATGGTAGGAGAAGCCAGGAGGGTGGGAAAGAGGGATGAAGTGCAAAACTGGGAGGTGACAGGTGGAAAAGGTAAAGGGCTGGAGAAAAGGGAATCTGATAAGAGAGATTGACACCACCTCACAGTGAGACCAGTTTTCTGAAGAGCCACTGTTTAGCGATACTGTGGCACCTAAAGACCAGCCACAGGTTACCTTCCCTAACTGAAGTCTGCGCAACACTAAAGGAATCTTATTTTGATCTAGCTCCTGAGGGAGAAGGAAGACCGGGGCCTCCAGTTCACACTGCTCACAAAGGAATGTCAAATGCAAAAACGGAGGCTTGAAACTGTTCTGCAGCAAATCGAAGAGGTTGAGAAGGAACGGGACCAGGTACAGTTCAAAGCCAGCAGCACAGGCCCTGAACCAGGGCAGATTCACTTTATTCACTCCTCTGTGAGCTTCCAGTGCACGTCCTTGAGGTTCCTAACACCCTCGTGTTCCTTGTTGTCTCCCAGACTCCTTGCGGGTCCTCAGACCTAAACGATCAGCTTCCTTCACTCACCACAACACTGAACTGATTCCACAACCTATTGACTCACTTTCAGGGACTCTACACCTCATGTTCTCTGTATTATTTATTTATTTATTTGTTTACTTGTTTATTACTTGGGTTTCTTTGTGTATTTTCAAAGTCTTTCTTCTCTTGCACATTAGGTCCCCAGTTTTTTCAGTGACTCTTTGTATCTACTGTGAATGCCCACAAGAAAATGAATCTCAGGGTTGTATATGGCGACCATAAGGCCATAAGATATAGGAGCAGAATTAGGCCATTCGGCCCATTGAGTGCGCTCTGCCATTTCAACATGGCTGATCCAATTGTCCTCTCAGCCCCAGTCTCCTGCCTTCTCCCCATATCCCTTCATGCTCAATAGGTTCAAAGGTACATTTAATGTCAGAGAATTGTATACAATATACATCCCGAAATGCTTTTTCTTTGCAAACATCCACAAAAACAGAGGAGTGCCCACAAAGAATGAATGGCAGTCAAATGTTAGAATGCCAAAGCCCCCCCCATCTCCCCCCTCCCATGCGTAACCAGCAGCAAAGCTACAACTCCCCCTCCCCACCAAAAAAAGCATCAGCAGCCCCCACCGAGCACTTGAGCGTGCAGCAAAGCGTCAGTAAAGACACAGACTTGCAGTACCCCAAAGACTGTTCGTTCACCCAGTATTCGACACACCACAGGCTCTCTCTCTTTAGGGGAAAAAGAGGTGGCCTCGTTTCACAGCGAGAGCGGAGACATAACAAACAATTCGCTGATTTATGGTGTTATAAGGCGGTTGCGTGGCTTTTTCCGAGCCCCGTGCCCAAAGAGCTGGGGTCTCCGGACACACGGCCGGCAGCCGGTTTGCTGCGCTGACGTTCCGCCTCCCACAACGCATCGGGCAATGGCGGCACCGGCCTCAAACCCAGAGCCTTGAAGATCCGGCACTGCTCTTCCTCGGCATATCGAAAAGCGGCCGGTCGTGAGGCTCCAAAAGTGGGTCCCATTTCCGCAAAGAACCAAAGTCTGCGTTTAACTGCAGCTCAGGGTTCAAAAGAAACTTGAAAAGGATGAGAAGAGATACCAAAGATAGAAATAGAGCTGTTTCCAAAGACGGAAGCAAAGGAATCGCCGTTGGGCGCCATTGTCCCCCTAAGCTCCTGACCAATCAAGTATCTAACGGCCTCGGCCTTAAATGTACTCAATGACTGGGCCCCCACAGGTGCCTGTGGCAGTGAATCACTCTCTGGCTAAAGAAATTTCTCCTCATCTCCACTCTAAAAGCCCCTCTATTCTGAGGCCGTGTTCTCTGGTTTTAGACTCTTCCACCATAGGAAACATGCTCTCCACATCCACTCGGACAAAGCCTTTCAACACTTAATAGGTCTCAATCTTCTAAATTCCAGTTAGAGACTCAGAGCCATTAAATGCTCCTCTATGACAAGCCCTTCAATCTCAGAATCATTTTCATGAACCTTCTTTGAACCCTCTCTAATGTCAGCACCTCCTTTCAAAGAAAAGGGGACAAAACTGCTCACAATGCTCCAAGTGGGACCTCACCAGTGATTTATAAAGCCTCCTTGCTTTTACAACTTACAGTCATTTCGAGATGTTTGAGCCATACTGCAGCCACCAAGCAACAAATTTTATGCCACATTCAAGATTCACAATTGTTTAATATCATTTCCTGTACACAGATGTAACGAGAACAAAATAATTGTTACTCCGTAACCGATGCAATACAAAAAAAATTGCAAGGAATACAATAATTTAAAAAGATTACAAAAAATATAAATACGTAAGATAGTTTACATACATAGATTGATTGTGTGTCCATAAACTGACGCTAGGCCGTACATAACATGACCAACAGGAAATAATAAAGTTATGGTGGAGTTAGGGTTAATCACTTGGGGAAGGGAATTGTGTATTGGAAATGAGTTAAACAAGAGAATAAAATAATTGTTACTCCGTATCCGATGCAACACAAAAAAAACACAGAAGACAAAGAGCACAACAATAATGATAAACACAAATACATAAGATAGTTTCTACAATTTTCTGCATTATATGTTTCTATGTAAAATGAATCCCAAGGTAGTACGTGGTTTCATATGCGTATTTTGGTAATAAACTCTACTTCGACATGATGCCACGGCTAGCCGACTATTGTGGCTCGGAGTGTGGGAATCTGGGGTATAATCCTGCTGTCTCGGCAAGGAGTTTGTACATCTTTTCCATGGAATGCGCGGTTTTTCCGCGGGTCCAACGGGTCATTGTAAATTATCCTGTGGTTGGGCTAGGGTTGTCGGGGTTGCTCGGCAGCGTGGCTGAAGGGGCCACTGAACTAATCTGTGTTGTGCCTCTAAATAAATAAACAGACTGTATGTCCACAAAGTGATGCTGGATTGTACATAAGGTGACTGGCAGGAAATAATCAAGTGCTGGTGGAGGTGTTGCTTGGGGAAAGGAACTGTTTTTGAGTGAAAATAAATATAATTCTGAATCTGAAGCCTTTCTCACTTGTGCAATGTCTCTGCCAACAGGCGTATAAAGCTCGGGACGAGGTGCACTCTGTCAACGCCCAGCTCCTGCTGGACAACAGCAGGTATCGGCGGGAGATCTGGGGAATGGAGGAGAAGTATGACCGGCTGCAGATGGAGCTGACCAGGAAGGAGGGAGAGGTGTTGGTCTTACAGTACCGGCTGATGGAGCAGAGATCAACCAGCGCCAGCCTGGACCTTCCAGACCTCTGTGTAATACCTTTACCTCAGTCCTTTAAAGACCAGAGGACAGCGGGTCATAATTAGGCCATTAAGTGTAAATAAGGGTGAAAGAATAAAGAGAAAATTTACGAAGATGTTGCTGGGTCTGGCGGACCTGAGTTATAAGGAAAGATCGAATAGGTTAGGACTTTATTCCTTGGAGCATAGAAGATTGAGAGGAGATTTGATAGAGGGATACAAAATTCTGTAAGTATAGATAGGGAAAATGCAAGCAGGCTTTTCCCACTGAGGTTGCGTTGGACTATAACTAGAGGTCATGGGTTAAGGGTGAAAGGTGCAAAGTTTAAGTTGAATGTGAAGGGAAAGCTCTTCTCTCAGAAGGTGGTGAGAGTGTGGAACAAGCTGCCAGCACAAGTGGTGCACATGAGCTCGATTTCAACATTTAAGAGAAGTTTGGATAGGTACATGGATGGTAGGGCGATGGTCCCGGTGCAGGTCAATGGGAGTAGGCAGTTTAAATGGTTCAGCATGGTCTAGATGGGCCAAAGGGCCTATTTCTGTGCTGTACTTTTCTATGACTCTTTGACTCTAAGCTGCTTTTCCCAGACAGCAGTGAATCTGTGGAATTCTCTGCCCTGGGAAGCAGTAGAGGTAGCCTCACTAAATATATTTAAGACACAGTGCGATAGATTTTCGCAGAGCAGGGGAATGAAGGGTGATGGGAAAAAGGTCGAGGGGCTGGTCAGCCTTGATATTATCGAATGATGGGGCAGGCTCAACAGGCAAGATGGCTGACTCCTGTTTCCATCTCTTGTGATCAAAACAAAAGAGATATACAATATGGGAGGCCATACAGTCAGTGGTGTCTGTGTGGACCTATTATTCCCAGCTCTACACTGGGCCCCCACTCCCCTCCCCTCCCATCACCACTCTCAGTCCCGATGTAAGGTCTTCACCAGAAACATTTCCTCCAGAGATTCGGTTCAAGCCGCTGAGTTCCGCCAGCAGTTTGGCTGTTATGCCAGATTCCAGCTGAGAAGGGGTCATCTTTCTCCCTGGAAAACCTGCCAAGTGCAGCCTGAAGCAATCTGTGATGTGAAAAACGATCTAGTGCTTTCCCAGCACTTAGGATGAATAAATTCTTCTCTGGCTTCCATCCGGGTACAGGTATCAATGTTAGCTGACTTTTCGATGTCAAACTCCGCCATCTCCATCGCTGATGAAGAATTTTCCGCTCAGGTTCCCCCTAAACAGTTCAGCTTTCACCCCAGACCCATGACCTACTGATGCACCATCAATAACTCTCGGAGACGGGAGGTGAACGATAGGCTTTTATTAGCAGCAAAAGGGAGCACGGCATCTCGGAGACTGAGGGAGGAGTCTTTATACAGGGGTCAGTGGGAGGAGCCATAGGAGCAGTCAGCAGTGTCCAGACAGGTATACATAGTTCACCACACCTCTCGTTCTAGTCTCGCCCAGCTCAGTGGAAAATCAGGTGTAGTGTAATCCTGCTGAAGGGTCTCGGCCCAGTGCTCTTTTCCGTAGATGCTGCCTGGCCTGCTGAGCTCCTCCAGGATTTTGTGTGTGTTGCTGAGTGGGAATTGTATTTACCCTCTCTATACCCCTCATGTGCATGTGCCTGATGTAAACTGTACCAGTTTACGGTTACTATTCTATAGATTTGTTGAGTATGCGTGCAGAAAAAGAAACTCAGGGTTGTGTGTGATGACCTGTATGTACTCTGATGAATTTTACTTTCAACTTTGTACCTCCATCAAATCTCCACTCATTCTCCTGCGCTCCAGGGAATGAAGTCCGAACCATTCACTATAACTCAGTCCTCAAGTCCCAGCAACGTCATTGTGAATTTTCTCTGTATTCTTTCGCTCTCATTATGTGACTAGAACTGCACATAGTACTCCACCTTCGGCCTCGCCTGTCCTCTGCCGGTGCTCTGCCTGTTCAATTTCAAAATATCCGCGGCTGGTGCATCGGTAATGAAATATCTGACTGGCCTGGGACAGGACGGTTAGATTCCAGAGGCGGGTTTTAATTGGGGGTGGGGGGGGGGATGGCTCGCCAAACCACAGAGGCTGGAAGATTGGCTTTGCACAGCAGAACCACTGGACAAGGGTTCGGAGGCCTGGCGTCCCACACCACCAGGTTCAGGAACAGCCACTTCCCTTCAACCATTTTGTTTTTGAGCAAACTGGCAAAGTTCAAAGTACATTTATTATCAATGAGTATATACTATATACAGTGCTGATTTGTTTCCCCGCAAGCAGACACAAAAGAACTAGAAACTCAATACAATCCATCAACAAAACCTCACACAACAAAGACCATCAAACACAAATTGCGGAAACAATAAAAAATAAACAAATATCACACAGAACACGAAGAACAGAGTCTGCAAAAGTGAGCCCACAGCCGGGGAGCTAGTTCAGTGTCACAGCAGGTCCTGGGGCCCGCTGGCTGTAGGCCAGAGCCTCAGTACTAGTTCAGTGTCACAGCCAGTCCTGGGGCCCGTTGGATGTAGGCCACAGCCGGGGAGCTAGTTCAGTGTCACAGACAGTCCTGGGGCCCGTTGGCTGTAGGCCAGAGCCTCAGTATTAGTCAGTGTCACAGCCAGTCCTGGGGCCCGTTGGATGTAGGCCACAGCCGGGGAGCTAGTTCAGTGTTACAGCCAGTCCTGGGGCCCGTTGGCTGTAGGCCAGAACCTCAGTATTAGTCAGTGTCACAGACAGTCCTGGGGCCTGTTGGCTGTAGGCCAGAGCCTCAGTACTAGTTCAGTGTCACAGCCAGTCCTGGGGCCCGTTGGCTGTAGGCCAGAGCCGGGGAGCTAGTTCAGTGTCACAGCCAGTCCTGGGGCTCGTTGGCTGCAGGCCAGAGCCGGGGAGCTAGTTCAGTGTCACAGCCAGTCCTGGGGCCCGTTGGCTGTAGGCCAGAGCCGGGGAGCTAGTTCAGTGTCACAGCCAGTCCAGAAGCCTGATGTCTGCAGGCCACAGCCATGGAGACAGTTCAGCTCGGAGGTGAATGAAGCCACAGTGTAGCAACTCTTTGATCGCGTTGCACCAAAATCCTTTTGTTGTGTTTGCATTGTAGAAGTGTGTACAATTTCTGGTTTTCTTGTAAATGCAGCTTATCTGATGCAGCTGCAAGAAAGTTTTTCATTGCACCTGTGCATACGTGGACTTGTGCTTTGGCAATAACTTTCACATTGATGGTGTTTCACACCCCCCCAACAGTACTGAGCTACTCTGGGAATGGGCGGGGGGGGGTGGAGAGGGGGCATGAGCCCTGCTGGATCTGTTCAAAGTTCTAAGTGAATTTTATTAACAAAGTACATATATGCCACCATATACAACCCTGAGTTTCATTTTCTTGTGGGCATACTCAGCAAATCTATAGAATAGTGACTGTAACGGTTCTCTCCATCCAGCTAACGCCCGGTCCGACGAGCAGCAGTCTCGAGCCCACCGGCTTTGCCGAGGAATGGAGCAGCGTGGATCCTAAAGAAGGCAGGAGCCTCCCCGCATCCAACCTCAGCAGGCGGAATTGCGTCAAGGTACGGAGTTACCGAGTGTGGGAAGGGGGGGGGGGATCCATTACCTCTCGACCTCGAGTCATCCGTCCCTTCGCAGTATCAGCTCTCTACACAACGAGCGTCCAGACGCTCTCTTCCCAATCGCAGGGGACTTCAATCATCAACTTTTACCCAAGTTCCACCACAAGTCACCACAGCCATTAGGGGATAAACGGACTGGGCTCACACTCAACGTTTTAGGAATGGCTTCTTCTCCTCCGCCATTAGATTTCTGAATGGACAATGAACCCGTGAACGGTACTGTACCTCAGTAATTCTTTTGGTCTCATTTTGCACTACTCAGTTGCTTTAATTCTCTTCTGCACATATATTATAATTTATCTCGCGACTGCCCGTTCAGTGCTGGTGCTTAGAGCAGCAGTGAAGTTACGAAGGTCCTCCAGCTCTGACGGCGTTCTGGTGTTCCTTCATCCTGTCACTAGCTCGGTTTCACTGCTGTCCGTCACGTAAGTCCCGGGTCGAGACTTACCTGTTTGACCTGTTTGGCACGGGTGACCCCACCAAGAGCCAGAGCATAAAGCCCTGAATCCAGCCAACATGGCTCTTCGGGTCACGGAGGCACGCAAACCTCCAAACCCTACAATGAGGCAGTGGTCCTCTTGGAGGTGATACAATTTACACATTTTTTATCAGTACTTTGCAGTTTATAGTTTTATTCTGCATTGCGATGTACCACTGATATAGAGCAACAAATTTCACAGCATATCAGAGACATTAATTCTGATTCTGATCATATTTATGTGAACAGACACATTGCTTGCCAAAGCCACCCCACGCCCACATGGTGACCTCGCCACCCCACGCCCTCATCTTGACCTCGCCACCCCATGCCCCCATCTTGACCTCGCCACCCCACGCCCTCATGGTGACCTCGCCACCCCACGCCCTCATGGTGACCTCGCCACCCCACGCCCTCATCTTGACCTCGCCACCCCACGCCCTCATGGTGACCTCGTCACCCCACGCCCTCATCTTGACCTCGCCACCCCATGCCCCCATCTTGACCTCGCCACCCCACGCCCTCATGGTGACCTCGCCACCCCACACCCTCATGGTGACCTCGCCACCCCACGCCCTCATGGTGACCTCACCACCCCACACCCTCATGGTGACCTCGCCACCCCACGCCCTCATGGTGACCTCGTCACCCCACGCCCTCATCTTGACCTCGTCACCCCACGCCCTCATGGTGACCTCGTCACCCCACGCCCTTATCTTGACCTCGCCACCCCATGCCCCCATCGTGACCTCTTCACCCCACGCCCCCATCATGACCACGTCACCCCATGTCCTCATGGTGACCTCACCACCCCACGTCCTCATGGTGACCTCGCCACCCCACGCCCTCATGGTGACCTCGCCACCCCACGCCCTCATGGTGACCTCACCACCCCACGCCCTCATGGTGACCTCGCCACCCCACACCCTTATCTTGACCTCGCCACCCCACGCCCTTATCTTGACCTCGCCACCCCACGCCCTCATGGTGACCTCGCCACCCCACACCCCCACCTTGACCTCACTGACCACAATGTTAATCCCAGCATGAAGACATCTGCTGAAAATGTCAGTCATTTCCCTGGAGTCATAGAAAGATAGAAAATTACAGCACAGAAACAGAAGCCCTTCAGCCCATCTAGTCCTTGGCCTGCACTGGGACCATGCCCTCCATAACCCTCCCACACACATACCTATCCAAACTTCTATTAAATGTTGAAATCGAGCTGGCAGCTCATTCCACACTCACACGGCCCTCTGAGAAGATGGTAATCTTGAACTTCCTTCGTATTCAGGAGATCCATTGATCCTCTCTCTGTTGGTTCCGTGTCTGTCGTACCTCTGGGGTACAGTTCCGAATATTTGTAGTCCTCCGCATTTGGAGATCTCTCTGCATCTCAGTCCTTCCCTCCCCCTCACCCATGGCTGCTCCTCGGCATGGTAGCATAACGCTTTAGAGTGCAAACGATTGGGTTTCAATCCCTCCCGGTCTGTCAGGAGTTCGCATGTTCCCCCTGTGGGTTTCCCTCCAAGTTTCCTCCCACACTCCAAAGGTGTCCATTTGTGGGCGTGGTATGTTGGCACCAGAAATATGGTGGAATGTGTGAGCTACCCCCGGCATATCCCTGGACTATGTTGGCCTTTGACACAAAACACATATTTCACTGTGTATTCGATAAATAAAGCTAATATTTTTACTGTATATCCCTGTCTCCCTCCAGTCCTCCTCCCCACTCCATCTCCAGATCTCACAGTTTCTTTCTCACTCAAGGGATCTAACGATTCCCCCCTCCACAGGGAAGAGTGTCTGTATTCCCTCTAGGGTGCCATTCCAAAGATTCACAGCCATCCCCGTGAGGAAATTTCTCCACATCTCAGTCCTCACTGGCCCATCAGTGCTGGGAGTGAGACCTGTGAGGGCTGGACTTCCCAGAAATGGCCAGGCCCACTCAGATCCCCAGTGAAGGACAGAGACTCTCTCCTGTGGAGTGTTACGCTGGCTGCTGTACTACTCTGCAGCCATGTTAATGAGGGACCTTCTCACAGGCTCTTGCCATGGATTATAGTGAACACAAGTAACAGGTACTTAGAGTTGTAAAGGCAACTTTTGGCACATTGGCCTTCAAAGATCGAAGTACTGAGTACAGGAGACGGGATGCTGGAATTGTATAAGACATTGGTGAGGCCTAATTTGGAGTATTGTGTGCTCTTTTGAAAGAGTACGGAGAAAATGTACCAGGATGTTGCCGGGTCTGAAGGACCCAAGTTATCAGGGAAGATTGAACAGGTTAGGACTTTATTCCTTGGAACGTAGCAGGTTGAGAGGAGATTTGACAGAGGTATACAAAATTATGAGGGGTATAGATAGGGTAAATGCAAGGAGGTTTTTTTCCACTGAGGTTGGGTGGGACTAGAGGTCATGAGTTAAGGGTGAAAGGTGAAAAGTTTAAGGGGAACATGAGGGGAAACTTCTTCACTCTGAGGGCTGTGAGAGTGCAGAATGAACAGCCAGCACAAGTGGTGCTTGCGAGCTCGATTTCAATGTTTAATAGAAGTTTGGATAGGTAACTGAATAGGAGGAGTATGGCGGGCCCTGGTGGTGGTGCAGGTCAACAGGAGTAGGCAGTTTAAACGGTTCAGCATGCACTAGATGGGCCAAAGGGCCTGTTCTGTACTTTTCTATGACAAGCTGCCAGAGAATTGTGAAACTTGCCGGCTGAAGGAGACAGAGTTGAGAAGATGCAGCAGAAATCCTAGACTTGGAACTTTGTCGTCACTGATTAACTGCCAACGTACACTCTTTCCTCAGCCGCACTTTATTTACTCGTGCACAGGGAGGACAGCCTGGCCCCTGTTCTGAAGTCTGAACAAAGAAGTGCCATTCTTACACAGAAATTGACCAGTTGTACACGGATACTGACCAATTGGTAACCCGGGTCCCTGCCACCAAACCTTTCTGAAGTTTGAACAAAGAAATGTAATTTTTATACAGAAATTGTACATGAAAACTGATCCAGTGGAAACTTTGTGCACTTCTGAATCGCCACTGTTTGCATGTTTAAATCACAGTGCATATTGCTGCTGTTAATAACTAATTAAATCTGCATGTCGAAGGTCAATAATACTCGAGAATTATAGGATTATCCCTTAGTTTGCAACTTTATCTTGCCTTGATCTGCTCGGTAACCGTGGTTCCCAGGCCGTACAGAAAGGCTGTACAAGAATTAGGCTTTGGAGGGCAAAGTTCAGCCTGGATGACTGTACTCCGTCAGCACTCTGTGTTTGTCAGCTTATCATCTTACCTGTTGCTTCTGTGACTTTGCAATCAGAGGCAGGCCGGCCAAAGCATTGGCACTCTGTCCCGTTAGCACCCCATTTTGACCGCAGTCTCCATAATTACAGTGCGGCAGCCGGCAGGGGACGGGGCTGCAGGCGGACCGCGGTCAGGAGCCTGACCCGCTGAAGTAGGATAGGTGTGTCCAACTGGGTTCACTGAAGAGGACACAACTAGGAGTGGGTTCACCTACCCGACTGCCGGCCCACGTGGGTGGTGAGGAACATCGGAACATTTGACCATCCCTCTGTCTAATCCTGCCCTTCCTTTCCTTCCAGAGACAGGAATTCTCGTCAGTCCAAATGCCGGAGTTTCCAGGTGAGTCTTTGATCGTCAGCGGCCACACGATGTGGTGCGTTTGCGTTAGGACTGAATCGCTGTCAATACACTATCTATTCAATATCGGTACATCTCATTATACTAAGATGAACAGGGATTGTCAGTAAAACTAATCCAAAGTGTCACAGACAGAATGCGGAGGAGCTCAGCAGCTCAGGCAGCGTCTGTGGAAATGAACAGAGTCCTGATGCGGCCTCCTCAATGTCAGTTACTTCCGTCGTAAATTGGGGGACCATCTCATCAAGCTCCTCCATTCAATCCAACACAAACGGGAATTCCCTGCGGCTAAACAGCTTAATTCCCATTCCCATTCCTGTTCTGTCATGTCAGCCCATTGCCTCCATTTGTACCAAGATGAGGCCGTCTTCACCGTGGAAGAGCCACAACTTAATCCCACCAGGGCAACCTCCAACCTGATCGCATGAATATCGATTTCTCCTTCCAGAAAACAAATCCCCCCCCCCACCTCCTCTATTCACCACTCTGACCTTTTACCTCTTCTCACCTGCCTATCACTTCACCCTGGGTTCCCTCCTCCTTCCCTTTCTCCCACAGTCCACTCTCCTCTCCTATCAGATTCTTTCTTCCCCGGCTCTTGACCTTTCCCACCCACCTTCCAGCCAGCCTCCTTCTCCTCCCCCCACTTTTCTATTCTGGCATCTTCCCCCTTCCTTCTCAGTCCCCGATGAAGAGTCTCGGCCCGAAACATCGACTGCTTATTCATTACCATAGATGCTGCCCGACTTGCTGAGTTCCTCCAGAATTCTGTGTGTTTCTCTGAATTTCCAGCAACTGCAGACTTTATAATACACAATGTGACTTTGAAGCGGTAATTGTTGTAATGAGATAATGTTGCAACTCCACGAAACTGTGGTCAGACCACATTTGGAATATTGTGTTCAGTTCCGGTCATCCCGTTATAGGAAGGATGTGGAGCTTTAGAGAGGGTGCAGTGGAGATTTACTGGGATGCTGCCTGGATTAGAGAGCTTTCCTTCAAGTCAAGGTCAAAGTAAAGTTTATTTTCTAAGTATGTACGTATGTGTGTCATGTGCCACCTGGAGTTTCATTTTCGGAAGGAATTTACAAGAAAATAAAGAAATACAATAGAATTTATGGATATTATACTTCTACATCAACAATGACAGACAAGCAATCAATGTGCAAAAGAAGACAAAATTGTGCAAATAAAGTAATAAATAACACTGAGAACATGGGATGCAGGGTCCTTGAAAGTTCAGAGTTTTATTGCTGAGCTACAGATCGAAGTTTCAGCCCTTAGAGCTGCACCACCCAGCAATTCCCAATTCAATCCCAGCCAGGACGATTCACGATGATTAATTAACCTACCAACCGGTACGTCTTTGGACTGTGGGAGGAGACCGGAACACCCGGAGGAAACCCATGCGGTCACAGGGAGAACATACAAACTCCTTACAGGCAGTGACGGGAATTGAACTGGAGTCGTCTGTGCTGACCGCTGCACTACCATGCCGCCCTGCAGTGAGTGAAGTTATCCGCACTGGTTCGGGAGCCTGATGGTTGTAGGATTCCTGGATCTGGGGAGCCTTATGAAAATAGGTTGAATATTTTCCTGCACGAATTGAAAGCTCTCTCGTAACAACTTCACCTTAGAAGAGGTAGCGTGGTTTTACCGTGTTGTTGTCTATTTTCCTATCGAGAACCATCAGTGAATGTTCGAAATGCTCAGCCCAGACAGGCATATCCTCTGAATTTTCTTTCAAAGTTTTCCCCTTTCCAGTGCTGGATTCAGGAAGCTGCTTTCCACTTCTTAAGGATTGTGACATAATAACAACTATTTCCCTCTAAGATCCGACAAATAAAAGTAAAAAATTCAAATTTTAAACTGGGGAGAAGGAAGAATTAATCGCAGCCACACAAAATGAGTGTCACTCCATTGGGCAGTAGGCGGAGACTTTTTCCCAGGGCAGAAATGGCTAATATAAGGGGGCATCATGCTAAGGTGATTGGAAAGAAGTATAGATGGGTTGTTGGTGAGTGTGTGGAACGCACTGCCAGGGAGTGGGGTAGAGGCAGACACATTACTGGCAGTTAAGAAACTCTTGGATGGGCACATGGACGAAAGAAAAATGGAGGACTGTGCAGGAGGGAAGGGTTAAATTGATCTCAGAGTAGGTAAAAAGGTCAGCAAAAGATCCTGGGCTGAAGGGCCTGTATTCTTCTATTTTCGATGAATGAGCCCAGTCATTGATGTGACGAGACATTAAGGCACAATCTGTGATTTAAAGAAAGCCTTGCATTTCTGTATCACCACCCACATCCATTTTCAGAGGCCCTTTTATTTACAGAAATTTACATATGTTTATTCACTAATGAAATACATACGATAAATCAGGGGTTCACTAAACTATTTGCAACTGCAAATTAAAATTTGATTTCTATTATCTACAAAGCATACAAGCCCCTGTGGTGGCCCACTGTTCTTGGAATTCCTTCATAGACACTGCGTGCTCCTTCTCCAAGGGCACTCAGGCACAGACGTAGCCCCGGAGGAGGGGCAGGCAGTCTGCTTGGGCAAAGCCCTCAATCGCCCGGCACCTGCACCCGTGATTTGTTCCAGAGGCCCCTTGCCACAACTGGAAACGCAGCAGTCAAATTGTGCATGGCAAGATCCCACACAGTGTTGCGAGAGTGATCAGGTATCTTGGAACTACGAAAGAGGGGCAAATACTTTTCCAATATTGTCTCAACGTCTTTTGTACCTTCCTGAGATATCCCCAACCTTCCCTCCACTGCCCCCCTTGCGATACAAGATCCCCACAGACAGGTTTGAGCCCACAACCCCACAGATTCAAAGGTCATAATGAGCTACACCAGGAAATTGACACATTGCATGCAACTCCCACCTGAGTGAAGTCTCCATCGAGGTCAGTGGTGTCGTTTTAAGAGGGAAACACAACTAGCGTTCCTTCAGCTCTGACGGGGGTTTTGGATTAAGTGTGATCCCGTGTTTGCCTGGACCCTGACAGGCTGGAAAGCTATTTCGAGTTTCCACAGAAATCCCGAGAATCTAGAGAAATTCCGTAGGAGGGTCAACTCAGAGAAAGCTGGTCTTACTGAAACCACAGCATGGGCCAACAGAGCTAACTCAGGCTGGAACAGAACGTTGTGCAGCAGATAAAGCAAGTTAGTGATGCAGAGGGCAGCTTGGGCTGAAAATCACACTGGCTACAGGAAAGCAGGTTCCATCACCAAGACACTCACCACCCACGCCACGCTCACTTCTCACAGCTGTCATCAGGAAGTGCGTAGAGAAACCTTCAGTACCATACCATCATGTTGAAGAACAGTTTTACCCTTCAACCGTCAGGCGTGGAAAATTTCACTCACTCCCACAGTGAACTGATTCCACAATCTATGGACTTGTTCTTAAGGACTCCTCAACTCTGTTCTTCATAATCTTTGTTTTTTTTTCCCCCTTTTTTTGCATTTACAGTTTGATGTCTTTTGCACGTTGGTTGTTTCCCAGTCTGTGTAGTTTTTCATTGATTCCATTGTGGTTCTTTGTATCTATTGTGAATGCCCACAAGAAAATGAATCTCGGGGTAGTGTATGATGACATATATGTACTTTGGTAATAAACCTATTTTGAACTTTGAACATTTTAGAGTTCCTGTTCACGTAGAAAATGCTGGAGGAACTCGACAGGTCAGTCAGCATCTACAGAGAGGTATAAACACTCAATTTTTGGACCAAGTTCCTTCATCATGTTTATTCCCCTCCATAGATGCTGCCTGACCTGCTGGGTTTTCCCAGCAATTTGTGTGTGTTGCTCTGGATTTCCAGTAGCTGCAGAATCGTGTGTGTTTATGAACTGCTGTTCACTGAGCAGGCTAATTGCATTGCCACAGCAGTGATTTCTGTTGTTCTGATTCACAGAGAGTGAATGTGGTGAAGAAACGCCTGCGATGGTATGTCTCTTCTGATTTTAGCATGCAACCGCTTTGCGGGTTCACCTTTGCCACTTCATCTTGACTTCCTCCTTAATACTTGCCGTTGCCCTCCCTCCTCATTGTCTACCTGCACTTCATGTTTTCCTGTAACTAGTGGACAAAGCACTGGGGAGGGTCACCTCACTCTGGTGTTTCTCCTTCACTCTCCTCTCCTATCAGATCCCTTCTTCTTCAGCCTTTTATCTCTTCCACCTATCACCTCCCAGCTTCTCACTTCATCCCACCTACCCACCTTCCCCCTCACCTGGCTTCACCTATCCCCTGCCAGCTTGAACACCTTCCCCTCCTCCCCACCTTCTTATTCCGGCTTCCTTGCCCTTTCCTTTCCAGACTCAGAACAAAACATGGACTGTTAATTCATCTCCATAGATGCTGCGTGACCTGCTGTGTTCCTTTAGCATTTTGTGTGTGACCCATTTGTGCTTTTATTAATAACTCCGGACTCCTGGGATCCAGGAGAGGCGGGCAGAACCCTTTCCTTCACTTCTCTAACTCCAGATAACCAAATTGCCATTTAAAGTGGACATGGTAGAATGGGCTTACACTGTTTGTCCCTTCTCCATTCTCTGTTGCAGGAAGTCCTCTGGCTAGACATCGAAAATGAGCAGAACATCAACAGGTTCTCGATGATTCCCTTCCCACCTTGCAAGTCCTCTTTGATGCGACGCGTTAGAGACGAGGAACTCAGCAGCAGGTGACGCAGTAACTGCGACGTGGCAAACGTACAGTCAAAGCTCGTCCGCATCGGAGGCGCAGGTCCCAGCTCAGGTCAACCCCCAGACTCTTGATACAGATGCCACCCCGCTCCCCAAATCTAAGGGTCCTTCGGTATTCATTGGGCCACAGCCTGGGATCTCTGTGTTGAGTTTGCTTGAGTTGAGTAAATTCACCAATCCAGTTTAGATATGGTGTCAAAGGGCTTGGCTTTTTCATTGGTTGGACTCAGTTAGTAGGTCATGATAATAGTCTCTTCATTAAAAGTTCAAAGTTTTGCCCCACGTTCTTCATCCAGCTTTCCCAATGAGATCTTGTTCACCGTCCGCTTTTCTTTTCACCCAGGTTTGAATTCGGGCCCCTCCGGAGTTCAAAGGATTTTGGCAACAGTTGTCCAGGTACCTGCCTGCAGAAATGTCTGAACATCCCAGGGGGGTGGGTGGGGTGGAGAGGGTAGGGAACTGCGAACTCTGGAGTAGGAGCTGAAAATCCTCATCAACTGCCCTCGTTCTGCACCTACCACCGTTCCCTTTGGGGTTGATTTCAGCCTGAAACCCCGTGAAGGTGATGAACAACTGCCGTACCTCCCATTTCAGTGCCATTGTTCCGTTATCATAATCATATCTATTATCACTCATTTATAAAGCGTCACGGTAGTGTAGTGGTTAGCACAACGCGTTGCTGTACCAGCGACCCGGGTTCAATTTCCACCGCTGCCTGTAAGGAGTTCGTACATTCTCCCTGTGACTGCGTGGGTTTCCTCTCAAAGTCCAAAGATGTAGGTTAATTGGTCATTGTAATGGTCGTGTGATCAGACTGGGGTTAAATCAGGGGATGCTGGGCGGTGCAGATCGAAAGACTGGAAGGGCTTTTATATATATCTATATCTACCTTGAAATGTATTGGTTTGTGGCAGTGGTCGAGAAGCAGAATCTCTCTTTTTCCATTCACTATCTGGTTCCTCTCTTAACCCTTCTCTTGTCTGCACCTGTTCATCACCTCCCTCTGGGTCCCCTCCTCGTTCCCTTTCTCCGATGGTCCACTTTCCTCTCCTATCAGACTCCTCCTTCTCCAGCCCTTTTCCTCTCCCACCTCCCACCTCCCAACATCTCACTTTATCCCTCTCTCCCCCACCCACCCACCTGGTCTCACCTGTCAACTTACACTTGGTACTCCCCTCCGCACTCTCGTTCTGGCTTCTCCCCCACCCTCCTTCCCAGCCTGAAATATCGACTGTCACTCCTCTCCATCGATGCTATCTGACCTGCTGAGTTCCTCCAGCGTTGTCAGTGTGGTACACAGGAGATGCATCTGTCTGTGGTAACCCCTTCACTCTCCACCTTTGCTTCAAACCCATCACCTCCTCCATTATTTTGCCTCCTGTAATTGTCCTGACGAAGGGTCTCGGCCTGAAACGTCGACAGTGCTTCTCCCTATAGATGCTGCCTGGCCTGCTGTGTTCCACCAGCATTCTGTGTGTGTTGTTTGAATTTCCAGCATCTGCAGATTTCTTCGTCATCTTTTTCTCCTTCTTTCACATTTATCAGTGAAGTCAGCAGCGTGTGGCCTTTGCCCAGGCTCTCCCTTCTTTACAGCCTATCCTTTGGTCACCTTCCCTAAAGAGCTTTCCTCTGGGCCACCCCGGGATGGGCAGCACTGTGGCGCAGCGGGTAGAGTGACGTCCCCCAGTTCGATCCTGGTGTGTGAGTGTGTGTCTGTGTGTGTGTGTGTTTGTGTGTTTGTGTGTGTGTGTGAGAGTGTGTGTGTGTTTGTGTGTGTCTGTGTGTGTGTGTGTGTGTGTGTGTGTGTGTGTGTTTGTGTGTGTGTGTGTGACTGTGTGTGTGTGTGTGTGTGTGTGACTGTGTGTGTGTGTGTTTGTGTGTGTCTGTGTGTGTGTGTGTGTGTGTGTGTGTGTGTGTGTTTGTGTGTGTGTGTGTGAGATAGAGTGAGTGAGTGAGTGCGTGTATATATAGTTTGCCAAATATCATGAGGAAATGCTTCAAGTGTGTTCATTGGCACAATGAAAGCCTGAGCTGTTTTGTCTGCAGATCAAATTCAAAACCTGTGCTTATCGTTCACTGCTGGCTCAGAGAGGAATCCCTTGTCCCCATGTTCGACATTACTGGCCAGCGATTCGAACAGCGTCAGAGCCGACACTGACAGGAGGTAACTCACAGACTCCGATCCAGCCTTCGCACGCCCTCAGCCTCACCAATACTGCGCACTCCCCCTCTGTCCTTCACTTCGACCATCATCCTCTTCACCCCTCCATCCTCCAGCCCTCAAACACCTTCCATTCCTCCATCCATCACCCATCCCTCTACCTGTCACCATCACCCTCTGCCCCTCCATCAGTCCACAGCTCACCCACTTCCACCAAACAGCCCTCCTGCTCCAAGCCTAACCCTAACCCTCTGCCCAACTCTCTAGCCCCTCCACTGATCAACCACCTTCATGACATTCCTCAACTCACCTGAACCTCAATGACTCCCTCCAATCCTCCACACCTCTAACCTTCAACCACCTCCTCCAGCCATCTGCCCTTCATCCTCCAACCTCTCTACCTGTCACTGTCACCCCTCACCCTCTACCCCTCCTCCCCTCACCCTCCACCCCTCACCCTCTACCCCTCCTCCCCTCACCCTCCAACCCTCACCTACCCCTCCGCCCATCACCCCTCACCCTCTACCCCTCCACCCATTATGCCTCACCCGCTACCCCTCCGCCCATCACCCCTCACCCGCTACCCCTCCGCCCATCACCCCTCACCCGCTACCCCTCCGCCCATCATCCCTCACCCGCTACCCCTCCGCCCATCACCCCTCACCCGCTACCCCTCCGCCCATCACCCCTCACCCTCTACCCCTCCGCCCATTACGCCTGGTTACAGGCTTTGCTCTTGGTGCAGGACACAGTCTCTGTCGTTGTCTTTGCCGGACCTCAGCAACGTCAAGCATGAGCGTGATCGCGTCCTCAGGGAGCTCGAGGGTGATGCAGCCACCATCTTGGACAGCCCTGAGCCGGAGCAGCACTACAAACTACTGGGGGTGAGTCAGATCTTCAGGGTTCTGATGTTTCAACAAGTCGAGAAGGAGGCGCAAAACGTGCTGCTTCATGATCATTGACAGAAAAAGGGACTGAAAGTGCTAGAGTGCTAACTGCGAAGGGAAAGCTGAGATTCAAATTTCGCCTGGCAGAGAGCAACTATACTTATACCACACAGGTGAGGAAAATTTCATTCAAATTTATAAATAAACATTAACCAATTGGAAAAGTAGCAAGTTAAGACCATAAGATAGAGGAGCAGAATGAGGCCATTTGGCCCATCGAGTCTGCTCCACCATTTCATCATGGCTGATCCATTTCCCTCTTGGCCCCAATCTCCTGCCTTCACCCCGTATCCCTTCATGCCCTGACTAATCAAGAATCTATCAACCTATGTTTTGAATGTACCCAAAGACTTGGCCTCCACAGCTGCTTGCAGAAACAAATTCCACAGATTAACTACTCCCTGGCTAAAGAAATCCCTCCTCATCACCTTCCTAAATGGATGTCGCCCTATTCTGAGGCTGTGAGCTCTGGTCCTAGATGCCCCTACTTCGTATAGGAAATATCCTCTCCACATCCACTTTATCGAGGCCTTTCAACATTCAATAGGTTTCAATGAGATCCCCCTCGTTCTTCTAAACTCCAGCAAGTAGCCATCAACCACTCCTCATATGACGAGACTTTCAACCCCAAAATCATTTTCGTGAGCCTCCTTTGAACCCTCTCCAATGTCAGCACATCCTTTCTTAGATAAGGGGCCAATGAGAAAACACTTATTCAAGTGATGCAGAACAAAGAGCTTCCAGAGTTTTCCAGAATTATACTTTGCTTAGCCACCAGGGGCATATTAAAACTGTTATACATATAAGAACTACTTAAAATACAAGCAGATAATTAATTGTAAAGCTGCAAAGAAAATAACAATTAAACAGTCGAATATAAGAATTAAATAGTCAGATTCAACAGTGCCAGGGTCTCAGTGCCCATCTGTCCCTATGTTGGTCAACTATACCCGAGCCTCTACTTGTTAGTGTTGGACAATAAATGCTAGTGTTGCCAGTGTCTCCCAGGTAATGATGACAATAATGATAATGATTGACTTTATTTTTCACAAGAATATCTACACATCCACCAATAACAGGACTGGAACTGCCCAATCATCCACCAATGACAGGACTGGCACTGCCCAATCATCCACCAATGACAGGACTGGCTCTGCCCAATCATCCACCAATGACAGGACTGGCTCTGCCCAATCATCCACCAATGACAGGACTGGCACTGCCCAATCATCCACCAATGACAGGACTGGAACTGCCCAATCATCCACCAATGACAGGACTGGCTCTGCCCAATCATCCACCAATGACAGGACTGGAACTGTCTAATCATCCACCAATGACAGGACTGGCTCTGCCCAATCATCCACCAATGACAGGACTGGCTCTGCCCAATCATCCACCAATGACAGGACTGGAACTGTCTAATCATCCACCAATGACAGGACTGGCTCTGCCCAATCATCCACCAATGACAGGACTGGAACTGTCTAATCATCCACCAATGACAGGACTGGAACTGTCTAATCATCCACCAATGACAGGACTGGCACTGTCTAATCATCCACCAATGACAGGACTGGAACTGTCTAATCTTCCACCAATGACAGGACTGGAACTGCCCAATCATCCACCAATGACAGGACTGGAACTGTCTAATCATCCACCAATGACAGGACTGGAACTGTCTAATTATCCACCAATGACAGGACTGGAACTGTCTAATCATCCACCAATGACAGGACTGGAACTGTCTAATCATCCACCAATGACAGGACTGGCTCTGCCCAATCATCCACCTCACAGCACACTTTCAACCCCTGATATCTGTGGGCATGTCTCAGCATTGTAAAGAAGAAAGATTAACTTTATCACATGGGCGTCAGAGTATCGAAACATATGTTTGTGTCAACAACCAGCACAGTCCGAGGATGAGCTAGGGCAGCCCACGTGTCACCATGCTACTGGCACCAACATAGCACGCCCAAGGTTTACTACCCTAACCCGTATGTCTTCGCACTGCGGAGAAATCCGGGGCACTCGGAGAAACTTCATGCAGTCGCGGGGAAATCGTACAAACAGCGGTGGCAATTGCACCCCGATTTTCTGATCCCTGGTGCTGTATAAAGTGTTACGCTAACCGCCAGGGTTCTGTGCCACATCACCTGCTACTGTGCCACCCAACACACAGATTCTGAGCTTAAACCTGTCCCAGGATATAAGAGACTGAAAATGTTGGAACAGAATATAGAACATTAAAGAGGACAGGACAATGTTGTGTCGGATTTTTAACCTATTCTAAGACCAATCTAAACCTTCCTGCATACATAACACTCGATTTTACTCTCACCCATCAAACTGTCCCTTAAATGCCCCTAATATATCTGTCTCTACCACCACCCCTGCAATTCTGAGCAACACACAAGATGCTGGAGAAACTCAGTGGGTCAGACAACATCTATGGCAGGAAAAGCCCCCAGTGGCTGCCAGGAGCAGATGATAAAGTTCTGGAGGGACCTGATCCTGTACTCAGTCAGGGCTTTCTAACCAGTGGCAGTTGTCCTTCATGGCACCAGATGCCCAGGTCTGATGGTGTCTGTGCGGAGTTGGCATGTGTGAATTTCATTCAAGTGCGCCAGTTTTCTTCCCAATGACGTGCGGGTCAGAAATCGGAACAAGATAGGAGAGTAGCTTAGCTCATGGTGGAGTGGCGGAGCAGACTCGATGGGCCGAGTGGCCTACTTGGTGGATTTGGCCTACTTGGCCCAATTGGTGGATGAATTGAGCGCCTTGGTAGCGTAGCAATTAGCGCGACACTATTACAGCTCAGGGCGTCGGAGTTCAGAGTTCAATCCATCGTCCTCTGTAAGGAGTCTGTCCTCTACGTGGAATGCGTAGTTTTCTCCGAGTGCTCCAGTTTTCTCCCGCAGTCTAAGGACATGCCGGTTAGTAGATTAATTGCCCTGTGCTTCGTTTATCGGGGGTTGCTGGGCAGCACGGCTCGAAGGGCAGAAGGGCCTGCTCCAGACTATATCTCTAAAATGAACTGAATAAATAAATGGCTGCGAGGTAAAGGTTGTCCCAGCCACCTGGGTGAGTGGTGTAACCCAGGGGAGGTGTGGGGAGGGTAACATCGATCAAGGTAGGAGTGGTGTAACCCAGGGGAGGTGTGGGGAGGGTAACATCGATCAAGGTAGGAGTGGTGTAACCCAGGGGAGGTGTGGGGAGGGTAACATCGATCAAGGTAGGAGTGGTGTAACCCAGGGGAGGTGTGGGGAGGGTAACATCGATCAAGGTAGGAGTGGTGTAACCCAGGGGAGGTGTGGGGAGGGTAACATCGATCAAGGTAGGAGTGGTGTAACTGTACCCAATGGGCCAAGAAGATGCATCCCATCAGGCGTAGCTGGGCTGAATGTGGACAAACTTTTGGACTCATCCTGTGTTTGAACGTTTCCACAGCTGGACAAGGAAAACAAGCAGAGGACCACGCTGCCAAACTGCGCTGGGAAGAGAGCCTTCTGGACCGTGCATCCGTGTGCTTTGCCGGATCCCCTTCAGTTCCAGCCAAGCAGGGGTAAGTGGGTCAGGAGTGTGCTGCAACCTGTCAGTTGTTTCCTCCTGGAAGCCGTCTTTGGTTGGTCCTCTCGCCGTTGGCAACTGTGCCTTTGGTACGTAAATCCTCTCCAAATATTGTTTCATCACAAGGTGCCTCACCTGAAAACAGATGGTTACCAAAACCTACCTCTGACCAGCCTGTTGTCTTTATGCTCCCATGTGGCTTAGTCTGGGACTCAGAGTCACGCTGTGTGAAAACACTGATCCATACCAACCAAAATTCCGAGTCAAAATAGCCCAATTTTCCTGTATTTGGACAATTTCCCTCGATACCTTTCCTATTCATGTACCTGTCCAAGTCCCTATTGAATATTAATCACGTACCTGCCTCAAACACTTCCTCTGGCAGATTATTCCACATACTAATTCTAACTGGCCGTATCACCAGCTGGTATGGAGGATCGAACCAAGCTGTAGAGAGTTATAAATTAATCAGCTCCATCACGGCCATTAGCCTCTGTAGTATCCAGGATATTTTCAAGGAGCGATGCCTCAAAACAACAGTGTCCATCATTAAGGAACCCCATCACCAATGCCCTCTTCCCATCGCTACCTTCATGAAGCAGATAGAGAAGTCTGAACTCTCAATATTTCAGGGACAGCTTCTTCTGAATGGACATTGAACCCATGAACACTACCTCCTGGGTTTTATTTTTATTTTTGCAATACTTAATTAATTTAACTAGATATATTATAATTCACATTCTGTTCACTATTATTATGTATTACATTGAACTATCACTGCAAATTCGACAGTTTTCATGACATATGCCAACGATATTAAACCTGATTCTGGTTCTGCCACTGACCACCCTCCGGTTGAATCACTCCACCTCAGCTCCTCTCACCGTTAGGACTCTGTCCTCTCACCGTAAACCTGTGCCCTCTAGTTCTTGATTCGCTGAAGAAGACAGTGTACATTCATCATATCAATGCTCCTTGCACCTCTGTGAGATCATCCCTTATTCTTCTATACTCCAATGGATAAAGTTTTAACCTGCTCAGCCCCCCTCCCTAAGTCACTCCCTTGAATTCCGGCAACAACTTTGTAAATTGTCTCTGTACTCTCTCCAGCTTAATGGCATCCCTCTTATGACAGGGGTGATCAAATGCCCCAATATTCACAAATATTCCAAATGCAGCCTCAGCTACAATTGCAACACTGAATGCAATGCCCTGGCTGAACATCTGCTTGCTCTTGCTTGGGCATGGAAGAGTTAAGCCCAGGAACCAGCCCTCCGGCCCTCAATGTTGTGTCAAACCAGCTGAAAAAGAAAATCAAAAAATCCCCAAAACAATTCTCTCCTCCCTTCACTACGTCCATATCCCTCCATATTCCTCACATCCATGTGCCTCTCAAAAGCCTCTAATGTATGTGCCTCTACCACCAGACCAGGCATCCACCCCTCTGAGTGAAAAACTTACCCCTCACATCCCCCTTCAATATACCCCCTCTCACCTTCAATGCATGCCCTTACTGGTGTTAGACATTTCAACCCCGGGAAATGGATACTCCCTGTCTATCCTGTCTGTCTTTCATATTTCTGTTGGTCTTTTAATGCATTTCTACAAACCAACTACAAAGAAAAGAAACCCAACAGCAAAATAAAAATACAGCACAAAATAAACATATCAAAAGTATAATTCATAACAATAAGAAAACAGCACCCAGAATAAAATCATATAAAGTTAGTATCCTCTCCTCCCACCCACTAGAAACCTCCAGGACAATCATTACATTATGTAAAAAAATAAGGAGAGCATTCAACCCTCCCCCCCAAAACTGTAAATATAGTTAAAAAAAGAATAATAAGGCCTACTACAAAAACTATAATGTAATTTCCATCAAAAAGAAACCATAAGACTTAGAGGGGAAAAAAGCTGAAAGTAAGAATAAGCTTAATCTAAAGAGGAGTTATGAAAATAATCAAGAAAAGGCCCCCCACACCTTTTGAAATCGTCTCTCATATTCTTATAAACCTCTGTCAGATCTCCCCTCGGCCTCCGACACTCCAGAAAAAACAGCCCCAGTTTGTCCAGCGTCTCGTGATAGCACATGCCCTCTAAACCGGGCAGCACCTCACAAACCTTTTCTGCACCCTCTACAGAGCTTCAACGTTCATCCTATAGAGGGGCAACCAGAACTGGAGACAATACTCCAGATGGGGCCTAACCAGAGTCTATAATGTCGTGACTTTTGAACTCAATGTTCTGACTAATAAAGCAAAAATTCTGCAAGCCTCTTACCCATCTTATCGATCTGTGTAGCCACTTTCAAGGAGCTATGAACTTGAATCCCAGGATCTCTCTGCTAGTGACACTGTATATGGACAATGTTGGGTGAACGGTGCACACACGCACCAACGGGCTGGTGGCCGATTCACCCTCCTCAGTCACTGTCTGCTCTGTGCAAGGCACCAGTAATAATTTGTGGATGTCTAGCCTACAGGACGCTTCAGAGTGTGCGGCAGGACAGCGAGCGGCTGAATGAAGACTCCTTCTACATCCGAGTGAACCTCAATATTCTGGGACAGGTCGACAACTGCTCCTTGCAGGTGAAGTGTGATGAGATTTTGAACGTGTTGGACACCGAGTGCCACTCGGGCAGCGAGTGGCTCTGTGCTCGTGTGGACCCAGTCACTAAGCAGGACCTAGAGCAAGGAACCATTCCCAGCTATAACAGGTACAGTGGTGTGGGGGACTTGCAAGATTTATCAGCAACATCACGTCAGTGTCTATGACCTGCAGGTACTTTATTCAAAGGGGTGTTGTTGTGGGGGGAATCAGAAGCTACCGCAACTTCTCCCAATAGTGGGAGGTTGGTTTGTCCAGAAACAAAAGCGCAGAAAGTGGAGCCATCGTATCGGGTCAGAGGCTTTCCTCAGAGTGAGGGGCGGGCCGGGAGGGGTTATGTGGTGCCATGGGGAGGAGTGAGGTGTGTGGCCAAGGATGACAGGTTATAACAGGTCAGGAGATAACTCCATGTAAATTCTGTGCCACAAAATGGTTGAAAAGATTAATCGACAGGATTCTACTTTCCTGCGACAGCGCCTACTAACCTAATCATTCCTGGAACGTGGGAGGAAACTAGAGAGGAAAACACGGGGAAAACGTACAAAATCCTTACAGAGGGCAGCGGAATTGAATCTGGTTCACTTGCACTGTAATGGTGTTACACTAACCAGTACGCTATCGTGCTGACATGACTCCTCAAGGGTAATTAGGGGCGGATTACTAAATGCTGGCTCAGCCCACATCCCTCCAAGAGGACAACCTTGTCGAGGTTTGGAGGCTGGCGTGCCTCAGTGACCCAGAGAGCGATGTTGGCTTTATGCCTTGGTTCTCATTGGGGTCACCCATGCCAAGCAGGTCAAAGGGTAGCGGCCAGACTAAGAGTGGTCTACTGGTCCTCTGGGTTCGGGGGTTCAGCTCAGGGCTAACAACCCTGACTGGTGAAAAAAACGGTTGTTATAGAAACAGCAATGAAGAATCCTTCTACGTCTGAATGGCAAAGGATATACAGAGGTGGAGGACCTTCATTTCTGCCCTAAGTAGCACCAAGTGACATAGGCAGTAAGTTAGCCCACATGACTTGACCAAACGGAGTACAGATGAATCACAGAGACTGAAATCAGAAATGCTGGGATGAACTCAGGCAGTCGGTATCTGTGGAAGGAGAATTCAGACAACGTATCGGGTCAGAGCCCGTTCCTCAGAATGACAGGTGGGTTGTGTGGGGGTTGCCATGAGACAGACAGACAGACATACTTTATTGATCCCGAGGGAAATTGGGTTTTGTCACAGCCGCACCAACCAAGAATAGTGTAGAAATATAGCAATATAAAACCATAAATAATTAAATAATGATGAGTAAGTTATTCCAAGTGGAAATGAGTCCAGGACCAGCATATTGGCTCAGGGTGTCTAACACTCTGAGGGAGGAGTTGTAAAGTTTGATGGCCACAGGCAGGAATGACTTCCTATGACACTCATTGTTACCTCTCGGTGGAATGAGCCTCTGGCTGAATGTACTCCTGTGTCTAACCAGTACATTATGGAGTGGATGGGAGACATTGTCCAAGATGGCATGCAACTTGGACAGCATCCTCTTTTCAGACACCGCCGTCAGAGAGTCCAGTTCCACCCCCACAACATCACTGGCCTTACGAATGAGTTTGTTGATTCTGTTGGTGTCCAGAGGAGTGAGGTGTATGGCCAAGGATGACAGGTTATAACAGGTAAGGAGATAAGGAGCATAGGTACTGACCTTCAGAAGACAGGTGCTAGAAATAAGGTGAAATAAGACCACAAGATACAGAAGCAGAATTAGGCCATTCAGCGCATCGAGTCTGCTCTGCCATTTCTTCATGTCTGATGCATTTTCCCTCTCAGTCCCAATCTTCTGCTTTCTCTCCAAATCTCTTCATGCCCTGACAAATCAAGAATCTATCAACCTCTGCCTTAAATATACCCAATGACTTGCCTTCCACAGCCACCTGTGGCAACAAATACCATGGATTCACCACCCTCTGGCTAAAGAAATTCCTCCTCATCTCCATTCTAGAAGGAGACACCCCTCTATTCTGAGGCTGTATCCTCTGGTCTTAGACTCACTCACCAGAGGAAATAGCCTCTCCATATTCACTCTAACGAGGCCTTTCAACATTCAATAGGTTTCGATTCTCATTCTTCTCATTCTTCTGAATTTCAGTGAGTAGAAGTCCTGAGCCATCAAACACTTCTCATATGATCAGCCTTGCAATCCCGGAATCATTTCTGTGAAAATGAAAAAGGACAAAGTCAGAGAGCAGTTACCTGAATTTGGAAAATATCAGTATTGATTGCATGATAGGATATTATGTTATTTTCTCGTACTGATGAAAGTTCTTGGCCTAAAACATTATCTGTCCATTTCCCTCCATAATTGCAGCCTGACCATCCAAGTTCCTCCAGTGTCTTTGTGTGCTTCTCAAGGCACTATTCCTCCAGTCCTCTCTATGGCCGTGGAGAGATAGGTCAGAATGGGATTGAGAATTACAGTGGCAGGCAATGGGGTTCTCAGGACCCTCCTTGGGGACTGATAGCAGTTGCTCCACAAAGTGGTTTGCCCAGTGCAGAGGAGGTGACATTGCAGCACGGTAGGTTGGAAGGAGTGTGAGAAGTCCAGACAAAGTCCGTAGAGGAGATGTAGTGAAGGGTGGATGGGAAGAAACGGCATGCAGTATACTCTGCCACCATGATGATCGATATCTCTCCACCTTTGGCGGCTCTGAAACTGATGCACAATTGGTCACAGAGCAAAGGTTCCTGAAGCTGCACATGGTAACAGGGGTTAGTTGACCCATCCAGCCAACACACTTTTTGTCCCTCTTCCCTCCGGGAGATGGTTCAGGAGCTTGAAGATTCATACGGCCAGATTTGGGAACAGCTTCTTTCCAACTGTGATAGGACTGCTGAACGGATCCTGACCCGGATCTGGGCCTTACCTTCCAAATATTCGGACCTGACTTGCACCGTCTTACTTTCCCTTTTCAGTTTTCTAATTAAGATTTATAATTTCAATTTTTATTACATTTACTTTGATTTGTACTTCAGGGAGCGCGAAGCACAGAATCAGATATTGCTGTGATGATTGTATCCTCTAGTATCAGTTGTTTGGTGACTATTAAGTAAAGTAGTGTGACACTAGGGAAATGGGTCACCATGGTAACTTAGAGATTAGTGTGACACTAGCGAAATGGGTCACCATAGTAACATAGGGGTTAGTGTGACACTAGCGAAATGGGTCACCATAGTAACATAGGGGTTAGTGTGACACTAGCGAAATGGGTCACCATAGTAACATAGGGGTTAGTGTGACGCTAGGGAAATGGGTCACCATGGTAACTTAGAGATTAGTGTGACACTAGCGAAATGGGTCACCATGGTAACTTAGAGATTAGTGTGACACTAGCGAAATGGGTCACCATAGTAACATAGGGGTTAGTGTGACACTAGCGAAATGGGTCACCATAGTAACATAGGGGTTAGTGTGACACTAGGGAAATGGGTCACCATGGTAACTTAGAGATTAGTGTGACACTAGCGAAATGGGTCACCATAGTAACATAGGGGTTAGTGTGACACTAGCGAAATGGGTCAGCATAGTAACATAGGGGTTAGTGTGACACTAGCGAAATGGGTCACCATAGTAACATAGGAGTTAGTGTGACACTAGGGAAATGGGTCACCATAGTAACATAGGGGTTCGTGTGACACTAGGGAAATGGGTCACCATGGTAACTTAGTAATTAATGTGACACTATTACAGCTTGGAGTGTCAGAATTTAGATTTCAATACCGGTGTCCTCTGTCAGTTTGTACATCCTCCCCATAAAATGCATGGGATTTCTCCAGGCGATCCAGTTTCCTCCCACTGTCTATGATGTACCCGTTAGTAGGCTAATTGGTCGTTGCAAAATAGACCCGTTATTAGGCCAGGGTTAAATCGGGGGTTGCTGGTGACGCAGGTCATTTGGCCGGAACGGCCTATTCCACACTGTATATCTAAATAAGTAAATAAGTCTATTTGTTTCAGAGCTCATCAGCTACTCATGGTAAAAATTCACGCACTGATTGGAAACTTCCAGAAGAACGGAAGAGCGAAAAAGGTATTTTGTCAGAAAGTTGTTGCTAAGGTGCATGAACTGTGTTGCTACACCTCAGGTCAAATGGAGGCTTGCTCAGAGAACATAGATCAACACAGCCCATGTGTTGAGCTAATTAACCAATCAGTATCAGGTTTAATATATTATTAAGTTTTGCAGAAGCAGTACATTGCAATACATAATAAAAACTATAAACTATAAACTACAAGAAAAAATAGATTTGAAACTTAAGTTAAGTAACTAGTGCAAAAAGCCTGACGACACACACTCAGTGATTCAGGAACAGCTTCGTCCCCTCTGCCATCGGGGAGGGGGTACAGGAGCCTGAAGGCACACACTCAGCGATTCAGGAGCAGCTTCGTCCCCTCTGCCATCGGGGAGGGGGTACAGGAGCCTGAAGACACACACTCGGTGATTCAGGAACAGCTTCGTCCCCTCCGCCATCGGGGAGGAGGTACAGGAGCCTGAAGGCACACACTCAGCGATTCAGGAGCAGCTTCGTCCCCTCTGCCATCAGGGAGGAGGTACAGGAGCCTGAAGACACACACTCAACGATTCAGGAACAGCTTCTTCCCCTCTGCTGTCAGGGAGGGGGTACAGGAGCCTGAAGGCACACACTCAGCGATTCAGGAACAGCTTCGTCCCCTCTGCTGTCAGGGAGGGGGTACAGGAGCCTGAAGACACACACTCAGTGATTCAGGAACAGCTTCGTCCCCTCTGCCATCAGGGAGGGGGTACAGGAGCCTGAAGACACACACTCAATGATTCAGGAACAGCTTCGTCCCCTCCGCCATCGGGGAGGAGGTACAGGAGCCTGAAGGCACACACTCAATGATTCAGGAACAGCTTCGTCCCCTCTGCCATCAGGGAGGGGGTATAGGAGCCTGAAGACACACACTCAATGATTCAGGAACAGCTTCGTCCCCTCTGCTGTCAGGGAGGGGGTACAGGAGCCTGAAGACACACACTCAATGATTCAGGAACAGCTTCGTCCCCTCTGCCATCGGGGAGGAGGTACAGGAGCCTGAAGACACACACTCAGTGATTCAGGAACAGCTTCGTCCCCTCTGCTGTCAGGGAGGGGGTACAGGAGCCTGAAGACACACACTCAGTGATTCAGGAACAGCTTCGTCCCCTCTGCCATCGGGGAGGAGGTACAGGAGCCTGAAGACACACACTCAGTGATTCAGGAACAGCTTCGTCCCCTCTGCTGTCAGGGAGGGGGTACAGGAGCCTGAAGACACACACTCAGTGATTCAGGAACAGCTTCGTCCCCTCTGCCATCAGGGAGGGGGTATAGGAGCCTGAAGACACACACTTAATGATTCAGGAGCAGCTTCGTCCCCTCTGCCATCAGGGAGGGGGTACAGGAGCCTGAAGACACACACTCAGTGATTCAGGAACAGCTTCGTCCCCTCTGCCATCCAAAGTCTGAATGGACACTGAAATCATTAACACTGTCTGACTATTTATTATTTCAATCTTTGCACTGCATATTTAATTTAAATATTTTATATATGTATTCACTATCATTCACAGCTTTTCTCTATTATTACGTATTGCATTGTGCTGCTACCGCAAAGACAACAAATTTCATGACGTATGCCAGTGATGTTAACCCTGATTCTGATTGAATGGAATGAGTCGGTTATGTAGGAAAGAACACCCCAGCTCTCCAGTTGGTCCAGAATTATTTTGGGAAGAGCACAAACAAAAGGTACCTCCATAAGAAGAGACTGAAGGCAACTGAAATAGATCTGTTGTACTAAATAATATGGAGTGGGCCAAGCACCTTAAGAATGCTGAGCCTTGTAAGGGTCTAGATGTGGTCAGGGTTTCTGCCCCACCACCCAGTGGGTCCCAGTCCACTATCACCAAAGCTTTAGAATAGACAGCTGCTGTTCGAAAGGGCCCCAAACAGAAACTCTCCCTTTAACGTGTCACCAAAGTCAATTTTTCAGCCAAGCATCTGGTCCCAGCAATGATCTCATCGTCACTGAACGGGCAATGGATGGCGCCAGGCTTCGGGTTCAGAGTTCAGTTCCGGCGTCCTCTGTAAAGAGGCTCTACATTCTCAGCATGGGATGTGCGGGTTCCCTCCCACCGGCCAAAGACGTACCAGTTAATAGGGTAATTGATCATTGTAAATTGCCCCGTGATTAGTTTAGGGTTAAACTGGGGGCTGTTGGGTGGTGTGGCTCAAAGGGCAGGAAGGGCCTATTCTGCTCTGTATCTCTAAATAAATAAAAATAAATATAGTCAGCACGACATTGTGGGCCGAGGGTCTGTATGTTGTATTCTATGTGCTATAAAAGGATATCATCACTGGGGTTTTTAAGCATCTTCCCACCCTCCCACCCAATTCTAGAGTCTCAAACCCCTACCACTGTCCCGCTGGAAAAAATGCTATCTAAAACATTCCCCCCACCCCAATGTTTTGATAAATTGTGGTAACTCTAAGACCTCACCTCGTGGCATCTCTGCTGGGCCACATGCTGTCAAGTGGAGCTCTCTCCCTGGCAGGCAAGAGTCCAAGTCTGCTGCATTGGCACGAGAGCTACAAGATTATTTTTCAGTTTCTCTCTCTTTGTGTTTCATGAAGAATCACAATAAGCTGAAGATGCTGGGTGGAGACCGAGTGAGGATTGTGGCAGCGAGGATTTCCGGGAGCCCCTCCGGCACCTGTAGTCCTTCCTTCAGCTTCTCCCTTGAAGGTGAGTCAGTCCTGGAGATTATGGAAGCAATTTCAGATGAAGGAATTATAGTTAAACCAATCCTCTTCAAAAGGTTCTCAAAATAAAAATCCCTCTTTGCTTTGCTCTGTTCTGAAGGCTTTTAGTTAACTAAAAACTGCTTATAAAGAGGCAAAGTCACATGATTTAAGAGATTCTGCGGACGTTGGAAATCTAGAGCAAACACACGAGCATGCTGGAGGAATTCAGCAGGCCAGGCAGCATCTATGGAGGGAAATAGGCATTTCAGGATGAAAGCCTTTATCGGGACTGGAAGGGGAGGGGGCAGAAGCTACGGAAGAAGTCAGGTGACAAGGGGGGAGGACCCTCCAGTCAGTTTTTCCGTGCAACTGCAATGCCCACCTGACTAAGTCCCATTTGCCAGTGCTTGCCCCATTTCCCTCTCACCCCTTCCTATCAACGTACCTGTCCAGCTGCCTGTTAAATGTTGTTATTGCACCACTTCCTCCAAAACTTGTTCCAAGTACACACCACCCTCTATCTGAAGGAGTTGCTCCTCAGGTCTCTTTTAAATCTTTCCCCTCACACCTTAAATCTATGCCCTGGGCCTCCAAACCCAGTGACCTGGGCCCTCGGGGCTCCTCGGGACCCTTGTGACTCGGTCAGAACACAACCTGTGGTCTTCAACCATCAGGTTTTCCCTCCAAACCTCACTGGGTTTGATCTTCAGGCCTCTGTTTCCGGACTCTCATGGGCTCGCACTGGAGTTCACGTCCATTTTAACTCTTTCTAGAAGAATGAGGGAGGATCTCATTGAAAGCTGTTAAATATTGAAAGACCTGGATAGAGTGGACATGGAGACCGTGTTTTCTGTAGTGGGGGAGTCATGGACCAGAGACACTACCTCAGAGTAGAAGGACATCCCTTTTGAACGGAGACGAGGAGGAAATTCTTGAGCCAGAGGATGGCGAATCTGTGGAATTCATTGCCACAGATGGCTGTGGAGGCCAAGCCACTGGGTGTATTTACAGCGGAGGTTGATTAGTAAATAAATCTTGATTAGTAAATGTGTCGAAGGTTATGGGAATGGTGGAACAGACCAGATGGGCCAAATAGCCTCACTCTTATGATTCCCTCCACTTTTCCATTCTCCCACAGTCTACTCTCCTCTCCTGTTAGATTCCTTCTCCTTCAGCCCTACCCTTCCCACCCACCTGGCTTCTCCCTTCCTCTCCCTCACCTTTTTATTCCAGCATCATCTTCCTTCCTTTCCAGTCCTGAAGAATGGTCCCGACCCGAAATAACTGCTTATCCATTTTCATTGCTGCTGCCTGATCTGCTGAGTTCCTCCATCATTGTGTGTCTGAGTGCGTGTCTGTGTCTGAGTGTGTTGCTCTGGATTTCCAGCATCAGTGTATTTATTTCCAGTGGTTTGTTTAATAAATGTTTTAAGCTCCCCCAGTATTGTGCTGGGATCTAAATACCCATCTAGATCACTGGCCCAGTCATGTTCGCAGCCAGCTCCCCTTCCTAAGTGCTGGAAGAATCGGATTCCACAGCTATTCAGTCAGCTGATTCCCAAAGGCACTATGACATTTCTTGTTGGATTATTCCAAAATTGAACTGTGACTTCTGATTCCTGGTCTCTGTCATGGTAAACCAAGTTACAAAGTGTAGAGTCACAGAGTTCTGGAATTCTAGAACCACACACTAACAAGCCTTGCAGCCCATCATCTTCATGCAGGCCCTCTTGCCCAACTACACTCCTCATTAGGCCTGTCTCTCCTATGCCCTGCCTTTATAAGTGATAGATGGTTCGACCCATGGGGAAAATATACTGGCTTTCTACTCTGTCTAAGCCTCCCATAATTTTTTAACTCTATTGTGTCTCCCCTCAGCCTCCAACACCCCAAAGGTGACAGCCCAAGTTTGCTCAACCCCTTCTTATGATACATACTCTTCAATCCAGAAACCACGCCGGTAAACTTCTTCTGAACCCTCTGCAAAGACTTCACTTCCTTCCTGTAATGGGGCGTCCAGACCTGAATGCAATTCTCCAGAACTGCAATATAACTTCCTAAAAGAGCAGGCAGGTGTTACACTTCCTGTTCTTGCTTCTTCTTTTTAAAGAAGGGGAACCACATGTTCATGGGGGAGGGCACGAACCCCGATCGCTGATCGCTGGCGTTTAGTTGGATTTCACTGTAGGTTTGTTTATTTATTGATTGAGATACAGCATGGAGCAGACCCTCCTGGTCCTTTGAGTGCTCCGCACAGAAGCCCAGTTTACAATTAGCCCAACATCTGGTAGGTCTTTGGACTGTGGGAGGAAACCCACACAGATATACAAACTCCTTACAGGCAGCGGTGGGAATTGAACCCGGGTCGCCAGTACTGTAAGGCATTGTGCTAACCACTACACTACCGTACCGCCCCGTTGCCCAGAGCTGACTTTGCATGGGCAAGTCCCAATCTCACCAGGGTACGAGGCCCGCCGGCTATGCTCACCCAGTTCAGGCCGTCTCTCGAAATGGTGCTGACCCATGCAAACGGCTACTTGGAGCCACAGGTCAAGCTGAGTGTCTGGTGAGGACCAAAAGTGAGTGAGCTGCCCCAGAATGGGCACAACGAGCCCCTCCTTGGGCATCCCATGTTTCATATAGATATCTTTACATCTGACAGACATTTACTCAGTACATACAATGGTGTTAATACTATTTTAATACACTGTTGCACCACTCCCACTCTGGGAAGATACACCTTTTCATTGTTTGAGCAGATCCTCACTAGACTCAAACCCTCCATGACCTGTAGCGGGAGAAGCCTAGACTGCGTTACCTTGCTAACAGTAAAAAGAACAATGTGCACTTTAAAGGTTAAAAGAACTAAAGATTAGTTTTATTTGTCGCATGGGCATTGCAACTGCAGAATATTCAGTGAAATGTGTCATCTGTATCAATGTCCGACACAGCCTGGGGACAGTGCTGGCCACAGGCCACAAATGGCACCAGGTTTCCGGCGCCAACATGACGTGCCTAGCTCACACCTCTGTGGAATGTGGGAGGTAAGTGGAGCGCCTGGAGGGACTCACGCTGTCACAGGGAGCTCCTACAAACCGCTTACAGGCAGCGGCAGGAATTGACCGCCAGTCGAGATTGTTGTATCACATGAACCGCCGCGTTCCTGTGTCACCTGTTTGTCAAACTGGTACCTTTGTTTATTAATCAAAGGAAGGGCCGCACTGGGTTAAGTTAAGCCCCGTTGCTGTATCCTGACCGTGATTCATGGCTGACCACAGATGAGTCTAGTTTGCAAAGATGTTGCCAGGACTTGAGGGCCTGAGTTATGGGGAAAGGCGCAGTCTTTATTCTCTGGAGCGTAGGAGACTGAGGGGAGATTTGATAAGAGATATACCAAATTATGAGGGATAAATGCAAGCAGGCTTTTTCCACTGAGGTTAGGTGAAACCAGAACCGGAAGTCATGGGTTCAGGATGAAAGGTGAAGTATTTAAGGGGAACCTGAAGGGGGGTGTTTCTCCACACATAGAGTGTGGAATGGGCTGCCAGCCGGTTCGATTCCAACATTTAAGAGAAATACGGATAGGTACATGGATTGGAGGCTCTGAGGGGCAGGTTGATGGGGCTCAGCAGATTAATAGTTCAGCACAGACTAGATGGGCCAAAGGGCCTGTTTCTGTGCTGTAGCGTTCTATGAGTCTGACTCTAGTTAAACTCGACTCTCATGTAGAGAATGGGTCTTTGGCCTGCCAGAGGAAGGGTTTTGGGGAATGAGTGAGACCAGGAATTGTATTAAAGCTGTGATGCCTTCTTGAATTGCAGCTAAGAATAAGAAGGTTACGCCTTACAGCCTCGTTCAGCCCGTCAGTGTGCACCAGAGGAGACCGGTGCTGATCATGCCGACCGTCTTAGCCAAGCCCCTGATCCAACGCATCCTCCAGTTACCGGCCGCCTCAGAGTTTGACATTGTGCAGCCAGGTAGGAATGTCAAGTTCAATTTGTAGTTCAAGTTTATTGCCTTTCAACTGTACACATGTACGCCACCAAATGAGACAATATTCCTCTGGACCGAGGTGAACGATACAGTACATATAACTCACGCACATATAACTATATAACAATTACAGCACGGAAGCAGGCCATCTCGGCCCTTCTAGTCCGTGCCGACCGCTTACTCTCACCTAGTCCCACCAACCTGCACTCAGCCCATAACCCTCCATTCCTTTCCTGTCCATATACCTATCCAATTTTACTTAAAATGACAAAATCGAACCTGCCTCTACCACTTCTACCAGAAGCTCATTCCACTCAGCTACCACTCTCTGAGTAAAGAAGTTCCCCCTCGTGTTACCCCTAAACTTTTGCCCCCTAACTCTCAACTCATGTCCTTTTGTTTGAATCTCGCCTACTCTCAATGGAAAAAGCCTATCCATGTCAACTCCATCTATCCCCCTCATAATTTTAAATACCTCTATCAAGTTCCCCCTCAACCTTCTATGCTCCAAAGAATAAAGACCTAACTTCTTCAACCTTTCCCTGTAACTTAGGTGCTGAAACCCAGGTAACATTCTAGTAAATCTTCTCTGTACTCTCTCTATTTTGTTGATATCTTTCCTATAATTCGATGACCAGAACTGTACACAATACTCCAAATTCGGCCTTACTGCTGCCTTGTACAATTTTAACATTACATCCCAACTCCCATACTCAATCCCCTGATTTATAAAGGCCAGCATACCAAAAGCTTTCTTCACCACCCTATCCACATGAGATTCCACCTTCGGGGAACTATGCCCCATTATTCCTAGATCTCAGAACTCATGAAATGAGTGAGTGAGGCATCCGCTGGCAGGGTCAGCCCTGGACGTTGGACCTGCCTATCTAGAGATGCAAGCCAGCGCTGTACAATACGGAGAGTTTCATGTAGAAGGGTCCCAGTCTCCATTTATCTGATTCACGCAAAGGATCGGCAAGGCAGTTCGATACCAGCAGCATGGCGGGAGTTGCCCGTCAGTGTTGAACTCAACGTAGGGCTGCCTTAGGGACTCCTGCTCCAGACTTTTCCCTCGGGATTTACTCCAAAAGTCTTCCCAATGCAAGGCAGCGGAGGTTTGGGATCAGAGTTTTCTTTGCCCTAGGTAGGCCGCCAACCACGGCTGACAAGCCCCATCTGCCCAAAGAGGCTGGTTTTAATGTGCCAGTAACCCACTCCTGTCAGAAGAAGCTGTTCCACCGGGCTTCATGAAGGCCAGGAGCTGGGCTTGGTTGTCAGACCCTATTTGAGACTCACACCATCGGGAACATTTAATAGGTAGTACGAGCTTATCCCCACTGCCACCCCCAGGTATAACAGCTGTAAGGAACACATAAATTAATACTCCCACAAATAAATTAACACATAATAAGGAACACATAAGACACAAGCCGAAAAGTAAACAGTATAACACTACACGATGAGCCCTGGATGGTTCAACGGCCCGGGGGAAGAAGCTGTTTCTCATCCTAACAGTTCTTATCCTAATGCTACGGTACCTCCTGCCTGATGATAGGGGGTCAGGGATAGAGGTCACTGACAAAGCTAAGGGCCCTGCACTCCTGATAAATATCTCCAACATACGGAAGAGAGACCTGATAATTCTCCTCGCTCAGGAAGGACACACGAGGAGACCAGTCACTCTGGCTCGAGGGACGGGTTCATAATTCGAATTGTCCATTCCCAAAACCGGCCCTTCTGTCTCTCCCATCCATGCTGACTCTGAAGCTAATACCATTCACCCACATTGGGACCAGAACCTTCCATGCCTGTTAAACAGTGTACTTTTCCCAGTGTTAACCCTCCTCTGGCAGCTTTGACACTCGGATTTCTTCCAGCGGTATGTTTCTTGTCTCCGGGATTCTGGATCACACCTTGCCAGGTGGTGGAATCCAAGGCAACACACTATGCGCTGGTAATACGTGTTCTTTAACAATAATACTCTCGGGAAATGTAGCGGAGCCTTGATCCAAACGCAAAGCAGATTTAGCGGTGAGCAATAACTTTCATAAAAAAACTCCAAAATAACAAGCCATGGGGGGGGGGGGGGCCACAAAACAAGAGGAAAGGGTTACTAAACACAACAAGGCAATGTGGTGACTGAAGACCAGGAGTAACTAGTTGAGACTGGCCGGTTCAATGGGTGAACAAAGATTGTGGATGAGAGCTGGGTTTAAATAGGCTGCAGGTGATGAGCTGGAAATGAGCGTCAGCTGACTTCTATTAGCTGGGTGGAAACGGTGCAGTCCTGTCAAACACATTTTTTAAAATTTTGAACAACCATCTCTTATGCTATGTTGGCACCCGAATAGGTGGCCAAACTTGTAGGCTGCCTCCAGCACACCCTTGGCATTGTTGACGCAAATGATGCATTTCACTGTATATTTCGATGTACACGTGATAAATAAGATTCAGTCTTAAGCCTTCTGTTGGACTTTATTGGTCTCTTAAAAATCCAGCTATACTACCTCATCTGTTTCCATTTCAATGTTGTACCAGCTAGAACCTCAAAAGCACCAGTAGGTCTGTTAAGCATGATTTCCCTTTTCATGAAACAGCCCTGAATGTATTTAATTCCACTGCTAGTTTCTGAGTTCACATTTACTGCTAACATTAGGCGATTGTGCTGGCCTTGGAACGGGTCCAGGGGAGGATCATCAGAATGATCCCGGGCATGAAAGGGTTAATGCCTGGGGGGCGTTTGATGGCTCAGGGCCTGCACTCACTGGTGTTTAGAAGAATGGTATAAAAAGTGGTTTTATTGTGGAATGAGCTGCCAGAGGAAGTGGCTGGGAACGGTATAATAGCAACTTTTAAAAGAAAGGTACACGATTTAAAAGGTTTGAAAGGTTATGAATAAACGCTGGCAAATAGGATTAGGTTGGATGGGGCATCCTGGTCAGCATTGGCCAGTTGGGCCGAAGGGCCTGTTCCTGTGCTGTATCTTCAGCTAGCTACGGATAAAGTGCAGTGCAGGTCAACAATAAATTGTAAGGTCATAACGAGGTAGTGAGTGTAAAAATAACGAGTGAAACTACAGGGAGCAGCTTCAGGCAGCATCTGAATCAGAGTCAAGTTGAATATCACCGGAATATGCAGTGGAATCTGTTACCCTTGCAGCAGCAGTGCATTGCAATGCATAATAATAGAGAAAAAGGTGAATTACAGGAAATACATATAAATAATAGTTCAATTAAATAAGTAGCGCAAAAACAGAAATAAAAAAGTTGTGTGGTAGTGTCCGTGGGTTCATGAGGCATCACTCCTTGAAGATTTCCTGGATACTACATCTTTTGCAGCCTGGGATATACAATGCGAGTAAGCAGTGGAGGCAGAGACTCCCACAACATTTAAAAATTACATAGATGAGCACTTGAATCACCAAGGCAAAGAAAGGTAATTTCTTCACCTTTCCCCCCCCCCCCCCCCCCGGTCCAATGTCCTCTCCTATCAGATTCCTCCTTCTTCAGCCCTTTACTTTTTCCACCAATCACCTCCCAGCTTCTCAATATCATCCCCCTTCCCTCTCACCTGGTCTCACCTATCAGCTGCCACCTGTACTCTTTCCCCTATCCCTATTTCTATCTTTTCCTTTCCAGTCTTGAAGGAGGGTCTTGGCCCCAAACATGGACTGTTTACTCATTTCCATGGATGCTGCCTGACCTGCTGAGTTCTTCCAACATTTTGTGTGACTTGCAATAGACCAGGTGCTTGTAGATGGGATCAGTGGGAAGGGTCAACGTAGACATTTTGGGTCAAAGGGCGTGAGAACTCCAGCACTCTACTTCCAAGTCGAGCTACACAGGAACAGCTGGAAACCCAGCCAGAGGAGGTGTGACACCTCCTCAGTTATCACTGGAGTCTCAGCTTCCCTCGAGGAGGGCAGGAATGGTTACTTGAACAAAGGATCTTCTGGCAGAGTAAAACCTGACACCAGTGTTCACTGTAAAAGGTGCTGATGGCAGCTTCTTTTCTCCGCTGAATAGAATGTTTATGGCTTTCCTTTCTAGAGGTTCTTACCAAAGAGGAACTGAAGACCAAAGTGCGGTTCTCCTTCCAAAGGATCCTGAACCAGGACAAGTATGAAAGCATCACGCTCGAAGCCATCAGAGACGTCATAGCTAAGGTATGATTTGCCCAGAAGAGTTGAGTCATTGGTGCCAGGAGGATGACTGTGGCTCTGTGTCGATCTCTGCATTGTTCGGAACCTTATGGCATGAATTTGTGGATTGAAACATGAATTGTAAAGACTATCCAGCGTAGGGGAGTCCAAAACTAAAGGGCTGTAGTTTAAAAGTTTCCAGCCTGACAGCATGAGCATTGTTTTCTCCAACTTTTGGTAAGTTCTCCTGCCCCCCCGAACATTTTTCTAATTCTTGCTTCCCTCTTACCCCTTATCTTCTCACCTGCCCATAACATCCTCTGCTCACCCTCCTCCTTCCCTTTCTCTCATGGTCCACTCCTATCAAATTCCTTCTTCTTCAGCTCTTTAACTTTTCCACCTATCACCTCCCAGTTTCTCACTTCTCCCCCCTCGCACACCCAACCACCTTCCCGCTCACCTAGCTTCACCTATCACCTGCTAGCTTGTCCTCCTTCCCCTCCCCCTTCCTTCATCGCCTCTTGCTCTAGCTTCTTCCCCTGTCCTTTCCAGTCCTGATGAATGTTGACTCTTTATTCCTCGCTATCAATGCTGCCTAACCGGTAGTTCTTCCAGCCTTTTGTGAAACCTCACATCCTCCCCTCAGCCATTCAGATCACCTAAACATCAAAATAATTGTATTATCAAAGTAAGTGTGTGTCGCCATATACAACCCTGAGATTCATTTTCTGGTGGGCATTCACAGTAGAATAAAGAAATACAATAGAATCGATGATACACAAACAACCAATCTGCAAAGGAAGACAAACCCTGCAAACACAAAAAAACAAAGAATAATCAGTTAATCACACTGAGAACACAAGTTGTAGAGTATTTGAAAGTGATTCTATAGGTTGTGGAATCAGTTCAGTGTTGAGGTGAGTGAAGTTATCCTCACCAGTTCGGGAACCTGATTGTTGAAGGGTAATCACTGCTCCTGATCCAGGTAGTGTGGGAACCAAGGCTCCTGTACCTCCTTCCTGATGGCAGCATGGCCTGGATGGTGGGGGTCGTTGATGAATGGGGCTGCAAATTCATAGACGAGCTCGACGGTGGGGGAGGGGGCTACTCCTCGAGATCGTAATCACCAAAATTCTCCTTTTCAGAACAAGCATGGTTTACTTCCTTTGGGAGTGCACACTGTGAAGGACTTAATCAGCAAGGATATCTACACCATCATCATTCACATCAAAGTTTCTCCAAAAAACATTAAGAAACTGAGGTAACTTACTGCGGCGTGATGACAGTGAGCGTTGGGGCAGGCCTGAGGAGTTGAGAGTGTACTGCTGGAGTTGTATCAATGGAGGGGAGTGGGAAGAGATGGGATACTGCGGGCTGTGTTGGGCAGGTGAGGTGATCACTTAGTGATTGAGAACACTTCCTGCTCGGGTCCTGGTCTCTTACATCAGGGCAGGTGCCTAGAATGTACCCCGGTCCAATCCCTGAATTCCAACTGATCAGATAACTTTATCATGCTGTTAATGGCTTTGAGACTTTCCATGTGAACAATACACAAAACATGGAGGAACGCAGTTTGGGTGATACGATCGCGTAGTGCCCAGCGTGACACCATTACAGCGCTGGTGAATTGGGAGCATCATTGGCCATGTAGCTCATTGGGCTAGAAAGGGCCTGTTCCCATGCTTTATCTCTAAATAAAAATAATTACCCTACTTCCCGGCACATCTTTGGAAACCGAAGCACCCGTAGGAAACCCATGAGGTCACGGGAAGTACATACAAACTCCTTACAGGCAGCGGCAGGAATTGAACATGGGTCACTGTTGCTATTATAACATAATGCTAATTGCAACGTCACAGTACCACCCATGTTAATTGGTCACATGGGTGTAGTTGGGCGGAGCGGAGCCAGAAGGGACCTGTTATGTGCTGTATCTCTAAATTAAAATAAAACTCAGTGGGTCAGGCAGCATCTGTGGAAGGAATTGGACAGTCAACGCTTCAGGTCAAGGAATGAAGAAGCTTAACTTTTGGCTGGCACAGTAGCACAGCTAATAGAATCACAACTTCACCTCCCCAGAGAGACAGGTTCAATCAAACAGGTCTACGACAAACTCCACCCCCCAGCGACACAGGTTCAATGACAACCTACACCTCTACAGAGAAAGAGGTTCAATCACAACCTCGCTTCTCCAAAGAGACAGGTTCAATCATAAACACACCTCTCCAGAGAGACAGGTTTAATCACAACCTCACCTCTCCATAGAGACAGGTTCAATCACAATCTCGCCTCTCCAGAGAGACAGGTTCAATTACAACCTCGCCTCTCCAGGCAGACAGGTTCAATCACAACCACAACTCTCCAGAGAGACAGGTTCAATCAAACCCTCGCCTCTCCAGGCAGACAGGTTCAATCACAACCTCACCTCTCCAGTGAGACAGGTTCAATCACAACCACAACTCTCCAGAGAGACAGGTTCAATCAAACCCTCGCCTCTCCGGGCAGACAGGTTCAATCACAACCTCATCACTCCAGAAAGACAGGTTCAATCACAACCTCATCTCTCCAGAATGACAGGTTCAATCATAAACTCAGCTCTCCAGAGACAGAGTTTCAATCATAAGCTCACCTCTCCAGAGAGACAGGTTGAATCACAACCTCAAATCTCCAGAGAACCAGGATCAAACACAATCTCACCACTCCACAGAGACAGGTTGAATCACAACCTCTCCTCTACAGGGACACAGGTTCAATCACAAACTCGCCTCTCCAGAGAGACAGGTTCAATCACAACCTCACCTCTGCTGAGAGACAGGTTCAAGCACAACCTCACCTCTCCAGAGAGACAGTTGCAATCACCACCCGGCCTCTCCAGAAAGACAGTTTGAATCATAAACTCGCCTCTACAGAGAGACAGGTTGAATCACAACCTCAGTTCTCCAGAGAGACAGGTTCAGTCATAACCTCGTTTCTACAGTGAGACAGGTTCAATCACAACCTCGATTCTCCAGAGAGACAGGTTCAATCACAACATCACCTCTCCAGAGAGGCAGGTTCAATCACAAACTGTCCTCTCCTGAGAGACAGGTTCAATCACAACCTCACCTCTCCATAGAGACAGGTTCAATCACAACCTCACCTCTCCATAGAGTCAGGTTCAATCACAACCTCGCCTCTCCAGAGAAACAGGTTCAATCATAAACTCACCTCTCCCGAGAGACAGGTTCAATCATAAACTCCCCTCTCCAGAGAGACAGGTTCAATCATAAACTCGCCTCTACAGAGAGACAGGTTCAATCACAACCTCATGTCTCCAGAGAGACAGGTTCAATCACACCCCTTGCCTCTCCAGAGAGACAGGTTCAATCACAACCTAACCTCTCCAGAGACAGTTCAATCATAAACTCACCTATTCAGGCAGACACGTTTGATCACAACCTCTCAACTCCAGAGAGACAGGTTCAATCACAACCTCATGTCTCCAGAGAGACAGGTTCAATCACAACCTAACCTCTCCAGAGAGACAGGTTCAATCACAACCTCATGTCTCCATAGAGACAGGTTCAATCACAACCTCACCTCTCCAGAGAGACAGGTTTAATCACAACCTCACCTCTCCAGTCAGACAGGTTCAATCACAACCTCACCTCTCCAGAGAGACAGGTTCAATCATAAACTCACCTCTCCCGGGAGACAGGTTCAATCATAAACTCGCCTCTAAAGAGAGACTGGTTCAATCACAAACTCACGTCTCCAGAGAGACAGGTTCAATCATAAACTCACCTATTCAGGCAGACACGTTTGATCACAACCTCTCAACTCCAGTGAGAAAGGTTCAATCACATCCTTACCTCTCCAGAGAGACAGGTTCAATCACAACCACAAATCTCCAGAGAACCAGGATCAAACACAACCTCACTTCTCCACAGAGACAGGTTCAATCACAACCTCTCCTCTACAGAGACAAAGGTTCAATCACAATCTCACCTCTCCAGAGAGACAGGTTCATTGACACAGCTCCAACACAAACTTCTCCCTCGACACAGTTCAATCATAACCTCGTTTCTACAGAGAGACATGTCGAATCACAACCTCAGCACTCCAGAGAGACAGGTTCAATCACAACCTTGCCTCTCCAGAGAGACAGGTTCAATCATAAAATCACATCTCCAGAGAGAAAGGTTCCATCCCAAAAGCGACTCTACAGAGAGACAGGTTTAATCCGAACCTCACCTCTCCGGAGATACAGTTTCAATCAACTCCTCGCCTCTGCAGAGAGACATGATCAATGACAACCTCATCTCTCCAGAGTGACAGGTTCAATCACAACCTCATGTCTCCAGAGAGACAGGTTCAATCACAACCTAACCTCTCCAGAGAGACAGGGTCAATCATAAACTCAAATCTCCAGAGAACAAGGATCAATCACACCCTTGTCTCTCCAGAGAGACAGGTTCAATCACAACCTAACCTCTCCAGAGAGACAGGTTCAATCACACCCTCATGTCTCCAGAGAGACAGGTTCAATCACAACCTCATGTCTCCAGAGAGACAGGTTCAATCACAACCTCATGTCTCCAGAGAGACAGGTTCAATCATAACCTCGCCTCTCCAGAGAGACAGGTTCAATCACAACCTCATGTCTCCAGACAGACAGGTTCAATCACAACCTCATGTCTCCAGAGAGACAGGTTCAATCACAACCTCATGTCTCCTGAGAGACAGGTTCAATCATAACCTCGCCTCTCCAGAGAGACAGGTTCAATCACAACCTCATGTCTCCAGAGAGACAGGTTCAATCACAACCTAACCTCTCCAGAGAGACAGGTTCAATCACAACCTCATGTCTCCATAGAGACAGGTTCAATCACAACCTCACCTCTCCAGAGAGACAGGTTTAATCACAACCTCACCTCTCCAGTCATACAGGTTCAATCACAACCTCGCCTCTCCAGAGAGACAGGTTCAATCATAAACTCAAATCTCCAGAGAACAAGGATCAATCACACCCTTGTCTCTCCAGAGAGACAGGTTCAATCACAACCTAACCTCTCCAGAGAGACAGGTTCAATCACACCCTCATGTCTCCAGAGTGACAGGTTCAATCACATGCTCACCTCTCCAGAGAGACAGGTTCAATCATAAACTCAAATCTCCAGAGAACAAGGATCAATCACACCCTTGTCTCTCCAGAGAGACAGGTTCAATCACAACCTAACCTCTCCAGAGAGACAGGTTCAATCACACCCTCATGTCTCCAGAGAGACAGGTTCAATCACAACCTCATGTCTCCAGAGAGACAGGTTCAATCACAACCTCATGTCTCCAGAGAGACAGGTTCAATCATAACCTCGCCTCTCCAGAGAGACAGGTTCAATCACAACCTCATGTCTCCAGAGAGACAGGTTCAATCACAACCTAACCTCTCCAGAGAGACAGGTTCAATCACAACCTCATGTCTCCATAGAGACAGGTTCAATCACAACCTCACCTCTCCAGAGAGACAGGTTTAATCACAACCTCACCTCTCCAGTCATACAGGTTCAATCACAACCTCGCCTCTCCAGAGAGACAGGTTCAATCATAAACTCACCTCTCCCGAGAGACAGGTTCAATCATAACCTATCCTCTCCAGAGAGACAGGTTCAATCATAAACTCGCCTCTACAGAGAGACTGGTTCAATCACAACCTCACCTCTCCAGAGAGACAGGTTCAATCAGAACCTGACAACTCCAGAGAGACAGGTTCAATCACAACCTCAAATCTCCAGAGAACCAGGATCAAACACAACCTCACTTCTCCACAGAGACAGGTTCAATCACAACCTCTCCTCTACAGAGACAAAGGTTCAAACACAATCTCACCTCTCCAGAGAGACAGGTTCATTGACACAGCTCCAACACAAACTTCTCCCTAGACACAGTTCAATCATAACCTCGTTTCTACAGAGAGACATGTCGAATCACAACCTCAGCACTCCAGAGAGACAGGTTCAATCACAACCTTGCCTCTCCAGAGAGACAGGTTCAATCACAACCTTGCCTCTCCAGAGAGACAGGTTCAATGACAACCTCATCTCTCCAGAGAGACAGGTTCAATCACAACCTCTCCTCTCCAGAGAGACAGGTACAATCACAACCTCTCCTCTCCAGGCAGACAGGTTCAATCATAAAATCAAATCTCCAGAGAGACAGGTTCCATCCCAAAAGCGACTCTACGGAGAGACAGGTTTAATCTGAACCTCACCTCTCCGGAGATACAGTTTCAATCAACACCTCGCCTTTGCAGAGAGACATGTTCAATCACAACCTCACCTCTACAGAGAGACAGGTTCACTCACAAACTCGCCTCTCCAGAGAGACAGGTTCAATCATCAAATCAGCTCTCCAGAGAGACCGATTCAATCCCAAAAGACAGGTGTAATCCGAACCTCACCTCTCCGGAGATACAGTTTCAATCAACTCCTCGCCTCTGCAGAGAGACATGATCAATGACAACCTCATCTCTCCAGAGAGACAGGTTCAATCACAACCTCTCCTCTCCAGAGAGACAGGTACAATCACAACCTCGCCTCTCCAGGCAGACAGGTTCAATCATAAAATCACATCTCCAGAGAGACAGGTTCCATCCCAAAAGCGACTCTACAGAGAGACAGGTTTAATGCGAACCTCACCTCTCCGGAGATACAGTTTCAATCACAACCTCATCTCTCGAGAGAGACTGGTTCATTGACACAGCTCCTGCACAAACATCTCCCTAGACACAGGTTAAATCATAACCTCATTTCCACAGAGAGACAGGTTCAATCACAAACTCCCCTCTCCAGAGAGACAGGTTCAATCACAATCTCACCTCTCCAGAGAGACAGGTTCAATCACAACCTCACCTCTCCAGAGAGACAGGTTCAATCACAAACTCCCCTCTCCAGAGAGACAGGTTCAATCACAACCTCACCTCTCCAGAGAGACAGGCTCAATCACAACCTCACCTCTCCAGAGAGACAGGTTTAATCACAACCTCACCTCTCCAGAGAGACAGGTTCAATCACAACCTCGCCTCTCCAGAGAGAGAGGTTCAATCAAACCCTCGCCTCTCCAGGCAAACAGGTTCAATCACAACCTCACCTCTCCAGAGAGACAGGTTCCATCCCAAAAGCGACTCTACAGAGAGACAGGTTTAATCCGAACCTCACCTCTCCGGAGATACAGTTTCAATCAACTCCTCGCCTCTGCAGAGAAACATGTTCAATGACAACCTCATCTCTCCGGAGATACAGTTTCAATCACAACCTCATCTCTCGAGAGAGACTGGTTCATTGACACAGCTCCAGCACAAACATCTCCCGAGACACAGGTTAAATCATAACCTCATTTCCACAGAGAGACAGGTTCAATCACAATCTCACCTCTCCAGAGAGACAGGCTCAATCACAATCTCACCTCTCCAGAATGACAGGTTCAATCATAAACTCCCCTCTCCAGAGAGACAGGTTCAATCATAAACTCGCCTCTACAGAGAGACAGGTTCAATCACAACCTCATGTCTCCAGAGAGACAGGTTCAATCACACCCCTTGCCTCTCCAGAGAGACAGGTTCAATCACAACCTAACCTCTCCAGAGACAGTTCAATCATAAACTCACCTATTCAGGCAGACACGTTTGATCACAACCTCTCAACTCCAGAGAGACAGGTTCAATCACAACCTCATGTCTCCAGAGAGACAGGTTCAATCACAACCTAACCTCTCCAGAGAGACAGGTTCAATCACAACCTCATGTCTCCATAGAGACAGGTTCAATCACAACCTCACCTCTCCAGAGAGACAGGTTTAATCACAACCTCACCTCTCCAGTCAGACAGGTTCAATCACAACCTCACCTCTCCAGAGAGACAGGTTCAATCATAAACTCACCTCTCCCGGGAGACAGGTTCAATCATAAACTCGCCTCTAAAGAGAGACTGGTTCAATCACAAACTCACGTCTCCAGAGAGACAGGTTCAATCATAAACTCACCTATTCAGGCAGACACGTTTGATCACAACCTCTCAACTCCAGTGAGAAAGGTTCAATCACATCCTTACCTCTCCAGAGAGACAGGTTCAATCACAACCACAAATCTCCAGAGAACCAGGATCAAACACAACCTCACTTCTCCACAGAGACAGGTTCAATCACAACCTCTCCTCTACAGAGACAAAGGTTCAATCACAATCTCACCTCTCCAGAGAGACAGGTTCATTGACACAGCTCCAACACAAACTTCTCCCTCGACACAGTTCAATCATAACCTCGTTTCTACAGAGAGACATGTCGAATCACAACCTCAGCACTCCAGAGAGACAGGTTCAATCACAACCTTGCCTCTCCAGAGAGACAGGTTCAATCATAAAATCACATCTCCAGAGAGAAAGGTTCCATCCCAAAAGCGACTCTACAGAGAGACAGGTTTAATCCGAACCTCACCTCTCCGGAGATACAGTTTCAATCAACTCCTCGCCTCTGCAGAGAGACATGATCAATGACAACCTCATCTCTCCAGAGTGACAGGTTCAATCACAACCTCATGTCTCCAGAGAGACAGGTTCAATCACAACCTAACCTCTCCAGAGAGACAGGGTCAATCATAAACTCAAATCTCCAGAGAACAAGGATCAATCACACCCTTGTCTCTCCAGAGAGACAGGTTCAATCACAACCTAACCTCTCCAGAGAGACAGGTTCAATCACACCCTCATGTCTCCAGAGAGACAGGTTCAATCACAACCTCATGTCTCCAGAGAGACAGGTTCAATCACAACCTCATGTCTCCAGAGAGACAGGTTCAATCATAACCTCGCCTCTCCAGAGAGACAGGTTCAATCACAACCTCATGTCTCCAGACAGACAGGTTCAATCACAACCTCATGTCTCCAGAGAGACAGGTTCAATCACAACCTCATGTCTCCTGAGAGACAGGTTCAATCATAACCTCGCCTCTCCAGAGAGACAGGTTCAATCACAACCTCATGTCTCCAGAGAGACAGGTTCAATCACAACCTAACCTCTCCAGAGAGACAGGTTCAATCACAACCTCATGTCTCCATAGAGACAGGTTCAATCACAACCTCACCTCTCCAGAGAGACAGGTTTAATCACAACCTCACCTCTCCAGTCATACAGGTTCAATCACAACCTCGCCTCTCCAGAGAGACAGGTTCAATCATAAACTCAAATCTCCAGAGAACAAGGATCAATCACACCCTTGTCTCTCCAGAGAGACAGGTTCAATCACAACCTAACCTCTCCAGAGAGACAGGTTCAATCACACCCTCATGTCTCCAGAGTGACAGGTTCAATCACATGCTCACCTCTCCAGAGAGACAGGTTCAATCATAAACTCAAATCTCCAGAGAACAAGGATCAATCACACCCTTGTCTCTCCAGAGAGACAGGTTCAATCACAACCTAACCTCTCCAGAGAGACAGGTTCAATCACACCCTCATGTCTCCAGAGAGACAGGTTCAATCACAACCTCATGTCTCCAGAGAGACAGGTTCAATCACAACCTCATGTCTCCAGAGAGACAGGTTCAATCATAACCTCGCCTCTCCAGAGAGACAGGTTCAATCACAACCTCATGTCTCCAGAGAGACAGGTTCAATCACAACCTAACCTCTCCAGAGAGACAGGTTCAATCACAACCTCATGTCTCCATAGAGACAGGTTCAATCACAACCTCACCTCTCCAGAGAGACAGGTTTAATCACAACCTCACCTCTCCAGTCATACAGGTTCAATCACAACCTCGCCTCTCCAGAGAGACAGGTTCAATCATAAACTCACCTCTCCCGAGAGACAGGTTCAATCATAACCTATCCTCTCCAGAGAGACAGGTTCAATCATAAACTCGCCTCTACAGAGAGACTGGTTCAATCACAACCTCACCTCTCCAGAGAGACAGGTTCAATCAGAACCTGACAACTCCAGAGAGACAGGTTCAATCACAACCTCAAATCTCCAGAGAACCAGGATCAAACACAACCTCACTTCTCCACAGAGACAGGTTCAATCACAACCTCTCCTCTACAGAGACAAAGGTTCAAACACAATCTCACCTCTCCAGAGAGACAGGTTCATTGACACAGCTCCAACACAAACTTCTCCCTAGACACAGTTCAATCATAACCTCGTTTCTACAGAGAGACATGTCGAATCACAACCTCAGCACTCCAGAGAGACAGGTTCAATCACAACCTTGCCTCTCCAGAGAGACAGGTTCAATCACAACCTCATGTCTCCAGAGAGACAGGTTCAATCACACCCCTTGCCTCTCCAGAGAGACAGGTTCAATCACAACCTAACCTCTCCAGAGACAGTTCAATCATAAACTCACCTATTCAGGCAGACACGTTTGATCACAACCTCTCAACTCCAGAGAGACAGGTTCAATCACAACCTCATGTCTCCAGAGAGACAGGTTCAATCACAACCTAACCTCTCCAGAGAGACAGGTTCAATCACAACCTCATGTCTCCATAGAGACAGGTTCAATCACAACCTCACCTCTCCAGAGAGACAGGTTTAATCACAACCTCACCTCTCCAGTCAGACAGGTTCAATCACAACCTCACCTCTCCAGAGAGACAGGTTCAATCATAAACTCACCTCTCCCGGGAGACAGGTTCAATCATAAACTCGCCTCTAAAGAGAGACTGGTTCAATCACAAACTCACGTCTCCAGAGAGACAGGTTCAATCATAAACTCACCTATTCAGGCAGACACGTTTGATCACAACCTCTCAACTCCAGTGAGAAAGGTTCAATCACATCCTTACCTCTCCAGAGAGACAGGTTCAATCACAACCACAAATCTCCAGAGAACCAGGATCAAACACAACCTCACTTCTCCACAGAGACAGGTTCAATCACAACCTCTCCTCTACAGAGACAAAGGTTCAATCACAATCTCACCTCTCCAGAGAGACAGGTTCATTGACACAGCTCCAACACAAACTTCTCCCTCGACACAGTTCAATCATAACCTCGTTTCTACAGAGAGACATGTCGAATCACAACCTCAGCACTCCAGAGAGACAGGTTCAATCACAACCTTGCCTCTCCAGAGAGACAGGTTCAATCATAAAATCACATCTCCAGAGAGAAAGGTTCCATCCCAAAAGCGACTCTACAGAGAGACAGGTTTAATCCGAACCTCACCTCTCCGGAGATACAGTTTCAATCAACTCCTCGCCTCTGCAGAGAGACATGATCAATGACAACCTCATCTCTCCAGAGTGACAGGTTCAATCACAACCTCATGTCTCCAGAGAGACAGGTTCAATCACAACCTAACCTCTCCAGAGAGACAGGGTCAATCATAAACTCAAATCTCCAGAGAACAAGGATCAATCACACCCTTGTCTCTCCAGAGAGACAGGTTCAATCACAACCTAACCTCTCCAGAGAGACAGGTTCAATCACACCCTCATGTCTCCAGAGAGACAGGTTCAATCACAACCTCATGTCTCCAGAGAGACAGGTTCAATCACAACCTCATGTCTCCAGAGAGACAGGTTCAATCATAACCTCGCCTCTCCAGAGAGACAGGTTCAATCACAACCTCATGTCTCCAGACAGACAGGTTCAATCACAACCTCATGTCTCCAGAGAGACAGGTTCAATCACAACCTCATGTCTCCTGAGAGACAGGTTCAATCATAACCTCGCCTCTCCAGAGAGACAGGTTCAATCACAACCTCATGTCTCCAGAGAGACAGGTTCAATCACAACCTAACCTCTCCAGAGAGACAGGTTCAATCACAACCTCATGTCTCCATAGAGACAGGTTCAATCACAACCTCACCTCTCCAGAGAGACAGGTTTAATCACAACCTCACCTCTCCAGTCATACAGGTTCAATCACAACCTCGCCTCTCCAGAGAGACAGGTTCAATCATAAACTCAAATCTCCAGAGAACAAGGATCAATCACACCCTTGTCTCTCCAGAGAGACAGGTTCAATCACAACCTAACCTCTCCAGAGAGACAGGTTCAATCACACCCTCATGTCTCCAGAGTGACAGGTTCAATCACATGCTCACCTCTCCAGAGAGACAGGTTCAATCATAAACTCAAATCTCCAGAGAACAAGGATCAATCACACCCTTGTCTCTCCAGAGAGACAGGTTCAATCACAACCTAACCTCTCCAGAGAGACAGGTTCAATCACACCCTCATGTCTCCAGAGAGACAGGTTCAATCACAACCTCATGTCTCCAGAGAGACAGGTTCAATCACAACCTCATGTCTCCAGAGAGACAGGTTCAATCATAACCTCGCCTCTCCAGAGAGACAGGTTCAATCACAACCTCATGTCTCCAGAGAGACAGGTTCAATCACAACCTAACCTCTCCAGAGAGACAGGTTCAATCACAACCTCATGTCTCCATAGAGACAGGTTCAATCACAACCTCACCTCTCCAGAGAGACAGGTTTAATCACAACCTCACCTCTCCAGTCATACAGGTTCAATCACAACCTCGCCTCTCCAGAGAGACAGGTTCAATCATAAACTCACCTCTCCCGAGAGACAGGTTCAATCATAACCTATCCTCTCCAGAGAGACAGGTTCAATCATAAACTCGCCTCTACAGAGAGACTGGTTCAATCACAACCTCACCTCTCCAGAGAGACAGGTTCAATCAGAACCTGACAACTCCAGAGAGACAGGTTCAATCACAACCTCAAATCTCCAGAGAACCAGGATCAAACACAACCTCACTTCTCCACAGAGACAGGTTCAATCACAACCTCTCCTCTACAGAGACAAAGGTTCAAACACAATCTCACCTCTCCAGAGAGACAGGTTCATTGACACAGCTCCAACACAAACTTCTCCCTAGACACAGTTCAATCATAACCTCGTTTCTACAGAGAGACATGTCGAATCACAACCTCAGCACTCCAGAGAGACAGGTTCAATCACAACCTTGCCTCTCCAGAGAGACAGGTTCAATCACAACCTTGCCTCTCCAGAGAGACAGGTTCAATGACAACCTCATCTCTCCAGAGAGACAGGTTCAATCACAACCTCTCCTCTCCAGAGAGACAGGTACAATCACAACCTCTCCTCTCCAGGCAGACAGGTTCAATCATAAAATCAAATCTCCAGAGAGACAGGTTCCATCCCAAAAGCGACTCTACGGAGAGACAGGTTTAATCTGAACCTCACCTCTCCGGAGATACAGTTTCAATCAACACCTCGCCTTTGCAGAGAGACATGTTCAATCACAACCTCACCTCTACAGAGAGACAGGTTCACTCACAAACTCGCCTCTCCAGAGAGACAGGTTCAATCATCAAATCAGCTCTCCAGAGAGACCGATTCAATCCCAAAAGACAGGTGTAATCCGAACCTCACCTCTCCGGAGATACAGTTTCAATCAACTCCTCGCCTCTGCAGAGAGACATGATCAATGACAACCTCATCTCTCCAGAGAGACAGGTTCAATCACAACCTCTCCTCTCCAGAGAGACAGGTACAATCACAACCTCGCCTCTCCAGGCAGACAGGTTCAATCATAAAATCACATCTCCAGAGAGACAGGTTCCATCCCAAAAGCGACTCTACAGAGAGACAGGTTTAATGCGAACCTCACCTCTCCGGAGATACAGTTTCAATCACAACCTCATCTCTCGAGAGAGACTGGTTCATTGACACAGCTCCTGCACAAACATCTCCCTAGACACAGGTTAAATCATAACCTCATTTCCACAGAGAGACAGGTTCAATCACAAACTCCCCTCTCCAGAGAGACAGGTTCAATCACAATCTCACCTCTCCAGAGAGACAGGTTCAATCACAACCTCACCTCTCCAGAGAGACAGGTTCAATCACAAACTCCCCTCTCCAGAGAGACAGGTTCAATCACAACCTCACCTCTCCAGAGAGACAGGCTCAATCACAACCTCACCTCTCCAGAGAGACAGGTTTAATCACAACCTCACCTCTCCAGAGAGACAGGTTCAATCACAACCTCGCCTCTCCAGAGAGAGAGGTTCAATCAAACCCTCGCCTCTCCAGGCAAACAGGTTCAATCACAACCTCACCTCTCCAGAGAGACAGGTTCCATCCCAAAAGCGACTCTACAGAGAGACAGGTTTAATCCGAACCTCACCTCTCCGGAGATACAGTTTCAATCAACTCCTCGCCTCTGCAGAGAAACATGTTCAATGACAACCTCATCTCTCCGGAGATACAGTTTCAATCACAACCTCATCTCTCGAGAGAGACTGGTTCATTGACACAGCTCCAGCACAAACATCTCCCGAGACACAGGTTAAATCATAACCTCATTTCCACAGAGAGACAGGTTCAATCACAATCTCACCTCTCCAGAGAGACAGGCTCAATCACAATCTCACCTCTCCAGAATGACAGGTTCAATCATAAACTCACCTCTCCAGAGAGACAGGTTCAATCATAAACTCACCTCTCCCGGGAGACAGGTTCAATCATAAACTCGCCTCTAAAGAGAGACTGGTTCAATCACAAACTCACGTCTCCAGAGAGACAGGTTCAATCATAAACTCACCTATTCAGGCTCAATCATAAACTCACCTATTCAGGCAGACACGTTTGATCACAACCTCTCAACTCCAGTGAGAAAGGTTCAATCACATCCTTACCTCTCCAGAGAGACAGGTTCAATCACAACCACAAATCTCCAGAGAACCAGGATCAAACACAACCTCACTTCTCCACAGAGACAGGTTCAATCACAACCTCTCCTCTACAGAGACAAAGGTTCAATCACAATCTCACCTCTCCAGAGAGACAGGTTCATTGACACAGCTCCAACACAAACTTCTCCCTCGACACAGTTCAATCATAACCTCGTTTCTACAGAGAGACATGTCGAATCACAACCTCAGCACTCCAGAGAGACAGGTTCAATCACAACCTTGCCTCTCCAGAGAGACAGGTTCAATCATAAAATCACATCTCCAGAGAGAAAGGTTCCATCCCAAAAGCGACTCTACAGAGAGACAGGTTTAATCCGAACCTCACCTCTCCGGAGATAGTTTCAATCAACTCCTCGCCTCTGCAGAGAGACATGATCAATGACAACCTCATCTCTCCAGAGTGACAGGTTCAATCACAACCTCATGTCTCCAGAGAGACAGGTTCAATCACAACCTAACCTCTCCAGAGAGACAGGGTCAATCATAAACTCAAATCTCCAGAGAACAAGGATCAATCACACCCTTGTCTCTCCAGAGAGACAGGTTCAATCACAACCTAACCTCTCCAGAGAGACAGGTTCAATCACACCCTCATGTCTCCAGAGAGACAGGTTCAATCACAACCTCATGTCTCCAGAGAGACAGGTTCAATCACAACCTCATGTCTCCAGAGAGACAGGTTCAATCATAACCTCGCCTCTCCAGAGAGACAGGTTCAATCACAACCTCATGTCTCCAGACAGACAGGTTCAATCACAACCTCATGTCTCCAGAGAGACAGGTTCAATCACAACCTCATGTCTCCAGAGAGACAGGTTCAATCATAACCTCGCCTCTCCAGAGAGACAGGTTCAATCACAACCTCATGTCTCCAGAGAGACAGGTTCAATCACAACCTAACCTCTCCAGAGAGACAGGTTCAATCACAACCTCATGTCTCCATAGAGACAGGTTCAATCACAACCTCACCTCTCCAGAGAGACAGGTTTAATCACAACCTCACCTCTCCAGTCATACAGGTTCAATCACAACCTCGCCTCTCCAGAGAGACAGGTTCAATCATAAACTCAAATCTCCAGAGAACAAGGATCAATCACACCCTTGTCTCTCCAGAGAGACAGGTTCAATCACAACCTAACCTCTCCAGAGAGACAGGTTCAATCACACCCTCATGTCTCCAGAGTGACAGGTTCAATCACATGCTCACCTCTCCAGAGAGACAGGTTCAATCATAAACTCAAATCTCCAGAGAACAAGGATCAATCACACCCTTGTCTCTCCAGAGAAACAGGTTCAATCACAACCTAACCTCTCCAGAGAGACAGGTTCAATCACACCCTCATGTCTCCAGAGAGACAGGTTCAATCACAACCTCATGTCTCCAGAGAGACAGGTTCAATCACAACCTCATGTCTCCAGAGAGACAGGTTCAATCACAACCTCATGTCTCCAGAGAGACAGGTTCAATCATAACCTCGCCTCTCCAGAGAGACAGGTTCAATCACAACCTCATGTCTCCAGAGAGACAGGTTCAATCACAACCTAACCTCTCCAGAGAGACAGGTTCAATCACAACCTCATGTCTCCATAGAGACAGGTTCAATCACAACCTCACCTCTCCAGAGAGACAGGTTTAATCACAACCTCACCTCTCCAGTCATACAGGTTCAATCACAACCTCGCCTCTCCAGAGAGACAGGTTCAATCATAAACTCACCTCTCCCGAGAGACAGGTTCAATCATAACCTATCCTCTCCAGAGAGACAGGTTCAATCATAAACTCGCCTCTACAGAGAGACTGGTTCAATCACAACCTCACCTCTCCAGAGAGACAGGTTCAATCAGAACCTGACAACTCCAGAGAGACAGGTTCAATCACAACCTCAAATCTCCAGAGAACCAGGATCAAACACAACCTCACTTCTCCACAGAGACAGGTTCAATCACAACCTCTCCTCTACAGAGACAAAGGTTCAAACACAATCTCACCTCTCCAGAGAGACAGGTTCATTGACACAGCTCCAACACAAACTTCTCCCTAGACACAGTTCAATCATAACCTCGTTTCTACAGAGAGACATGTCGAATCACAACCTCAGCACTCCAGAGAGACAGGTTCAATCACAACCTTGCCTCTCCAGAGAGACAGGTTCAATCACAACCTTGCCTCTCCAGAGAGACAGGTTCAATGACAACCTCATCTCTCCAGAGAGACAGGTTCAATCACAACCTCTCCTCTCCAGAGAGACAGGTACAATCACAACCTCTCCTCTCCAGGCAGACAGGTTCAATCATAAAATCACATCTCCAGAGAGACAGGTTCCATCCCAAAAGCGACTCTACGGAGAGACAGGTTTAATCTGAACCTCACCTCTCCGGAGATACAGTTTCAATCAACACCTCGCCTTTGCAGAGAGACATGTTCAATCACAACCTCACCTCTACAGAGAGACAGGTTCACTCACAAACTCGCCTCTCCAGAGAGACAGGTTCAATCATCAAATCAGCTCTCCAGAGAGACCGATTCAATCCCAAAAGACAGGTGTAATCCGAACCTCACCTCTCCGGAGATACAGTTTCAATCAACTCCTCGCCTCTGCAGAGAGACATGATCAATGACAACCTCATCTCTCCAGAGAGACAGGTTCAATCACAACCTCTCCTCTCCAGAGAGACAGGTACAATCACAACCTCGCCTCTCCAGGCAGACAGGTTCAATCATAAAATCACATCTCCAGAGAGACAGGTTCCATCCCAAAAGCGACTCTACAGAGAGACAGGTTTAATGCGAACCTCACCTCTCCGGAGATACAGTTTCAATCACAACCTCATCTCTCGAGAGAGACTGGTTCATTGACACAGCTCCTGCACAAACATCTCCCTAGACACAGGTTAAATCATAACCTCATTTCCACAGAGAGACAGGTTCAATCACAAACTCCCCTCTCCAGAGAGACAGGTTCAATCACAATCTCACCTCTCCAGAGAGACAGGTTCAATCACAACCTCACCTCTCCAGAGAGACAGGTTCAATCACAAACTCCCCTCTCCAGAGAGACAGGTTCAATCACAACCTCACCTCTCCAGAGAGACAGGCTCAATCACAACCTCACCTCTCCAGAGAGACAGGTTTAATCACAACCTCACCTCTCCAGAGAGACAGGTTCAATCACAACCTCGCCTCTCCAGAGAGAGAGGTTCAATCAAACCCTCGCCTCTCCAGGCAAACAGGTTCAATCACAACCTCACCTCTCCAGAGAGACAGGTTCCATCCCAAAAGCGACTCTACAGAGAGACAGGTTTAATCCGAACCTCACCTCTCCGGAGATACAGTTTCAATCAACTCCTCGCCTCTGCAGAGAAACATGTTCAATGACAACCTCATCTCTCCGGAGATACAGTTTCAATCACAACCTCATCTCTCGAGAGAGACTGGTTCATTGACACAGCTCCAGCACAAACATCTCCCGAGACACAGGTTAAATCATAACCTCATTTCCACAGAGAGACAGGTTCAATCACAATCTCACCTCTCCAGAGAGACAGGCTCAATCACAATCTCACCTCTCCAGAGTGACAGGTTCAATCACAACCTCACCTCTACAGTGAGACAGGTTCAATCACAACCTCGCCTCTCCAGTGAGACAGGTTCAATCACAACCTCGCCTCTACAGTGAGACAGGCTCAATCACAATCTCACCTCTCCAGAGAGACAGGTTCAATCAAACCCTCGCCTCTCCAGGCAAACAGGTTCAATCACAACCTCACCTCTCCAGTGAGACAGGTTCAATCAAACCCTCGCCTCTCCAGGCAAACAGGTTCAATTACAACCTCGCCTCTCCAGGCAGACAGGTTCAATCACAACCTCTCCTCTCCAGGCAAACAGGTTCAATCACAATTTCATCACTCCAGAGAGACTTGTTCAATCATAAGCTCACCTCTCCAGAATGACAGGTTCAATCATAAACTCAGCTCTCCAGAGACACAGTTTCAATCATAAGCTCACCTCTCCAGAGAGACAGGTTGAATCACAATCTCAAATCTCCAGAGAACCAGGATCAAAAACAATCTCACCACTCCACAGAGACAGGTTGAATCACAACCTCTCCTCTACAGGGACACAGGTTCAATCACAACCTCACCTCTCCAGAGAGACAGGTTGAATCACAACCTCACCTCTCCATAGAGACAGGTTCAATCACAACCTCGCCTATCCAGAGAGACAGGTTCAATTACAACCTCGCCTCTCCAGGCAGACAGGTTCAATCACAACATCACCTCTCCAGTGAGACAGGTTCAATCACAACCACAACTCTCCAGAGAGACAGGTTCAATCAAACCCTCGCCTCTCCAGGCAGACAGATTCAATCACAGCCTCACCTCTCCAGTGAGACAGGTTCAATCACAACCCCAACTCTCCAGAGAGACAGGTTCAATCACAACCACAACTCTCCAGAGAGACAGGTTCAATCAAACCCTCGCCTCTCCAGGCAGACAGGTTCAATCACAAACTGTCCTCTCCTGAGAGACAGGTTCAATCACAACCTCTCCTCTACAGAGACACAGGTTCAATCACAAACTCGACTTTCCAGACAGACAGGGTCAATCACAACCTCGCCTCTCCAGAGAGACAGGTTCAATTACAAACTCGCGTCTCCAGAGAGACAGGTTCAATTACAACCTCGCCTCTCCAGTGAGACAGGTTCAATCACAACCACAACTCTCCAGAGAGGCAGGTTCATTCAAACCCTCGCCTCTCCAGGCTGACAGGTTCAATCACAACCTCACCTCTCCAGAATGACAGGTTCAATCATAAACTCAGCTCTCCAGAGACACAGTTTCAATCATAAGCTCACCTCTCCAGAGAGACAGGTTGAATCACAACCTCAAATCTCCAGAGAACCAGGATCAAACACAATCTCACCACTCCACAGAGACAGGTTGAATCACAACCTCTCCTCTACAGGGACACAGGTTCAATCACAAACTCGCCTCTCCAGAGAGACCGGTTCAATCACAACCTCACCTCTGCTGAGAGACAGGTTCAAGCACAACCTCACCTCTCCAGAGAGACAGTTGCAATCACCACCTGGCCTCTCCAGAGAGACAGTTTGAATCATAAACTCGCCTCTACAGAGAGACAGGTTCAATCACAACCTCGCTTCTCCAGAGAGACAGGTTCAATCACAACATCACCTCTCCAGAGACGCAGGTTCAATCACAAACTGTCCTCTCCTGAGAGACAGGTTCAATCACAACCTCACCTCTCCATAGAGACAGGTTCAATCACAACCTCACCTCTCCATAGAGACAGGTTCAATCACAACCTCGCCTCTCCAGAGAGACAGGTTCAATCATAAACTCACCACTCCCGAGAGACAGGTTCAATCATAAACTCCCCTCTCCAGAGAGACAGGTTCAATCATAAACTCGCCTCTACAGAGAGACAGGTTCAATCACACCCCTTGCCACTCCAGAGAGACAGGTTCAATCACAACATCACCTCTCCAGAGACGCAGGTTCAATCACAAACTGTCCTCTCCTGAGAGACAGGTTCAATCACAACCTCACCTCTCCATAGAGACAGGTTCAATCACAACCTCACCTCTCCATAGAGACAGGTTCAATCACAACCTCGCCTCTCCAGAGAGACAGGTTCAATCATAAACTCGCCTCTCCAGAGAGACAGGTTCAATCATAAACTCGCCTCTACAGAGAGACAGGTTCAATCACACCCCTTGCCACTCCAGAGAGACAGGTTCAATCACAACCTAACCTCTCCAGAGAGACAGGTTCAATCATAAACTCACCTATTCAGGCAGACACGTTTGATCACAACCTCTCAACTCCAGAGAGACAGGTTCAATCACAACCTCATGTCTCCAGAGAGACAGGTTCAATCACAACCTAACCTCTCCAGAGAGACAGGTTCAATCACAACCTCATGTCTCCATAGAGACAGGTTCAATCACAACATCACCTCTCCAGAGAGACAGGTTCAGTCATAACCTCGTTTCTTTAGTGAGACAGGTTCAATCACAACCTCGCTTCTCCAGAGAGACAGGTTCAATCACAACATCACCTCTCCAGAGAGGCAGGTTCAATCACAAACTGTCCTCTCCTGAGAGACAGGTTCAATCACAACCTCACCTCTCCATAGAGACAGGTTCAATCACAACCTCACCTCTCCAGAGAGACAGGTTCAATTACAACCTCGCCTCTCCAGGCAGACAGGTTCAATCACAACCTCACCTCTCCAGTGAGACAGGTTCAATCACAACCACAACTCTCCAGAGAGACAGGTTCAATCAAACCCTCGCCTCTCCAGGCAGACAGGTTCAATCACAACCTCATCACTCCAGAGAGACAGGTTCAATCACAACCACAACTCTCCAGAGAGACAGGTTCAATCAAACCCTCGCCTCTCCAGGCAGACAGGTTCAATCACAACCTCATCACTCCAGAGAGACATGTTCAATCATAAGCTCACCTCTCCAGAAAGACAGGTTCAATCACAACCTCATGTCTCCAGAGAGACAGGTTCAATCATAAACTCACCTATTCAGGCAGACATGTTTGATCACAACCTCTCAACTCCAGAGAGACAGGTTTAATCACAACCTCATGTCTCCATAGAGACAGGTTCAATCACAAACTCGCCTCTCCAGAGAGACAGGTTCAGTCATAACCTCGTTTCTACAGTGAGACAGGTTCAATCCCAACCTCGCTTCTCCAGAGAGACAGGTTCAATCACAACATCACCTCTCCAGAGAGGCAGGTTCAATCACAACCTAACCTCTCCAGAGAGACAGGTTCAATCACAACCTCATGTCTCCATAGAGACAGGTTCAATCACAAACTCGCCTCTCCAGAGAGAAAGGTTCAGTCATAACCTCGTTTCTACAGTGAGACAGGTTCAATCACAACCTCGCTTCTCCAGAGAGACAGGTTCAATCACAACATCACCTCTCCAGAGAGGCAGGTTCAATCACAAACTGTCCTCTCCTGAGAGACAGGTTCAAACACAACCTCACCTCTCCAGATAGACAGGTTCAATCACAACCTCGCCTCTCCAGAGAGACAGGTTCAATCACAACCTCACCTCCCCGGTGAGACAGGTTCAATCACAACCACAACTCTCCAGAAAGACAGGTTCAATCACAACCTCATGTCTCCAGAGAGACAGGATCAATCACACCCCTTGCCTCTCCAGAGAGACAGGTTCAATCACAACCTAACCTCTCCAGAGAGACAGGTTCAATCATAAACTCACCTATTCAGGCAGACACGTTTGATCACAACCTCTCAACTCCAGAGAGACAGGTTCAATCACAACCTCATGTCTCCAGAGAGACAGTTGCAGTCACCACCTGGCCTCTCCAGAGAGACAGTTTGAATCATAAACTCGCCTCTGCAGAGAGACAGGTTGAATCACAACCTCAGTTCTCCAGAGAGACAGGTTCAGTCATAACCTCGTTTCTACAGTGAGACAGGTTCAATCACAACCTCGCTTCTCCAGAGAGACAGGTTCAATCACAACATCACCTCTCCATAGAGACAGGTTCAATCACAACCTCACCTCTCCATAGAGACAGGTTCAATCACAACCTCGCCTCTCCAGAGAGACAGGTTCAATCATAAACTCACCTCTCCCGAGAGACAGGTTCAATCATAAACTCCCCTCTCCAGAAAGACAGGTTCAATCACAACCTCGCCTCTACAGAGAGACAGGTTCAATCACAACCTCATGTCTCCAGAGAGACAGGATCAATCACACCCCTTGCCTCTCCAGAGAGACAGGTTCAATCACAACCTAACCTCTCCAGAGAGACAGGTTCAATCATAAACTCACCTATTCAGGCAGACACGTTTGATCACAACCTCTCAACTCCAGGGAGACAGGTTCAATCACAACCTCATGTCTCCATAGAGACAGGTTCAATCACAACCTCACCTCTCCAGAGAGACAGGTTTAATCACAACCTCACCTCTCCAGTCAGACAGGTTCAATCAAAACCTCACCTCTCCATAGAGACAGGTTCAATCACAACCTCACCTCTCCAGTCAGACAGGTTCAATCAAAACCTGGCCTCTCCAGAGAGACAGGTTCAATCATAAATTCACCTCTACCGAGAGACAGGTTCAATCATAACCTAAACTCTCCAGAGAGACAGGTTCAATAATAAACTCGCCTCTTCAGAGAGACTGGTTCAATCACAACCTCACGTCTCCAGAGAGACAGGTTCAATCGTAAACTCACCTATTCAGGCAGACACGTTTGATCACAACCTCTCAACTCCAGAGAGAAAGGTTCAATCACATCCTTACCGCTCCAGAGAGACAGGTTCAATCAGAACCTGACCACTCCAGAGAGACAGGTTCAATCACAACCTCAAATCTCCAGAGAACCAGGATCAAACACAACCTCACTTCTCCACAGAGACAGGTTCAATCACAATCTCACCTCTCCAGAGAGACAGGTTCATTGACACAGCTCCAACACAAACTTCTCCCTAGACACAGTTCAATCATAACCTCGTTTCTACAGAGAGACAGGTTCAATCACAACCTTGCCTCTCCAGAGAGACAGGTTCAATCATAAAATCACATCTCCAGAGAGACAGGTTCCATCCCAAAAGCGACTCTACAGAGAGACAGGTTTAATCCGAACCTCACCTCTACGGAGATACAGTTTCAATCAACCCCTCACCTTGCAGAGAGACATGTTCAATCACAACCTCACCTCTACAGAGAGACAGGTTCACTCACAACCTCGCCTCTCCAGAGAGACAGGTTCACTCATCAAATCAGCTCTCCAGAGAGACCGGTTCAATCCCAAAAGACAGGTTTAATCCGAACCTCACCTCTCTGGAGATACAGTTTCAATCAACTCCTCGCCTCTGCAGAGAGACATGTTCAATGACAACCTCATCTCTCCAGAGTGACAGGTTCAATCACAACCTCTCCTCTCCAGAGAGACAGGTACAATCACAACCTCGCCTCTCCAGGCAGACAGGTTCAATCATAAACTCCCCTCTCCAGAGAGACAGGTTCAATCATAAACTCGCCTCTACAGAGAGACAGGTTCAATCATAAACTCACCTATTCAGGCAGACACGTTTGATCACAACCTCTCAACTCCAGAGAGGAAGGTTCAATCATAACCACATCTCTCCAGAGAGACAGGTTCCATCCCAAAAGCGACTCTACAGAGAGACAGTTTTAATCCGAACCTCACCTCTCCGGAGATACAGTTTCAATCAACTCCTCGCCTCTGCAGAGAGACATGTTCAATGACAACCTCATCTCTCCAGAGAGACAGGTTCAATCACAACCTCTCCTCTCCAGAGAGACAGGTACAATCACAACCTCGCCTCTCCAGGCAGACAGGTTCAATCATAAAATCACATCTCCAGAGATACAGGTTCCATCCCAAAAGCGACTCTACAGAGAGACAGGTTTAATCCGAACCTCACCTCTCCGGAGATACAGTTTCAATCAACTCCTCTCCTCTCCAGAGAGACAGGTTCAATCACAACCTCATCTCTCGAGAGAGACTGGTTCATTGACACAGCTCCAGCACAAACATCTCCCTAGACACAGGTTAAATCATAACCTCATTTCCACAGAGAGACAGGCTCAATCACAACCTCACCTCTCCAGAGTGACAGGTTCAATCACAACCTCACCTCTCCAGAGAGACAGGTTCAATCACAACCTCGCCTCTCCAGAGAGACAGGTTCAATCACAACTTCGCCTCTCCAGAGTGACAGGTTCAATCACAACCTCACCTCTCCAGTGAGACAGGTTCAATCAAACCCTCGCCTCTCCAGGCAGACAGGTTCAATCATAAGCTCACCTCTCCAGAGAGACAGGTTGAATCACAATCTCAAATCTCCAGAGAACCAGGATCAAAAACAATCTCACCACTCCACAGAGACAGGTTGAATCACAACCTCTCCTCTACAGGGACACAGGTTCAATCACAAACTCGCCTCTCCAGAGAGACAGGTTCAATCACAACCTCATCTCTCGAGAGAGACTGGTTCATTGACACAGCTCCTGCACAAACATCTCCCTAGACACAGGTTAAATCATAACCTCATTTCCACAGAGAGACAGGTTCAATCACAAACTCCCCTCTCCAGAGAGACAGTTGCAATCACCACCTGGCCTCTCCAGAGAGACAGTTTGAATCATAAACTCGCCTCTACAGAGAGACAGGTTGAATCACAACCTCAGTTCTCCAGAGAGACAGGTTCAGTCATAACCTCGCTTCTCCAGAGAGACAGGTTCAATCACAACATCACCTCTCCAGAGAGGCAGGTTCAATCACAAACTGTCCTCTCCTGAGAGACAGGTTTAATCACAACCTCACCTCTCCAGAGAGACAGGTTCAATCACAACCTCGCCTCTCCAGAGAGACAGGTTCAATCACAACCTCGCCTCTCCAGAGAGACAGGTTCAATTACAACCTCGCCTCTCCAGGCAGACAGGTTCAATCACAACCTCTCCTCTCCAGGCAGACAGGTTCAATCACAACTTCATCACTCCAGAGAGACTTGTTCAATCATAAGCTCACCTCTCCAGAATGACAGGTTCAATCATAAACTCAGCTCTCCAGAGACACAGTTTCAATCATAAGCTCACCTCTCCAGAGAGACAGGTTGAATCACAATCTCAAATCTCCAGAGAACCAGGATCAAAAACAATCTCACCACTCCACAGAGACAGGTTGAATCACAAACTCTCCTCTACAGAGACAAAGGTTCAATCACAACCTCAACTCTCCAGAGAGACAGGTTCAATCACAACCTCGCTTCTCCAGAGAGATTGGTTCAATCACAACATCACCTCTCCAGAGAGACAGGTTCAATCACAAACTCACATCTCCATAGAGACAGGTTCAATCACAACCTCACCTCTCCATAGAGACAGGTTCAATCACAACCTCGCCTGTCCAGAGAGACAGGTTCAATCATAAACTCACCTCTCCCGAGAGACAGGTTCAATCATAAACTCCCCTCTCCAGAGAGACAGGTTCAATCATAAACTCCCCTCTCCAGAGAGACAGGTTCAATCATAAACTCGCCTCTACAGAGAGACAGGTTCAATCACAACCTCATGTCTCCAGAGAGGCAGGTTCAATCACACCACTTGCCTCTCCAGAGAGACAGGTTCAATCACAACCTAACCTCACCAGAGAGACAGGTTCAATCATAAACTCACCTATTCAGGCAGACACGTTTGATCACAACCTCTCAACTCCAGAGAGACAGGTTCAATCACAACCTCATGTCTCCAGAGAGACAGGTTCAATCACAACCTAACCTCTCCAGAGAGACAGGTTCAATCACAACCTCATGTCTCCATAGAGACAGGTTCAATCACAAACTCGCCTCTCCAGAGAGAAAGGTTCAGTCATAACCTCGTTTCTACAGTGAGACAGGTTCAATCACAACCTCGCTTTTCCAGAGAGACAGGTTCAATCACAACATCACCTCTCCAGAGAGGCAGGTTCAATCACAAACTGTCCTCTCCTGAGAGACAGGTTCAAACACAACCTCACCTCTCCAGAGAGACAGGTTCAATCACAACCTCGCCTCTCCAGAGAGACAGGTTCAATCACAACCTCACCTCCCCAGTGAGACAGGTTCAATCACAACCACAACTCTCCAGAGAGACAGGTTCAATCATAAACTCAGCTCTGCAGAGACACAGTTTCAATCATAAGCTCAACTCTCCAAAGAGACAGGTTGAATCACAACCTCAAATCTCCAGAGAACCAGGATCAAACACAATCTCACCACTCCACAGAGACAGGTTGAATCACAACCTCTCCTCTACAGGGACACAGGTTCAATCACAAACTCGCCTCTCCAGAGAGACAGGTTCAATCACAACCTCATCTCTCGAGAGAGACTGGTTCATTGACACAGCTCCTGCACAAACATCTCCCTAGACACAGGTTAAATCATAACCTCATTTCCACAGAGAGACAGGTTCAATCACAAACTCCCCTCTCCAGAGAGACAGTTGCAATCACCACCTGGCCTCTCCAGAGAGACAGTTTGAATCATAAACTCGCCTCTACAGAGAGACAGGTTGAATCACAACCTCAGTTCTCCAGAGAGACAGGTTCAGTCATAACCTCATTTCTACAGTGAGACAGGTTCAATCACAACCTCGCTTCTCCAGAGAGACAGGTTCAATCACAACATCACCTCTCCAGAGAGGCAGGTTCAATCACAAACTGTCCTCTCCTGAGAGACAGGTTTAATCACAACCTCGCCTCTCCAGAGAGACAGGTTCAATTACAACCTCGCCTCTCCAGGCAGACAGGTTCAATCACAACCTCTCCTCTCCAGGCAGACAGGTTCAATCACAACTTCATCACTCCAGAGAGACTTGTTCAATCATAAGCTCACCTCTCCAGAATGACAGGTTCAATCATAAACTCAGCTCTCCAGAGACACAGTTTCAATCATAAGCTCACCTCTCCAGAGAGACAGGTTGAATCACAATCTCAAATCTCCAGAGAACCAGGATCAAAAACAATCTCACCACTCCACAGAGACAGGTTGAATCACAAACTCTCCTCTACAGAGACAAAGGTTCAATCACAACCTCAACTCTCCAGAGAGACAGGTTCAATCACAACCTCGCTTCTCCAGAGAGACAGGTTCAATCACAACATCACCTCTCCAGAGAGGCAGGTTCAATCACAAACTGTCCTGTCCTGAGAGACAGGTTCAATCACAAACTCACATCTCCATAGAGACAGGTTCAATCACAACCTCACCTCTCCATAGAGACAGGTTCAATCACAACCTCGCCTGTCCAGAGAGACAGGTTCAATCATAAACTCACCTCTCCCGAGAGACAGGTTCAATCATAAACTCCCCTCTCCAGAGAGACAGGTTCAATCATAAACTCCCCTCTCCAGAGAGACAGGTTCAATCATAAACTCGCCTCTACAGAGAGACAGGTTCAATCACAACCTCATGTCTCCAGAGAGACAGGTTCAATCACACCACTTGCCTCTCCAGAGAGACAGGTTCAATCACAACCTAACCTCACCAGAGAGACAGGTTCAATCATAAACTCACCTATTCAGGCAGACACGTTTGATCACAACCTCTCAACTCCAGAGAGACAGGTTCAATCACAACCTCATGTCTCCAGAGAGACAGGTTCAATCACAACCTAACCTCTCCAGAGAGACAGGTTCAATCACAACCTCATGTCTCCATAGAGACAGGTTCAATCACAAACTCGCCTCTCCAGAGAGAAAGGTTCAGTCATAACCTCGTTTCTACAGTGAGACAGGTTCAATCACAACCTCGCTTTTCCAGAGAGACAGGTTCAATCACAACATCACCTCTCCAGAGAGGCAGGTTCAATCACAAACTGTCCTCTCCTGAGAGACAGGTTCAAACACAACCTCACCTCTCCAGAGAGACAGGTTCAATCACAACCTCGCCTCTCCAGAGAGACAGGTTCAATCACAACCTCACCTCCCCAGTGAGACAGGTTCAATCACAACCACAACTCTCCAGAGAGACAGGTTCAATCATAAACTCAGCTCTCCAGAGACACAGTTTCAATCATAAGCTCAACTCTCCAGAGAGACAGGTTGAATCACAACCTCAAATCTCCAGAGAACCAGGATCAAACACAATCTCACCACTCCACAGAGACAGGTTGAATCACAACCTCTCCTCTACAGGGACACAGGTTCAATCACAAACTCGCCTCTCCAGAGAGACAGGTTCAATCACAACCTCACATCTGCTGAGAGACAGGTTCAATAACAACCTCACCTCTCCAGAGAGACAGTTGCAGTCACCACCTGGCCTCTCCAGAGAGACAGTTTGAATCATAAACTCGCCTCTACAGAGAGACAGGTTGAATCACAACCTCAGTTCTCCAGAGAGACAGGTTCAGTCATAACCTCGTTTCTACAGTGAGACAGGTTCAATCACAACCTCGCTTCTCCAGAGAGACAGGTTCAATCACAACCTCACCTCTCCATAGAGACAGGTTCAATCACAACCTCGCCTCTCCAGAGAGACAGGTTCAATCATAAACTCACCTCTCCCGAGAGACAGGTTCAATCATAAACTCCCCTCTCCAGAAAGACAGGTTCAATCACAACCTCATGTCTCCAGAGAGACAGGATCAATCACACCCCTTGCCTCTCCAGAGAGACAGGTTCAATCACAACCTAACCTCTCCAGAGAGACAGGTTCAATCATAAAATCACATCTCCAGAGAGACAGGTTCCATCCCAAAAGCGACTCTACAGAGAGACAGGTTTAATCCGAACCTCACCTCTCCGGAGATACAGTTTCAATCAACCCCTCACCTTGCAGAGAGACATGTTCAATCACAACCTCGCCTCTCCAGAGAGACAGGTTCAATCATCTAATCAGCTCTCCAGAGAGACCGGTTCAATCCCAAAAGACAGGTTTAATCCGAACCGAACCTCTCTGGAGATACAGTTTCAATCAACTCCTCGCCTCTGCAGAGAGACATGTTCAATGACAACCTCATCTCTCCAGAGTGACAGGTACAATCACAAACTCGCCTCTCCAGAGAGACAGGTTCAGTCATAACCTCATTTCTACAGTGAGACAGGTTCAATCACAACCTCGCTTTTCCAGAGAGACAGGTTCAATCACAACATCACCTCTCCAGAGAGGCAGGTTCAATCACAAACTGTCCTCTCCTGAGAGACAGGTTCAAACACAACCTCACCTCTCCAGATAGACAGGTTCAATCACAACCTCGCCTCTCCAGAGAGACAGGTTCAATCACAACCTCACCTCCCCAGTGAGACAGGTTCAATCACAACCACAACTCTCCAGATAGACAGGTTCAATCACAACCTCGCCTCTCCAGAGAGACAGGTTCAATCACAACCTCACCTCCCCAGTGAGACAGGTTCAATCACAACCACAACTCTCCAGAGAGACATGTTCAATCATAAACTCAGCTCTCCAGAGACACAGTTTCAATCATAAGCTCACCTCTCCAGAGAGACAGGTTGAATCAAATCCTCAAATCTCCAGAGAACCAGGATCAAACACAATCTCACCTCTCCAGAGAGGCAGGTTCAATCATAAACTCCCCTCTCCAGAGAGACAGGTTCAATCATAAACTCGCCTCTACAGAGAGGCAGGTTCAATCACAACCTCGCTTCTCCAGAGAGACAGGTTCAATCACAACATCACCTCTCCAGAGAGGCAGGTTCAATCACAAACTGTCCTGTCCTCACAGACAGGTTCAATCACAACCTCACCTCTCCAGAGAGACGGGTTCAAACCCAAACTCACCTCACCATAGAGACAGGTTCAATCACAATCTCACCTCTCCCGAGAGACAGGTTCAATCATAAACTCCCCTCTCCAGAGAGACAGGTTCAATCATAAACTCGCCTCTACAGAGAGACAGGTTCAATCACAACCTCATGTCTCCAAAGAGACAGGTTAAATCACACCCCTTGCCTCTCCAGAGAGACAGGTTCAATCACAAACTCACCTATTCAGGCAGACACGTTTGATCACAACCTCTCAACTCCAGAGAGACAGGTTCAATCACAACCTCATATCTCCAGAGAGACAGGTTCAATCACAACCTAACCTCTCCAGAGAGACAGGTTCAATCACAACCTCATGTCTCCATAGAGACAGGTTCAATCACAAACTCACCTCTCCAGAGAGACAGGTTCAGTCATAACCTCGTTTCTACAGTGAGACAGGTTCAATCACAACCTCGCTTTTCCAGAGAGACAGGTTCAATCACAACATCACCTCTCCAGAGAGACAGGTTCAATCACAACCTCACATCTGCTGAGAGACAGGTTCAATAACAACCTCACCTCTCCAGAGAGACAGTTGCAGTCACCACCTGGCCTCTCCAGAGAGACAGTTTGAATCATAAACTCGCCTCTACAGAGAGACAGGTTGAATCACAACCTCAGTTTTCCAGAGAGACAGGTTCAGTCATAACCTCGTTTCTACAGTGAGACAGGTTCAATCACAACCTCGCTTCTCCAGAGAGACAGGTTCAATCACAACATCACCTCTCCAGAGAGGCAGGTTCAATCACAAACAGTCCTCTCCTGAGAGACAGGTTCAATCACAACCTCGCCTCTCCATAGAGACAGGTTCAATCACAACCTCACCTCTCCATTTAGACAGGTTCAATCACAAACTCGCCTCTCCAGAGAGACAGGTTCAATCATAAACTCCCCTCTCCAGAAAGACAGGTTCAATCACAACCTCGCCTCTCCAGAGAGACAGGTTCAATCACAACCTCATGTCTCCATAGACACAGGTTCAATCACAACCTCACCTCTCCAGAGAGACAGGTTTAATCACAACCTCACCTCTCCATTCAGACAGGTTCAATCACAACCTCACCTCTCCATAGAGACAGGTTCAATCACAACCTCGCCTCTACAGAGAGACAGGTTCAATCACAACCTCATGTCTCCAGAGAGACAGGTTCAATCACAGCCCTTGCCTCTCCAGGGAGACAGGTTCAATCACAACCTAACCTCTCCAGAGAGACAGGTTCAATCATAAACTCACCTATTCAGGCAGACACGTTTGATCACAACCTCTCAACTCCAGAGAGACAGGTTCAATCACAACCTCATGTCTCCAGAGAGACAGGTTCAATCACAACCTCACCTCTCCAGAGAGACAGGTTTAATCACAACCTCACCTCTCCAGTCAGACAGGTTCAATCACAACCTGGCCTCTCCAGAGAGACAGGTTCAATCATAAATTCACCTCTCCCGAGAGACAGGTTCAATCATAACCTAACCTCTCCAGAGAGACAGGTTCAATAATAATCTCGCCTCTTCAGAGAGACTGGTTCAATCACAACCTCACGTCTCCAGAGAGACAGGTTCAATCATAAACTCACCTATTCAGGCAGACACGTTTGATCACAACCTCTCAACTCCAGAGAGACAGGTTCAATCACAACCTCATATCTCCAGAGAGACAGGTTCAATCACAACCTAACCTCTCCAGAGAGACAGGTTCAATCACAACCTCATGTCTCCATAGAGACAGGTTCAATCACAAACTCACCTCTCCAGAGAGACAGGTTCAGTCATAACCTCGTTTCTACAGTGAGACAGGTTCAATCACAACCTCGCTTTTCCAGAGAGACAGGTTCAATCACAACATCACCTCTCCAGAGAGACAGGTTCAATCACAACCTCACATCTGCTGAGAGACAGGTTCAATAACAACCTCACCTCTCCAGAGAGACAGTTGCAGTCACCACCTGGCCTCTCCAGAGAGACAGTTTGAATCATAAACTCGCCTCTACAGAGAGACAGGTTGAATCACAACCTCAGTTTTCCAGAGAGACAGGTTCAGTCATAACCTCGTTTCTACAGTGAGACAGGTTCAATCACAACCTCGCTTCTCCAGAGAGACAGGTTCAATCACAACATCACCTCTCCAGAGAGGCAGGTTCAATCACAAACAGTACTCTCCTGAGAGACAGGTTCAATCACAACCTCGCCTCTCCATAGAGACAGGTTCAATCACAACCTCACCTCTCCATTTAGACAGGTTCAATCACAAACTCGCCTCTCCAGAGAGACAGGTTCAATCATAAACTCCCCTCTCCAGAAAGACAGGTTCAATCACAACCTCGCCTCTCCAGAGAGACAGGTTCAATCACAACCTCATGTCTCCATAGACACAGGTTCAATCACAACCTCACCTCTCCAGAGAGACAGGTTTAATCACAACCTCACCTCTCCATTCAGACAGGTTCAATCACAACCTCACCTCTCCATAGAGACAGGTTCAATCACAACCTCGCCTCTACAGAGAGACAGGTTCAATCACAACCTCATGTCTCCAGAGAGACAGGTTCAATCACAGCCCTTGCCTCTCCAGGGAGACAGGTTCAATCACAACCTAACCTCTCCAGAGAGACAGGTTCAATCATAAACTCACCTATTCAGGCAGACACGTTTGATCACAACCTCTCAACTCCAGAGAGACAGGTTCAATCACAACCTCATGTCTCCAGAGAGACAGGTTCAATCACAACCTCACCTCTCCAGAGAGACAGGTTTAATCACAACCTCACCTCTCCAGTCAGACAGGTTCAATCACAACCTGGCCTCTCCAGAGAGACAGGTTCAATCATAAATTCACCTCTCCCGAGAGACAGGTTCAATCATAACCTAACCTCTCCAGAGAGACAGGTTCAATAATAATCTCGCCTCTTCAGAGAGACTGGTTCAATCACAACCTCACGTCTCCAGAGAGACAGGTTCAATCATAAACTCACCTATTCAGGCAGACACGTTTGATCACAACCTCTCAACTCCAGAGAGACAGGTTCAATCACAACCTCATATCTCCAGAGAGACAGGTTCAATCACAACCTAACCTCTCCAGAGAGACAGGTTCAATCACAACCTCATGTCTCCATAGAGACAGGTTCAATCACAAACTCACCTCTCCAGAGAGACAGGTTCAGTCATAACCTCGTTTCTACAGTGAGACAGGTTCAATCACAACCTCGCTTTTCCAGAGAGACAGGTTCAATCACAACATCACCTCTCCAGAGAGACAGGTTCAATCACAACCTCACATCTGCTGAGAGACAGGTTCAATAACAACCTCACCTCTCCAGAGAGACAGTTGCAGTCACCACCTGGCCTCTCCAGAGAGACAGTTTGAATCATAAACTCGCCTCTACAGAGAGACAGGTTGAATCACAACCTCAGTTTTCCAGAGAGACAGGTTCAGTCATAACCTCGTTTCTACAGTGAGACAGGTTCAATCACAACCTCGCTTCTCCAGAGAGACAGGTTCAATCACAACATCACCTCTCCAGAGAGGCAGGTTCAATCACAAACAGTCCTCTCCTGAGAGACAGGTTCAATCACAACCTCGCCTCTCCATAGAGACAGGTTCAATCACAACCTCACCTCTCCATTTAGACAGGTTCAATCACAAACTCGCCTCTCCAGAGAGACAGGTTCAATCATAAACTCCCCTCTCCAGAAAGACAGGTTCAATCACAACCTCGCCTCTCCAGAGAGACAGGTTCAATCACAACCTCATGTCTCCATAGACACAGGTTCAATCACAACCTCACCTCTCCAGAGAGACAGGTTTAATCACAACCTCACCTCTCCATTCAGACAGGTTCAATCACAACCTCACCTCTCCATAGAGACAGGTTCAATCACAACCTCGCCTCTACAGAGAGACAGGTTCAATCACAACCTCATGTCTCCAGAGAGACAGGTTCAATCACAGCCCTTGCCTCTCCAGGGAGACAGGTTCAATCACAACCTAACCTCTCCAGAGAGACAGGTTCAATCATAAACTCACCTATTCAGGCAGACACGTTTGATCACAACCTCTCAACTCCAGAGAGACAGGTTCAATCACAACCTCATGTCTCCAGAGAGACAGGTTCAATCACAACCTCACCTCTCCAGAGAGACAGGTTTAATCACAACCTCACCTCTCCAGTCAGACAGGTTCAATCACAACCTGGCCTCTCCAGAGAGACAGGTTCAATCATAAATTCACCTCTCCCGAGAGACAGGTTCAATCATAACCTAACCTCTCCAGAGAGACAGGTTCAATAATAATCTCGCCTCTTCAGAGAGACTGGTTCAATCACAACCTCACGTCTCCAGAGAGACAGGTTCAATCATAAACTCACCTATTCAGGCAGACACGTTTGATCACAACCTCTCAACTCCAGAGAGAAAGGTTCAATCACATCCTTACCTCTCCAGAGAAACAGGTTGAATCAGAACCTGACCACTCCAGAGAGACAGGTTCAATCACAACCTCAAATCTCCAGAGAACCAGGATCAAACACAACCTCACTTCTCCACAGAGACAGGTTCAATCACAACCTCTCCTCGACAGAGACAAAGGTTCAATCACAATCTCACCTCTCCAGAGAGACAGGTTCATTGACACAGCTCCAACACAAACTTCTCCCTAGACACAGTTCAATCATAACCTCGTTTCTACAGAGAGACATGTCGAATCACAACCTCAGCACTCCAGAGAGACAGGTTCAATCACAACCTCGCCTCTCCAGAGAGAAGTTCAATCATAAAATCACATCTCCAGAGAGACAGGTTCCATCCCAAAAGCGACTCTACAGAGAGACAGGTTTAATCCGAACCTCACCTCTCCGGAGATACAGTTTCAATCAACCCCTCACCTTGCAGAGAGACATGTTCAATCACAACCTCACCTCTACAGAGAGACAGGTTCACTCACAAACTCGCCTCTCCAGAGAGACAGGTTCACTCATCAAATCAGCTCTCCAGAGAGACCGGTTCAATCCCAAAAGACAGGTTTAATCCGAACCTCACCTCTCCAGAGATACAGTTTCAATCAACTCCTCGCTTCTGCAGAGACATGTTCAATGACAACCTCATCTCTCCAGAGAGACAGCTTCAATCACAACCTCTCCTCTCCAGAGAGACAGGTACAATCACAACCTCGCCTCTCCAGGCAGACAGGTTCAATCATAAAATCACATCTCCAGAGAGACAGGTTCCATCCCAAAAGCGACTCTACAGAGAGACAGGTTTAATGCGAACCTCACCTCTCCGGAGATACAGTTTCAATCACAACCTCATCTCTCGAGAGAGACTGGTTCATTGACACAGCTCCTGCACAAACATCTCCCTAGACACAGGTTAAATCATAACCTCATTTCCACAGAGAGACAGGCTCAATCACAATCTCACCTCTCCAGAGAGACAGGTTCAATCAGAACCTCGCTTCTCCAGAGAGACAGGTTCAATCACAACCTCGCCTCTCCAGAGAGACAGGTTCAATCACAACCTCGCCTCTCCAGAGAGACAGGTTCAATTACAACCTCGCCTCTCCAGGCAGACAGGTTCAATCACAACCTCTCCTCTCCAGGCAGACAGGTTCAATCACAACTTCATCACTCCAGAGAGACTTGTTCAATCATAAGCTCACCTCTCCAGAGAGACAGGTTCAATCATAAACTCAGCTCTCCAGAGACACAGTTTCAATCATAAGCTCACCGCTCCAGAGAGACAGGTTGAATCACAATCTCAAATCTCCAGAGAACCAGGATCAAAAACAATCTCACCACTCCACAGAGACAGGTTGAATCACAACCTCTCCTCTACAGGGACACAGGTTCAATCACAAACTCGCCTCTCCAGAGAGACAGGTTCAATCACAACCTCACCTCTCCATAGAGACAGGTTCAATCACAACCTGGCCTCTCCAGAGAGACAGTTTGAATCATAAACTTGCCTCTACAGGGAGTCAGGTTGAATCACAACCTCAGTTCTCCAGAGAGATAGGTACAGTCATAACCTCGTTTCTACAGTGAGACAGGTTCAATCACAACCTCGCTTCTCCAGAGAGACAGGTTCACTCACAAACTCGCCTCTCCAGAGAGACAGGTTCAATCCCAACAGCGACTCTACAGAGAGACAGGTTTAATCACAACCTCACCTCACCAGAGAGACAGGTTCAGTCACAATCTCATGTCTCCAGAGAGACTGGTTCATTGACACAGCTCCAAGACAAACTTCTCCCCAGAAACAGGTTCAATCACGACCTCACCTATCCAGAGAGACAGATTCTATCATAAACCCACGTCTCCAGAGAGACAGGATCAATCATAAACTCACCTTTCCAGAGAAACAGGTTCAATCACAACCTCACCTCTCCAGAGAGACAGGTTCAATCACAAACTCCCCTCTCCAGAGAGACAGGTTCAATCACAACCTCAGTTCTCCAGAGAGACAGGTTCAATCACAAACTCCCCTCTCCAGAGAGACAGGTTCAATCACAACCTCGCCTCTCCAGAGAGACAGGTTCAATCACAACCTCACCTCTCCAGAGAGACAGGTTCAATCACAAACTCCCCTCTCCAGAGAGACAGGTTCAATCACAACCTCACCTCTCCAAAGAGACAGGTTCAAACAAAACCCAACCTCTCCAGAGAGACAGGTTCATTGACACAGCTCCAACACAAACTTCTCCCTAGACACAGGTTCTATCATATCCTCCTTTCTACAGAGAGACGGGTTCAATCACGATCTCACCTCTCCAGAGAGACAGGTTCGATCCCAACAGCGACTCTACTGAGAGTCAGGATCAATCACAACCTCACCTCTCCAGCGAGACAGGTTCAATCCCAACAGCAACCCTGCAGAGAGACAGGTTCAATCACAACCTCACCTCTGCAGAGAGAAATGTTCAATCACAACCTCGCCTCTCCAGGCAGACAGGTTCAATCAGAACCTCACCTCTCCAGAGAGACAGGTTCAATCACAAACTCACCTCTCCAGAGAGACAGGTTCAATCCCAGCAGCGACTCTACAGAGAGACAGGTTTAATCCGAACCGAACCTCTCCGGAGATACAGTTTCAATCAACTCCTCACCTCTGCAGAGAGAAATGTTCAATCACAACCTCGCCTCTCCAGGCAGACAGGTTTAATCAGAACCTCACATCTCCGGAGAGACAGGTTCAATCAGAACCTCACCTCTCCGGAGAGACAGGTTCAATCAGAACCTCACCTCTCCAGAGAGACAGGTTCAATCACAACCTCACCTCTCCAGAGAGACAGGTTCAATCACAACCTCACCTCTCCAGAGAGACAGGTTCAATCACAGCCTCTCCTCTCCAGAGAGACAGGTTCAATCACAACCTCGCCTCTCCAGGCAGACAGGTTTAATCAGAACCTCACATCTCCGGAGAGACAGGTTCAATCAGAACCTCACCTCTCCAGAGAGACAGGTTCAATCACAACCTCACCTCTCCAGAGAGACAGGTTCAATCACAACCTCACCTCTCCAGAGAGACAGGTTCAATCACAACCTCGCCTCTCCAGAGAGACAGGTTCAATCACAACCTCACCTCTCCAGAGAGACAGGTTCAATCACAACCTCACCTCTCCAGAGAGACAGGTTCGATCACAACCTCACCTCTCCAGAGAGACTGTTTCAATCACAACTTCGCCTCTCCAAAGAGACAGGTTCAATCATAAACTCACCTCTCCAGAGAGTCAGGTTCAATCACAACCTCGTTTCTACAGAGAGACATGTCGAATCACAACCTCAGCACTCCAGAGAGACAGGTTCAATCATAAAATCACATCTCCAGAGAGACAGGTTCCATCCCAAAAGCGACTCTACAGAGAGACAGGTTTAATGCGAAACTCACCTCTCCGGAGATACAGTTTCAATCACAACCTCATCTCTCGAGAGAGACTGGTTCATTGACACAGCTCCTGCACAAACATCTCCCTAGACACAGGTTAAATCATAACCTCATTTCCACAGAGAGACAGGCTCAATCACAATCTCACCTCTCCAGAGAGACAGGTTCAATCAGAACCTCGCTTCTCCAGAGAGACAGGTTCAATTACAACCTCGCCTCTCCAGGCAGACAGGTTCAATCACAACCTCTCCTCTCCAGGCAGACAGGTTCAATCACAACTTCATCACTCCAGAGAGACTTGTTCAATCATAACCTCACCTCTCCAGAAAGACAGGTTCAATCACAACCTCACCTCTCCAGAATAACAGGTTCAATCATAAACTCAGCTCTCCAGAGACACAGTTTCAATCATCAGCTCACCTCTCCAGAGAGACAGGTTGAATCACAATCTCAAATCTCCAGAGAACCAGGATCAAAAACAATCTCACCACTCCACAGAGACAGGTTGAATCACAACCTCTCCTCTACAGGGACACAGGTTCAATCACAAACTCGCCTCTCCAGAGAGACAGGTTCCATCCCAAAAGCGACTCTACAGAGAGACAGGTTTAATGCGAACCTCACCTCTCCGGAGATACAGTTTCAATCACAACCTCATCTCTCGAGAGAGACTGGTTCATTGACACAGCTCCAGCACAAACATCTCCCTAGACACAGGTTAAATCATAACCTCATTTCCACAGAGAGACAGGCTCAATCACAATCTCACCTCTCCAGAGTGACAGGTTCAATCACAACCTCACCTCTACAGTGAGACAGGTTCAATCAAACCCTCGCCTCTCCAGGCAGACAGGTTCAATCACAACCTCATCACTCCAGAGAGACATATTCAATCATAAGCTCACCTATCCAGAGAGACAGATTCTATCATAAACCCACGTCTCCTGAGAGACAGGATCAATCATAAACTCACCTTTCCAGAGAAACAGGTTCAATCACAACCTCTCCTCTGCAACGAGACAGGTTCAATTACAAACTCGCCTCTACAGAAAGACAGATTTAATCAGAACCTCACCTCTCCAGAGAGACGGTTTCAATCACAACCTCGCCTCTGCAGAGAGACAGGTTCAATCACAATCTCACCTCTGCAGAGAGATATGTTCAATCACAACCTCGCCTCTCCAGAGAGAAAGGTTCAATCACAAACTCGCCTCTCCAGAGAGACAGGTTCAATCCCAACAGCGACTCTACAGAGAGACAGGTTTAATCACAACCTCACCTCACCAGAGAGACAGGTTCAGTCACAATCTCATGTCTCCAGAGAGACAGGTTCATTGACACAGCTCCAAGACAAACTTCTCCCCAGAAACAGGTTCAATCATGACCTCGGCTATCCAGAGAGACAGATTCTATCATAAACCCACGTCTCCTGAGAGACAGGATCAATCACAATCTCACCTCTCCAGAGAGACAGGTTCACTCATCAAATCAGCTCTCCAGAGAGACCGGTTCAATCCCAAAAGACAGGTTTAATCCGAACCTCACCTCTCCAGAGATACAGTTTCAATCAACTCCTCGCTTCTGCAGAGAGACATGTTCAATGACAACCTCATCTCTCCAGAGAGACAGCTTCAATCACAACCTCTCCTCTCCAGAGAGACAGGTACAATCACAACCTCGCCTCTCCAGGCAGACAGGTTCAATCATAAAATCACATCTCCAGAGAGACAGGTTCCATCCCAAAAGCGACTCTACAGAGAGACAGGTTTAATGCGAACCTCACCTCTCCGGAGATACAGTTTCAATCACAACCTCATCTCTCGAGAGAGACTGGTTCATTGACACAGCTCCTGCACAAACATCTCCCTAGACACAGGTTAAATCATAACCTCATTTCCACAGAGAGACAGGCTCAATCACAATCTCACCTCTCCAGAGAGACAGGTTCAATCAGAACCTCGCTTCTCCAGAGAGACAGGTTCAATCACAACCTCGCCTCTCCAGAGAGACAGGTTCAATCACAACCTCGCCTCTCCAGAGAGACAGGTTCAATTACAACCTCGCCTCTCCAGGCAGACAGGTTCAATCACAACCTCTCCTCTCCAGGCAGACAGGTTCAATCACAACTTCATCACTCCAGAGAGACTTGTTCAATCATAAGCTCACCTCTCCAGAGAGACAGGTTCAATCATAAACTCAGCTCTCCAGAGACACAGTTTCAATCATAAGCTCACCTCTCCAGAGAGACAGGTTGAATCACAATCTCAAATCTCCAGAGAACCAGGATCAAAAACAATCTCACCACTCCACAGAGACAGGTTGAATCACAACCTCTCCTCTACAGGGACACAGGTTCAATCACAAACTCGCCTCTCCAGAGAGACTGGTTCAATCACAACCTCACCTCTGCTGAGAGACAGGTTCAAGCACAACCTCACCTCTCCAGAGAGACAGTTGCAGTCACCACCTGGCCTCTCCAGAGAGTCAGGTTCAATCACAATCTCACCTCTCCAGAGAGACAGTTGCAATCACCACCTGGCCTCTCCAGAGAGACAGTTTGAATCATAAACTTGCCTCTACAGAGAGTCAGGTTGAATCACAACCTCAGTTCTCCAGAGAGATAGGTTCAGTCATAACCTCGTTTCTACAGTGAGACAGGTTCACTCACAATCTCACCTCTCCAGAGAGACAGGTTCAATCACAAACTCGCCTCTCCAGAGAGACAGGTTCAATCCCAACAGCGACTCTACAGAGAGACAGGTTTAATCACAACCTCACCTCACCAGAGAGACAGGTTCAGTCACAATCTCATGTCTCCAGAGAGACTGGTTCATTGACACAGCTCCAAGACAAACTTCTCCCCAGAAACAGGTTCAATCACGACCTCACCTATCCAGAGAGACAGATTCTATCATAAACCCACGTCTCCAGAGAGACAGGATCAATCATAAACTCACCTTTCCAGAGAAACAGGTTCAATCACAACCTCACCTCTGCAACGAGACAGGTTCAATCACAAACTCGCCTCTACAGAGAGACAGATTTAATCAGAACCTCACCTCTCTGGAGAGACAGTTTCAATCAACTCCTCGCCTCTTCAGAGAGATGTGTTCACTCACAACCTCACCTCTACAGGCAGACGGGTTCAAACCCAAACTCACCTCACCACAGAAAGAGGTTCAATCACAACCTCACCTCTCCAGAGAGACAGGTTCAATCACAATCTCACCTCTCCAGAGAGACAGGTTCAATCACAACCTCACCTCTCCAGAGAGACAGGTTCAATCACAAACTCCCCTCTCCAGAGAGACAGGTTCAATCACAACCTCACCTCTCCAGAGAGACAGGTTTAATCACAACCACAACTCTCCAGAGAGACAGGTTCAATCACAACCTCACCTCTCCAGAGAGACAGGTTCAATCACAAACTCCCCTCTCCAGAGAGACAGGTTCAATCACAATCTCACCTCTCCAGAGAGACAGGTTCAATCACAACCTCACCTCTCTCCAGAGAGACAGGTTCAATCACAAACTCCCCTCTCCAGAGAGACAGGTTCAATCACAACCTCACCTCTCCAGAGAGACAGGTTTAATCACAACCACAACTCTCCAGAGAGACAGGTTCAATCACAACCTCACCTCTCCAGAGAGACGGGTTCAATCACAAACTCACCTCTCCGGAGAGACAGGTTCATTGACACAGCTCCAACACAAAATTCTCCCTAGACACAGGTTCTATCATATCCTCCTTTCTACAGAGAGATGGGTTCAATCACGATCTCACCTCTCCAGAGAGACAGGTTCGATCCCAACAGCGACTCTACTGAGAGTCAGGATCAATCACAACCTCACCTCTCCAGCGAGACAGGTTCAATCCCAACAGCAACCCTGCAGAGAGACAGGTTCAATCTCAACCTCACCTCTGCAGAGAGAAATGTTCAATCACAACCTCGCCTCTCCAGGCAGACAGGTTCAATCAGAACCTCACCTCTCCAGAGAGACAGGTTCAATCACAACCTCACCTCTCCAGCGAGACAGGTTCAATCCCAACAGCAACCCTGCAGAGAGACAGGTTCAATCACAACCCCACCTCTGCAGAGAGAAATGTTCAATCACAACCTCACCTCTCTCCAGAGAGACAGGTTCAATCACAAACTCCCCTCTCCAGAGAGACAGGTTCAATCACAACCTCACCTCTCCAGAGAGACAGGTTTAATCACAACCACAACTCTCCAGAGAGACAGGTTCAATCACAACCTCACCTCTCCAGAGAGACGGGTTCAATCACAAACTCACCTCTCCGGAGAGACAGGTTCATTGACACAGCTCCAACACAAAATTCTCCCTAGACACAGGTTCTATCATATCCTCCTTTCTACAGAGAGATGGGTTCAATCACGATCTCACCTCTCCAGAGAGACAGGTTCGATCCCAACAGCGACTCTACTGAGAGTCAGGATCAATCACAACCTCACCTCTCCAGCGAGACAGGTTCAATCCCAACAGCAACCCTGCAGAGAGACAGGTTCAATCTCAACCTCACCTCTGCAGAGAGAAATGTTCAATCACAACCTCGCCTCTCCAGGCAGACAGGTTCAATCAGAACCTCACCTCTCCAGAGAGACAGGTTCAATCACAACCTCACCTCTCCAGCGAGACAGGTTCAATCCCAACAGCAACCCTGCAGAGAGACAGGTTCAATCACAACCCCACCTCTGCAGAGAGAAATGTTCAATCACAACCTCGCCTCTCCAGGCAGACAGGTTCAATCAGAACCTCACCTCTCCAGGCAAACAGGTTCAATCAGAACCTCACCTCTCCAGAGAGACAGGTTCAATCACAAACTCACCTCTCCAGAGAGACAGGTTCAATCCCAGCAGCGACTCTACAGAGAGACAGGTTTAATCCGAACCTCACCTCTCCGGAGATACAGTTTCAATCAACTCCTCACCTCTGCAGAGAGAAATGTTCAATCACAACCTCGCCTCTCCAGGCAGACAGGTTTAATCAGAACCTCACATCTCCGGAGAGACAGGTTCAATCAGAACCTCACCTCTCCGGAGAGACAGGTTCAATCAGAACCTCACCTCTCCAGAGAGACAGGTTCAATCACAACCTCGCCTCTCCAGGCAGACAGGTTCAATCACAACCTCACCTCTCCAGAGAGACAGGTTCGATCACAACCTCACCTCTCCAGAGAGACTGTTTCAATCACAACTTCGCCTCTCCAAAGAGACAGGTTCAATCATAAACTCACCTCTCCAGAGAGTCAGGTTCAATCACAACCTCGTTTCTACAGAGAGACATGTCGAATCACAACCTCAGCACTCCAGAGAGACAGGTTCAATCATAAAATCACATCTCCAGAGAGACAGGTTCCATCCCAAAAGCGACTCTACAGAGAGACAGGTTTAATGCGAACCGCACCTCTCCGGAGATACAGTTTCAATCACAACCTCATCTCTCGAGAGAGACTGGTTCATTGACACAGCTCCTGCACAAACATCTCCCTAGACACAGGTTAAATCATAACCTCATTTCCACAGAGAGACAGGTTCAATCACAAACTCCCCTCTCCAGAGAGACAGGTTCAATCACAATCTCACCTCTCCAGAGAGACAGGTTCAATCACAACCTCACCTCTCCAGAGAGACAGGTTCAATCACAAACTCCCCTCTCCAGAGAGACAGGTTCAATCACAACCTCACCTCTCCAGAGAGACAGGTTTAATCACAACCACAACTCTCCAGAGAGACAGGTTCAATCACAACCTCACCTCTCCAGAGATACGGGTTCAATCACAAACTCACCTCTCCGGAGAGACAGGTTCATTGACACAGCTCCAACACAAAATTCTCCCTAGACACAGGTTCTATCATATCCTCCTTTCTACAGAGAGACGGGTTCAATCACGATCTCACCTCTCCAGAGAGACAGGTTCGATCCCAACAGCGACTCTACTGAGAGTCAGGATCAATCACAACCTCACCTCTCCAGCGAGACAGGTTCAATCCCAACAGCAACCCTGCAGAGAGACAGGTTCAATCTCAACCTCACCTCTGCAGAGAGAAATGTTCAATCACAACCTCGCCTCTCCAGGCAGACAGGTTCAATCACAACCTCACCTCTCCAGCGAGACAGGTTCAATCCCAACAGCAACCCTGCAGAGAGACAGGTTCAATCACAACCTCACCTCTGCAGAGAGAAATGTTCAATCACAACCTCGCCTCTCCAGGCAGACAGGTTCAATCAGAACCTCACCTCTCCAGAGAGACAGGTTCAATCACAAACTCACCTCTCCAGAGAGACAGGTTCAATCCCAGCAGCGACTCTACAGAGAGACAGGTTTAATCCGAACCGAACCTCTCCGGAGATACAGTTTCAATCAACTCCTCACCTCTGCAGAGAGAAATGTTCAATCACAACCTCGCCTCTCCAGGCAGACAGGTTTAATCAGAACCTCACATCTCCGGAGAGACAGGTTCAATCAGAACCTCACCTCTCCGGAGAGACAGGTTCAATCAGAACCTCACCTCTCCAGAGAGACAGGTTCAATCACAACCTCACCTCTCCAGAGAGACAGGTTCAATCACAGCCTCTCCTCTCCAGAGAGACAGGTTCAATCACAACCTCGCCTCTCCAGAGAGACAGGTTCAATCCCAGCAACGACTCTCCAGAGAGACAGGTTCAATCACAACCTCGCCTCTCCAGGCAGACAGGTTCAATCACAACATCACCTCTCCAGAGAGACAGGTTCGATCACAACCTCACCTCTCCAGAGAGACTGTTTCAATCACAACTTCGCCTCTCCAAAGAGACAGGTTCAATCATAAACTCACCTCTCCAGAGAGTCAGGTTCAATCACAACCTCGTTTCTACAGAGAGACATGTCGAATCACAACCTCAGCACTCCAGAGAGACAGGTTCAATCATAAAATCACATCTCCAGAGAGACAGGTTCCATCCCAAAAGCGACTCTACAGAGAGACAGGTTTAATGCGAAACTCACCTCTCCGGAGATACAGTTTCAATCACAACCTCATCTCTCGAGAGAGACTGGTTCATTGACACAGCTCCTGCACAAACATCTCCCTAGACACAGGTTAAATCATAACCTCATTTCCACAGAGAGACAGGCTCAATCACAATCTCACCTCTCCAGAGAGACAGGTTCAATCAGAACCTCGCTTCTCCAGAGAGACAGGTTCAATCACAACCTCGCCTCTCCAGAGAGACAGGTTCAGTCACAACCTCGCCTCTCCAGAGAGACAGGTTCAATTACAACCTCGCCTCTCCAGGCAGACAGGTTCAATCACAACCTCACCTCTCCAGAATAACAGGTTCAATCATAAACTCAGCTCTCCAGAGACACAGTTTCAATCATAAGCTCACCTCTCCAGAGAGACAGGTTGAATCACAATCTCAAATCTCCAGAGAACCAGGATCAAAAACAATCTCACCACTCCACAGAGACAGGTTGAATCACAACCTCTCCTCTACAGGGACACAGGTTCAATCACAAACTCGCCTCTCCAGAGAGACAGGTTCAATCACAACCTCATCTCTCGAGAGAGACTGGTTCATTGACACAGCTCCAGCACAAACATCTCCCTACACACAGGTTAAATCATAACCTCATTTCCACAGAGAGACAGGCTCAATCACAATCTCACCTCTCCAGAGAGACAGGTTCAATCAGAACCTCACCTCTACAGTGAGACAGGTTCAATCACAACCTCACCTCTCCAGAGAGACAGGTTCAATCACAACCTCACCTCTCCAGAGAGACAGGTTCAATCACAACCTCGCCTCTCCAGAGAGACAGGCTCAATCACAATCTCACCTCTCCAGAGAGACAGGTTCAATCACAACCTCACCTCTCCAGAGATACAGGTTCAATCACAACCTCGCCTCTCCAGTGAGACAGGTTCAATCACAACCTCGCCTCTCCAGTGAGACAGGTTCAATCACAACCTCGCCTCTCCAGTGAGACAGGTTCAATCACAACCTCATCACTCCAGAGAGACATATTCAATCATAAGCTCACCTCTCCAGAGAGACAGGTTCAATCATAAACTCCCCTCTCCAGAAAGACAGGTTCAATCACAACCTCGCCTCTCCAGAGAGACAGGTTCAATCACAACCTCATGTCTCCATAGACACAGGTTCAATCACAACCTCACCTCTCCAGAGAGACAGGTTCAATCACAACCTCTCCTCTGCAACGAGACAGGTTCAATTACAAACTCGCCTCTACAGAGAGACAGATTTAATCAGAACCTCACCTCTCCAGAGAGACGGTTTCAATCACAACCTCGCCTCTCCAGAGAGACAGGTTCAATCACAACCTCTCCTCTGCAACGAGACAGGTTCAATTACAAACTCGCCTCTACAGAGAGACAGATTTAATCAGAACCTCACCTCTACAGAGAGATGGGTTCAAACCCAAACTCACCTCACCACAGAAAGAGGTTCAATCACAACCTCACCCCTCCAGAGAGACAGGTTCACTCACAACCTCGCCTCTCCAGAGAGACAGGTTCACTCATCAAATCAGCTCTCCAGAGAGACCGGTTCAATCCCAAAAGACAGGTTTAATCCGAACCTCACCTCTCCAGAGATACAGTTTCAATCAACTCCTCGCTTCTGCAGAGAAACATGTTCAATGACATCCTCATCTCTCCAGAGAGACAGCTTCAATCACAACCTCTCCTCTCCAGACAGACAGGTACAATCACAACCTCGCCTCTCCAGGCAGACAGGTTCAATCATAAAATCACATCTCCAGAGAGACAGGTTCCATCCCAAAAGCGACTCTACAGAGAGACAGGTTTAATGCGAACCTCACCTCTCCGGAGATACAGTTTCAATCACAACCTCATCTCTCGAGAGAGACTGGTTCATTGACACAGCTCCTGCACAAACATCTCCCTAGACACAGGTTAAATCATAACCTCATTTCCACAGAGAGACAGGCTCAATCACAATCTCACCTCTCCAGAGAGACAGGTTCAATCAGAACCTCACCTCTCCAGAGAGACAGGTTCAATCACAACCTCGCCTCTCCAGAGAGACAGGTTCAATTACAACCTCGCCTCTCCAGGCAGACAGGTTCAATCACAACCTCTCCTCTCCAGGCAGACAGGTTCAATCACAACTTCATCACTCCAGAGAGACTTGTTCAATCATAAGCTCACCTCTCCAGAATGACAGGTTCAATCATAAACTCAGCTCTCCAGAGACACAGTTTCAATCACAATCTCAAATCTCCAGAGAACCAGGATCAAAAACAATCTCACCACTCCACAGAGACAGGTTGAATCACAACCTCTCCTCTGCAGGGACACAGGTTCAATCACAAACTCGCCTCTCCAGAGAGACAGGTTCAATCACAACCTCATCTCTCGAGAGAGACTGGTTCATTGACACAGCTCCAGCACAAACATCTCCCTACACACAGGTTAAATCATAACCTCATTTCCACAGAGAGACAGGCTCAATCACAATCTCACCTCTCCAGAGAGACAGGTTCAATCAGAACCTCACCTCTACAGTGAGACAGGTTCAATCACAACCTCACCTCTCCAGAGAGACAGGTTCAATCACAACCTCACCTCTCCAGAGATACAGGTTCAATCACAACCTCGCCTCTCCAGTGAGACAGGTTCAATCACAACCTCGCCTCTCCAGTGAGACAGGTTCAATCACAACCTCATCACTCCAGAGAGACATATTCAATCATAAGCTCACCTCTCCAGAGAGACAGGTTCAATCACAACCTCTCCTCTGCAACGAGACAGGTTCAATCACAAACTCGCCTCTCCAGAGAGATATGTTCAATCACAACCTCGCCTCTCCAGAGAGAAAGGTTCAATCACAAACTCGCCTCTCCAGAGAGACAGGTTCAATCCCAACAGCGACTCTACAGAGAGACAGGTTTAATCACAACCTCACCTCACTAGAGAGACAGGTTCAGTCACAATCTCATGTCTCCAGAGAGACAGGTTCATTGACACAGCTCCAAGACAAACTTCTCCCCAGAAACAGGTTCAATCATGACCTCGGCTATCCAGAGAGACAGATTCTATCATAAACCCACGTCTCCTGAGAGACAGGATCAATCATAAACTCACCTTTCCAGAGAAACAGGTTCAATCACAACCTCACCTCTGCAACGAGACAGGTTCAATCACAAACTCGCTCTACAGAGAGACAGATTTAATCAGAACCTCACCTCTCTGGACAGACAGTTTCAATCAACTCCTCGCCTCTGCAGAGAGATGTGTTCACTCACAACCTCACCTCTACAGAGAGACGGGTTCAAACCCAAACTCACCTCACCACAGAAAGAGGTTCAATCACAACCTCACCCCTCCAGAGAGACAGGTTCAATCACAATCTCACCTCTCCAGAGAGACAGGTTCAATCCGAACATCGACTCTCCAGAGAGACAGGTTCAATCACAACCTCACCCCTCCAGAGAGACAGGTTCACTCACAACCTCGCCTCTCCAGAGAGACAGGTTCACTCATCAAATCAGCTCTCCAGAGAGACCGGTTCAATCCCAAAAGACAGGTTTAATCCGAACCTCACCTCTCCAGAGATACAGTTTCAATCAACTCCTCGCTTCTGCAGAGAAACATGTTCAATGACATCCTCATCTCTCCAGAGAGACAGCTTCAATCACAACCTCTCCTCTCCAGACAGACAGGTACAATCACAACCTCGCCTCTCCAGGCAGACAGGTTCAATCATAAAATCACATCTCCAGAGAGACAGGTTCCATCCCAAAAGCGACTCTACAGAGAGACAGGTTTAATGCGAACCTCACCTCTCCGGAGATACAGTTTCAATCACAACCTCATCTCTCGAGAGAGACTGGTTCATTGACACAGCTCCTGCACAAACATCTCCCTAGACACAGGTTAAATCATAACCTCATTTCCACAGAGAGACAGGCTCAATCACAATCTCACCTCTCCAGAGAGACAGGTTCAATCAGAACCTCACCTCTCCAGAGAGACAGGTTCAATCACAACCTCGCCTCTCCAGAGAGACAGGTTCAATTACAACCTCGCCTCTCCAGGCAGACAGGTTCAATCACAACCTCTCCTCTCCAGGCAGACAGGTTCAATCACAACTTCATCACTCCAGAGAGACTTGTTCAATCATAAGCTCACCTCTCCAGAATGACAGGTTCAATCATAAACTCAGCTCTCCAGAGACACAGTTTCAATCACAATCTCAAATCTCCAGAGAACCAGGATCAAAAACAATCTCACCACTCCACAGAGACAGGTTGAATCACAACCTCTCCTCTGCAGGGACACAGGTTCAATCACAAACTCGCCTCGCCAGAGAGACAGGTTCAATCACAACCTCACCTCTGCTGAGAGACAGGTTCAATAACAACCTCACCTCTCCATAGAGACAGTTGCAGTCACCACCTGGCCTCTCCAGAGAGACAGGTTCAATCCCAACAGCGACTCTACAGAGAGACAGGTTTAATCACAACCTCACCTCACCAGAGAGACAGGTTCAGTCACAATCTCATGTCTCCAGAGAGACAGGTTCATTGACACAGCTCCAAGACAAACTTCTCCCCAGAAACAGGTTCAATCATGACCTCGCCTATCCAGAGAGACAGATTCTATCATAAACCCACGTCTCCTGAGAGACAGGATCAATCATAAACTCACCTTTCCAGAGAAACAGGTTCAATCACAACCTCACCTCTGCAACGAGACAGGTTCAATCACAAACTCGCCTCTACAGAGAGACAGATTTAATCAGAACCTCACCTCTCTGGAGAGACAGTTTCAATCAACTCCTCGCCTCTGCAGAGAGATGTGTTCACTCACAACCTCACCTCTACAGAGAGACGGGTTCAAACCCAAACTCACCTCACCACAGAAAGAGGTTCAATCACAACCTCACCCCTCCAGAGAGACAGGTTCAATCCGAACATCGACTCTCCAGAGAGACAGGTTCAATCACAACCTCACCTCTCCAGAGAGACAGGTTCAATCACAACCTCACCCCTCCAGAGAGACAGGTTCACTCACAACCTCACCCCTCCAGAGAGACAGGTTCAATCACAATCTCACCTCTCCAGAGAGACAGGTTCACTCATCAAATCAGTTCTCCAGAGAGACCGGTTCAATCCCAAAAGACAGGTTTAATCCGAACCTCACCTCTCCAGAGATACAGTTTCAATCAACTCCTCGCTTCTGCAGAGAGACATGTTCAATGACAACCTCATCTCTCCAGAGAGACAGCTTCAATCACAACCTCTCCTCTCCAGAGAGACAGGTACAATCACAACCTCGCCTCTCCAGGCAGACAGGTTCAATCATAAAATCACATCTCCAGAGAGACAGGTTCCATCCCAAAAGCGACTCTACAGAGAGACAGGTTTAATGCGAACCTCACCTCTCCGGAGATACAGTTTCAATCACAACCTCATCTCTCGAGAGAGACTGGTTCATTGACACAGCTCCTGCACAAACATCTCCCTAGACACAGGTTAAATCATAACCTCATTTCCACAGAGAGACAGGCTCAATCACAATCTCACCACTCCAGAGAGACAGGTTCAATCAGAACCTCGCTTCTCCAGAGAGACAGGTTCAATCACAACCTCGCCTCTCCAGAGAGACAGGTTCAATCACAACCTCGCCTCTCCAGAGAGACAGGTTCAATTACAACCTCGCCTCTCCAGGCAGACAGGTTCAATCACAACCTCTCCTCTCCAGGCAGACAGGTTCAATCACAACTTCATCACTCCAGAGAGACTTGTTCAATCATAAGCTCACCTCTCCAGAATGACAGGTTCAATCATAAACTCAGCTCTCCAGAGACACAGTTTCAATCATAAGCTCACCTCTCCAGAGAGACAGGTTGAATCACAATCTCAAATCTCCAGAGAACCAGGATCAAAAACAATCTCACCACTCCACAGAGACAGGTTGAATCACAACCTCTCCTCTACAGGGACACAGGTACAATCACAAACTCGCCTCTCCAGAGAGACTGGTTCAATCACAACCTCACCTCTGCTGAGAGACAGGTTCAAGCACAACCTCACCTCTCCAGAGAGACAGTTGCAATCACCACCTGGCCTCTCCAGAGAGACAGTTTGAATCATAAACTTGCCTCTACAGAGAGTCAGGTTGAATCACAACCTCAGTTCTCCAGAGAGATAGGTTCAGTCATAACCTCATTTCTACAGTGAGACAGGTTCACTCACAATCTCACCTCTCCAGAGAGACAGGTTCAATCACAAACTCGCTTCTCCAGAGAGACAGGTTCAATCCCAACAGCGACTCTACAGAGAGACAGGTTTAATCACAACCTCACCTCACCAGAGAGACAGGTTCAATCACAATCTCATGTCTCCAGAGAGACTGGTTCATTGACACAGCTCCAAGACAAACTTCTCCCCAGAAACAGGTTCAATCACGACCTCACCTATCCAGAGAGACAGATTCTATCATAAACCCACGTCTCCAGAGAGACAGGATCAATCATAAACTCACCTTTCCAGAGAAACAGGTTCAATCACAACCTCACCTCTGCAACGAGACAGGTTCAATCACAAACTCGCCTCTACAGAGAGACAGATTTAATCAGAACCTCACCTCTCTGGAGAGACAGTTTCAATCAACTCCTCGCCTCTGCAGAGAGATGTGTTCACTCACAACCTCACCTCTACAGGCAGACGGGTTCAAACCCAAACTCACCTCACCACAGAAAGAGGTTCAATCACAACCTCACCTCTCCAGAGAGACAGGTTCAATCACAATCTCACCTCTCCAGAGAGACAGGTTCAATCACAACCTCACCTCTCCAGAGAGACAGGTTCAATCACAAACTCCCCTCTCCAGAGAGACAGGTTCAATCACAACCTCACCTCTCCAGAGAGACAGGTTTAATCACAACCACAACTCTCCAGAGAGACAGGTTCAATCACAACCTCACCTCTCCAGAGAGACAGGTTCAATCACAAACTCCCCTCTCCAGAGAGACAGGTTCAATCACAATCTCACCTCTCCAGAGAGACAGGTTCAATCACAACCTCACCTCTCCAGAGAGACAGGTTCAATCACAAACTTCCCTCTCCAGAGAGACAGGTTCAATCACAACCACAACTCTCCAGAGAGACAGGTTCAATCACAACCTCACCTCTCAAGAGAGACGGGTTCAATCACAACCTCACCTCTCCAGAGAGACAGGTTCAATCACAAACTTCCCTCTCCAGAGAGACAGGTTTAATCACAACCACAACTCTCCAGAGAGACAGGTTCAATCACAACCTCACCTCTCAAGAGAGACGGGTTCAATCACAAACTCACCTCTCCGGAGAGACAGGTTCATTGACACAGCTCCAACACAAACTTCTCCCTAGACACAGGTTCTATCATATCCTCATTTCTACAGAGAGACGGGTTCAATCACGATCTCACCTCTCCAGAGAGACAGGTTCGATCCCAACAGCGACTCTACTGAGAGTCAGGATCAATCACAACCTCACCTCTCCAGCGAGACAGGTTCAATCCCAACAGCAACCCTGCAGAGAAACAGGTTCAATCTCAACCTCACCTCTGCAGAGAGAAATGTTCAATCACAACCTCGCCTCTCCAGGCAGACAGGTTCAATCAGAACCTCACCTCTCCAGAGAGACAGGTTCAATCACAACCTCACCTCTCCAGCGAGACAGGTTCAATCCCAACAGCAACCCTGCAGAGAGACAGGTTCAATCACAACCTCACCTCTGCAGAGAGAAATGTTCAATCACAACCTCGCCTCTCCAGGCAGACAGGTTCAATCAGAACCTCACCTCTCCAGGCAGACAGGTTCAATCAGAACCTCACCTCTCCAGAGAGACAGGTTCAATCGCAACAGCAACCCTGCAGAGAGACAGGTTCAATCACAACCTCACCTCTGCAGAGAGAAATGTTCAATCACAACCTCGCCTCTCCAGGCAGACAGGTTCAATCAGAACCTCACCTCTCCAGGCAGACAGGTTCAATCAGAACCTCACCTCTCCAGAGAGACAGGTTCAATCACAAACTCACCTCTCCAGAGAGACAGGTTCACTCATCAAATCAGCTCTCCAGAGGGACCGGTTCAATCCCAAAAGACAGGTTTAATCCGAACCGAACCTCTCCAGAGATACAGTTTCAATCAACTCCTCGCTTCTGCAGAGAGACATGTTCAATGACAACCTCATCTCTCCAGAGAGACAGCTTCAATCACAACCTCTCCTCTCCAGAGAGACAGGTACAATCACAACCTCGCCTCTCCAGGCAGACAGGTTCAATCATAAAATCACATCTCCAGAGAGACAGGTTCCATCCCAAAAGCGACTCTACAGAGAGACAGGTTTAATGCGAACCTCACCTCTCCGGAGATACAGTTTCAATCACAACCTCATCTCTCGAGAGAGACTGGTTCATTGACACAGCTCCTGCACAAACATCTCCCTAGACACAGGTTAAATCATAACCTCATTTCCACAGAGAGACAGGCTCAATCACAATCTCACCTCTCCAGAGAGACAGGTTCAATCAGAACCTCACCTCTCCAGAGAGACAGGTTCAATCACAACCTCGCCTCTCCAGAGAGACAGGTTCAATTACAACCTCGCCTCTCCAGGCAGACAGGTTCAATCACAACCTCTCCTCTCCAGGCAGACAGGTTCAATCACAACTTCATCACTCCAGAGAGACTTGTTCAATCATAAGCTCACCTCTCCAGAATGACAGGTTCAATCATAAACTCAGCTCTCCAGAGACACAGTTTCAATCATAAGCTCACCTCTCCAGAGAGACAGGTTGAATCACAATCTCAAATCTCCAGAGAACCAGGATCAAAAACAATCTCACCACTCCACAGAGACAGGTTGAATCACAACCTCTCCTCTGCAGGGACACAGGTTCAATCACAAACTCGCCTCGCCAGAGAGACAGGTTCAATCACAACCTCACCTCTGCTGAGAGACAGGTTCAATAACAACCTCACCTCTCCATAGAGACAGTTGCAGTCACCACCTGGCCTCTCCAGAGAGTCAGGTTCAATCCCAACAGCGACTCTACAGAGAGACAGGTTTAATCACAACCTCACCTCACCAGAGAGACAGGTTCAGTCACAATCTCATGTCTCCAGAGAGACAGGTTCATTGACACAGCTCCAAGACAAACTTCTCCCCAGAAACAGGTTCAATCAAGACCTCGCCTATCCAGAGAGACAGATTCTATCATAAACCCACGTCTCCTGAGAGACAGGATCAATCATAAACTCACCTTTCCAGAGAAACAGGTTCAATCACAACCTCACCTCTGCAACGAGACAGGTTCAATCACAAACTCGCCTCTACAGAGAGACAGATTTAATCAGAACTTCACCTCTCTGGAGAGACAGTTTCAATCAACTCCTCGCCTCTGCAGAGAGATGTGTTCACTCACAACCTCACCTCTACAGAGAGACGGGTTCAAACCCAAACTCACCTCACCACAGAAAGAGGTTCAATCACAACCACAACTCTCCAGAGAGACAGGTTCAATCACAACCTCACCTCTCCAGAGAGACGGGTTCAATCACAAACTCACCTCTCCGGAGAGACAGGTTCATTGACACAGCTCCAACACAAACTTCTCCCTAGACACAGGTTCTATCATATCCTCCTTTCTACAGAGAGACGGGTTCAATCACGATCTCACCTCTCCAGAGAGACAGGTTCGATCCCAACAGCGACTCTACTGAGAGTCAGGATCAATCACAACCTCACCTCTCCAGCGAGACAGGTTCAATCCCAACAGCAACCCTGCAGAGAGACAGGTTCAATCTCAACCTCACCTCTGCAGAGAGAAATGTTCAATCACAACCTCGCCTCTCCAGGCAGACAGGTTCAATCAGAACCTCACCTCTCCAGAGAGACAGGTTTAATCACAACCTCACCTCTCCAGCGAGACAGGTTCAATCCCAACAGCAACCCTGCAGAGAGACAGGTTCAATCACAACCTCACCTCTGCAGAGAGAAATGTTCAATCACAACCTCGCCTCTCCAGGCAGACAGGTTCAATCAGAACCTCACCTCTCCAGACAGACAGGTTCAATCAGAACCTCACCTCTCCAGAGAGACAGGTTCAATCACAAACTCACCTCTCCAGAGAGACAGGTTCAATCCCAGCAGCGACTCTACAGAGAGACAGGTTTAATCCGAACCTCACCTCTCCGGAGATACAGTTTCAATCAACTCCTCACCTCTGCAGAGAGAAATGTTCAATCACAACCTCGCCTCTCCAGGCAGACAGGTTCAATCAGAACCTCACATCTCCGGAGAGACAGGTTCAATCAGAACCTCACCTCTCCAGAGAGACAGGTTCAATCACAACCTCACCTCTCCAGAGAGACAGGTTCAATCACAGCCTCTCCTCGCCAGAGAGAAAGGTTCAATCACAACCTCGCCTCTCCAGAGAGACAGGTTCAATCCCAGCAACGACTCTCCAGAGAGACAGGTTCAATCCCAGCAACGACTCTCCAGAGAGACAGGTTCAATCAGAACCTCACCTCTCCAGAGAGACAGGTTCAATCACAACCTCACCTCTCCAGAGAGACAGGTTCAATCACAGCCTCTGCTCTCCAGAGAGACAGGTTCAATCACAACCTCGCCTCTCCAGGCAGACAGGTTCAATCACAACCTCACCTCTCCAGAGAGACAGGTTCGATCACAACCTCACCTCTCCAGAGAGACTGTTTCAATCACAACTTCGCCTCTCCAAAGAGACAGGTTCAATCATAAACTCACCTCTCCAGAGAGTCAGGTTCAATCACAACCTCGTTTCTACAGAGAGACATGTCGAATCACAACCTCAGCACTCCAGAGAGACAGGTTCAATCATAAAATCACATCTCCAGAGAGACAGGTTCCATCCCAAAAGCGACTCTACAGAGAGACAGGTTTAATGCGAACCTCACCTCTCCGGAGATACAGTTTCAATCACAACCTCATCTCTCGAGAGAGACTGGTTCATTGACACAGCTCCTGCACAAACATCTCCCTAGACACAGGTTAAATCATAACCTCATTTCCACAGAGAGACAGGCTCAATCACAATCTCACCTCTCCAGAGAGACAGGTTCAATCAGAACCTCGCTTCTCCAGAGAGACAGGTTCAATCACAACCTCGCCTCTCCAGAGAGACAGGTTCAATCACAACCTCGCCTCTCCAGAGAGACAGGTTCAATTACAACCTCGCCTCTCCAGGCAGACAGGTTCAATCACAACCTCTCCTCTCCAGGCAGACAGGTTCAATCACAACTTCATCACTCCAGAGAGACTTGTTCAATCATAAGCTCACCTCTCCAGAAAGACAGGTTCAATCACAACCTCACCTCTCCAGAATAACAGGTTCAATCATAAACTCAGCTCTCCAGAGACACAGTTTCAATCATAAGCTCACCTCTCCAGAGAGACAGGTTGAATCACAATCTCAAATCTCCAGAGAACCAGGATCAAAAACAATCTCACCACTCCACAGAGACAGGTTGAATCACAACCTCTCCTCTACAGGGACACAGGTTCAATCACAAACTCGCCTCTCCAGAGAGACAGGTTCAATCACACCCTCATCTCTCGAGAGAGACTGGTTCATTGACACAGCTCCAGCACAAACATCTCCCTAGACACAGGTTAAATCATAACCTCATTTCCACAGAGAGACAGGCTCAATCACAATCTCACCTCTCCAGAGAGACAGGTTCAATCAGAACCTCCCCTCTCCAGAGAGACAGGTTCAATCACAATCTCACCTCTCCAGAGAGACAGTTTCAAACACAACCCAACCTCTCCAGAGAGATGGATGCAATCATAAACTCACCTCTCCAGAGAGACGGGTTCAATCACAAACTCACCTCTCCGGAGAGACAGGTTCATTGACACAGCTCCAACACAAACTTCTCCCTAGACACAGGTTCTATCATATCCTCCTTTCTACAGAGAGACGGGTTCAATCACGATCTCACCTCTCCAGAGAGACAGGTTCGATCCCAACAGCGACTCTACTGAGAGTCAGGATCAATCACAACCTCACCTCTCCAGCGAGACAGGTTCAATCCCAACAGCAACCCTGCAGAGAGACAGGTTCAATCACAACCTCACCTCTGCAGAGAGAAATGTTCAATCACAACCTCGCCTCTCCAGGCAGACAGGTTTAATCAGAACCTCACATCTCCGGAGAGACAGGTTCAATCAGAACCTCACCTCTCCAGAGAGACAGGTTCAATCACAACCTCACCTCTCCAGAGAGACAGGTTCAATCACAACCTCACCTCTCCAGAGAGACAGGTTCAATCACAGCCTCTCCTCTCCAGAGAGACAGGTTCAATCACAACCTCGCCTCTCCAGAGAGACAGGTTCAATCCCAGCAACGACTCTCCAGAGAGACAGGTTCAATCACAACCTCGCCTCTCCAGGCAGACAGGTTCAATCACAACCTCACCTCTCCAGAGAGACAGGTTCGATCACAACCTCGCCTCTCCAGAGAGACAGGTTCGATCACAACCTCACCTCTCCAGAGAGACTGTTTCAATCACAACTTCGCCTCTCCAAAGAGACAGGTTCAATCACAACCTCGTTTCTACAGAGAGACATGTCGAATCACAACCTCAGCACTCCAGAGAGACAGGTTCAATCATAAAATCACATCTCCAGAGAGACAGGTTCCATCCCAAAAGCGACTCTACAGAGAGACAGGTTTAATGCGAACCTCACCTCTCCGGAGATACAGTTTCAATCACAACCTCATCTCTCGAGAGAGACTGGTTCTTTGACACAGCTCCTGCACAAACATCTCCCTAGACACAGGTTAAATCATAACCTCATTTCCACAGAGAGACAGGCTCAATCACAATCTCACCTCTCCAGAGAGACAGGTTCAATCAGAACCTCGCTTCTCCAGAGAGACAGGTTCAATCACAACCTCGCCTCTCCAGAGAGACAGGTTCAATTACAACCTCGCCTCTCCAGGCAGACAGGTTCAATCACAAACTCTCCTCTCCAGGCAGACAGGTTCAATCACAACTTCATCACTCCAGAGAGACTTGTTCAATCATAAGCTCACCTCTCCAGAATAACAGGTTCAATCATAAACTCAGCTCTCCAGAGACACAGTTTCAATCATAAGCTCACCTCTCCAGAGAGACAGGTTGAATCACAATCTCAAATCTCCAGAGAACCAGGATCAAAAACAATCTCACCACTCCACAGAGACAGGTTGAATCACAACCTCTCCTCTACAGGGACACAGGTTCAATCACAAACTCGCCTCTCCAGAGAGACAGGTTCAATCACAACCTCACCTCTCGAGAGAGACTGGTTCATTGACACAGCTCCAGCACAAACATCTCCCTAGACACAGGTTAAATCATAACCTCATCACTCCAGAGAGACAGGCTCAATCACAACCTCACCTCTACAGTGAGACAGGTTCAATCACAATCTCACCTCTACAGTGAGACAGGTTCAATCACAATCTCACCTCTCCAGAGAGACAGGTTCAATCACAACCTCGCCTCTACAGTGAGACAGGCTCAATCACAATCTCACCTCTCCAGAGAGACAGGTTCAATCACAACCTCACTTCTCCAGAGAGACAGGTTCGATCCCAACAGCAACCCTGCAGAGAGACAGGTTCAATCTCAACCTCACCTCTGCAGAGAGAAATGTTCAATCACAACCTCGCCTCTCCAGGCAGACAGGTTCAATCAGAACCTCACCTCTCCAGAGAGACAGGTTCAATCACAACCTCTCCTCTCCAGCGAGACAGGTTCAATCCCAACAGCAACCCTGCAGAGAGACAGGTTCAATCACAACCTCACCTCTGCAGAGAGAAATGTTCAATCACAACCTCGCCTCTCCAGGCAGACAGATTCAATCAGAACCTCACCTCTCCAGAGAGACAGGTTCAATCACAAACTCACCTCTCCAGAGAGACAGGTTCAATCACAACCTCACCTCTCCAGAGAGACAGGTTCAATCCCAGCAGCGACTCTACAGAGAGACAGGTTTAATCCGAACCTCACCTCTCCGGAGATACAGTTTCAATCAACTCCTCACCTCTGCAGAGAGAAATTTCAATCACAACCTCGCCTCTCCAGGCAGACAGGTTTAATCAGAACCTCACGTCTCCGGAGAGACAGGTTCAATCAGAACCTCACCTCTCCAGAGAGACAGGTTCAATCACACCCTCACCTCTCCAGAGAGACAGGTTCAATCAGAACCTCACCTCTCCAGAGAGACAGGTTCAATCACAACCTCACCTCTCCAGAGAGACAGGTTCAATCACAGCCTCTCCTCTCCAGAGAGACAGGTTCAATCACAACCTCGCCTCTCCAGAGAGACAGGTTCAATCCCAGCAACGACTCTCCAGAGAGACAGGTTCAATCACAACCTCGCCTCTCCAGGCAGACAGGTTCAATCACAACCTCACCTCTCCAGAGAGACAGGTTCGATCACAACCTCACCTCTCCAAAGAGACAGGTTCAATCATAAAATCACATCTCCAGAGAGACAGGTTCCATCCCAAAAGCGACTCTACAGAGAGACAGGTTTAATGCGAACCTCACCTCTCCGGAGATACAGTTTCAATCACAACCTCATCTCTCGAGAGAGACTGGTTCATTGACACAGCTCCTGCACAAACATCTCCCTAGACACAGGTTAAATCATAACCTCATTTCCACAGAGAGACAGGCTCAATCACAATCTCACCTCTCCAGAGAGACAGGTTCAATCAGAACCTCGCTTCTCCAGAGAGACAGGTTCAATCACAAACTCCCCTCTCCAGAGAGACAGGTTCAATCACAACCTCGCTTCTCCAGAGAGACAGGTTCAATCACAACCTCGCCTCTCCAGAGAGACAGGTTCAATTACAACCTCGCCTCTCCAGGCAGACAGGTTCAATCACAACCTCTCCTCTCCAGGCAGACAGGTTCAATCACAACTTCATCACTCCAGAGAGACTTGTTCAATCATAAGCTCACCTCTCCAGAGAGACAGGTTCAATCACAAACTCGCCTCTCCAGAGAGACAGGTTCAATCCCAACAGCGACTCTACAGAGAGACAGGTTTAATCACAACCTCACCTCACCAGAGAGACAGGTTCAGTCACAATCTCATGTCTCCAGAGAGACTGGTTCATTGACACAGCTCCAAGACAAACTTCTCCCCAGAAACAGGTTCAATCATGACCTCGCCTATCCAGAGAGACAGATTCTATCATAAACCCACGTCTCCTGAGAGACAGGATCAATCATAAACTCACCTTTCCAGAGAAACAGGTTCAATCACAACCTCACCTCTGCAACGAGACAGGTTCAATCACAAACTCGCCTCTACAGAGAGACAGATTTAATCAGAACCTCACCTCTCTGGAGAGACAGTTTCAATCAACTCCTCGCCTCTGCAGAGAGATGTGTTCACTCACAACCTCACCTCTACAGGCAGACGGGTTCAAACCCAAACTCACCTCACCACAGAAAGAGGTTCAATCACAACCTCACCCCTCCAGAGAGACAGGTTCAATCACAAACTCACCTCTCCAGAGAGACAGGTTCAATCCGAGCATCGACTCTCCAGAGAGACAGGTTCAATCACAACCTCACGTCTTCAGAGAGACAGGTTCATTGACACAGCTCCAACACAAACTTCTCCCTAGAAACAGGTTCAATCACAACCTCGCCTCTCCAGAGAGACTGGTTCAATCACAACATCACCTCTCCATAGAGATAGGTTCAATCACAACATCACCTCTCCAGAGAGACAGGTTCAATCACAACCTCGCCTCTCCAGGCAGACAGGTTCAATCACAACCTCAAGTCTCCAGAGAGACAGGTTCAATCACAACCTCAGCTCACCAGAGAGACAGGTTCAATCACAACCTCAACTATCCAGAGAGACAGGTTCAATCACAACCTCGCCTCTGCAGAGAGACAGGATCAATCACAACCTCACCTCTCCAGGCAGACAGGTTCAATCACAACCTCAAGTCTCCAGAGAGACAGGTTCAATCACAGCCTCACCTCTCCAGAGAGACAGGTTCAATCACAACCTCACCTCTCCAGAGAGACAGGTACAATCACAAACTCACCTCTCCGGAGAGACAGGTTCATTGACACAGCTCCAACACAAACTTCTCCCTAGAGACACAGGTTGAATCATAACCTCACATCTCCAAAGAGACAGGTTAAATCACAATCTCGGTTCTCCAGAGAGACAGATTCAATCTCAAACTTATCTCTACAGAGAGACAGGATCAATCCTAAACTCACCTCTCAAGAGAGACAGGTTCAATGACACAGGTCCAACTCAATCTTCTCCCTTGAGACACAGATTCAATCATAACCTAGCCTCTCCAGAGAGACTGGTTCAATCACAACCTCACCTCTCCATAGAGACTGGTTCAATCACAACCTCACCTCTCCAGAGAGAGAGGTTAAATCACAACCTCTCCTCTCCAGAGAGACAGGTTCAATCACAACCTCGCCTCTCCAGAGAGACAGGTTCAATCACAACCTCGCCTCTCCAGGCAGACAGGTTCAATCACAACCTCACCTCTCCAGAGAGACAGGTTCGATCACAACCTCACCTCTCCAGAGAGACTGTTTCAATCACAACTTCGCCTCTCCAAAGAGACAGGTTCAATCATAAACTCACCTCTCCAGAGAGTCAGGTTCAATCACAACCTCGCCTATCCAGAGAGACAGGTTCAATCACAGCCTCAGCTCTCCAGAGAACCAGTTTCAATCACGGCCTCAGGTGATGGCTGTGTGGAGTTTGTACGTTCTCCATGTGACCGCATGGGATTTTCCAGGGTGCTCCTTCTTCATTCCATATCTCAAAGATCGGCTGTTTAGGTCAGACGCTGCTCTAAGTAGACCCTTGGGCGTAGGTAAGTGTAGGAATCTCAGTTGAATTGAAGGGAACATGTGGTGAATTCAATGGAATGCATTAAAACCTATCTAATGTTGAAAGGCCTCAATAGAATGAATATGAAGAGGACTCACTCTTTTCATGCTCGTGCCCTGGTTCCAATTTGTATAAGGATGCTGAGTGGACAAATTCATGGCAGATGCAATTTAATGTGGATAAATGTGAGGTTATCTACTTTGGTTGCAAGAACAGGGAAACAGATTATTATCTGAACGGTGGCCGATTAGGAAAAGGGGAGATGCAACTAGACCTGGGTGTCATTGTACACCAGTCATTGAAGGTGGGCATGCAGGTACAGCAGGCGGTGAAAAAGGCAAATGGTATGTTGGCATTCATAGCAAAAGGATTTGAGTACAGGAGCAGGGAGGTTCTACTGCAGTTGTAAAAGGCCTTGGTGAGACTGCACCTAGAGTATTGTGTACAGTTTTGGTCTCCTAATTTGACGAAAGACATTCTTGCCATAGAGGGAGTACAGAGAAGGTTCACCAGATTGATTCCTGGGATGGCAGGACTTTCATATGAAGAAAGACTGGATCGACTAGGCTTATACTCACTGGAATTTAGAAGATTGAGGAGGGATCTTATTGAAAAGTACAAAATTCTAAAGGGATTGAACAGGCTTGATGCAGGAAGATTGTTTCTGATGTTGGGGAAGTCCAGAACGAGGGGTCACAGTTTAAGGATAATGGAGAAACCTTTTAGGACCGAGATGAGGAAAAACTGCTTCACACAGAGAGTGGTGAATTTGTGGAATTCTCTGCCACAGGAAATATTTGAGGCTGGTTCATTGACTATACTTAAGAGGAAGTTAGATATGGCCCTTGTGGCTAAAGGGATCAGGGGGTATGGAGAGAAAGCAGGTACAGGGTTCTGAGTTGGATAATCAGCCATGATCTTACTGAATGGTGGTGCAGGCTCGAAGGGCCAAATAGCCTACTCCTGCACCTATTTTCTATGTTTCTATGCTCCTTTCTTCCTCTCCCCAGCACAAACAAGCCCCATGGTGGTGGAGAGGATGTTTCCCATGGTGGGGGAGTCTAACACCGGAGGGCACAGGCTCAGAATATAGGGATGTCCATTTAGAATGGAGATGAGGAGGAATTTCTTTAGCCAGAGGGTGGTGAATCTGTGGAATTTGGTGCCACAGGTGGCCGTGGCAGAAGTTGATAGATTCTTGATCAGTCAGGGCATGAAGGGGTAAGAGGAGAAGAAGGATATCGGAGCTGAGAGGGATATGGATCGTCCATGATGAAATGGCAGAGCAGACTCGATGGGCCAAATGGGCAAATTCTGCTGCGATATCTTATGTTTTTAGGGATTGGTGTTGAATTTGGTGTTTGACAGTTAACACATCGGATGAGCTGAAGGGTCTGTTTTCCTGAGGTCTGTCTATATGACTCCAAATATCCAGCAGTCACGTTGGATTTCCTTTATTCTCATTTTATTTTAATTAGAGATGCTGTGTGGAATGGGCCTTTCCTACCCAATGAACCAAACCCAGCAACCATCAACAACCCCTGATTCACCCCTAACCTAATAGCAGGACCAATGATCAATTGACCCATTAACCAGTACGGCCTTAGACTGCAGGTAAAATCCACACATTCCATGGCGAGGACGTACAGAGACTCCTTACGGAGGTCGCCGGGATTGAACTCTGAACTCCAGCTGTAATAGCGTTGCGCTAACCGCTACACTTCCGTGGCACTCTCACGATCTGGAGCAGAGCTTTAGTTCTCAGGTTGGTGGTAGAGTGTGTTATCTACTTGAGTGGCTGACGTGACTGGGTCTCGATGAGAAGCTGTAAATCCGCCAGTCCAGCTACCCATCCGCCCATCCGTTGGACTCAGGACGGTGAGGTTGACACTTGACACCTGACATTGTCCCACCCTCCTGAGCTGAGCTGAGCTCTGCCTCACCTGGATACTTCCAGTTCACCCCTCTCCCTGCCTCTGTCAGCATGGAAGGCAGCAGATGAAAATACATTTAGAGGAATGGTATTGGATGGGGGTTAGAGAGGGATCGAATTGGCAAAGAGCAGTAGAGTCTTGACAGAAGGGGTAGACCTTTGAGAAGGGAGTAGATGGTTGGAGAGGACGAAAATGGTTTGGAAAGGGTTAAATTGGTGGCAGAAGCAGGTAGATTTTGTGGAGGAAGTAGACAGACAGTTGTTAGAAGGTGATGGACTGTTGGTGGAGAGGGGAGACTGTTAGAAGGTGATGGACTGTTGGTGGAGAGGGGAGACTGTTGGCAGAAGGTGATGGACTGTTGGTGGAGGGGGGATTCTGTTGGCAGAAGGTGATGGACTTGGTGGAGAGGGGAGACTGTTGGCAGAAGGTGATGGACTGTTGGTGGAGAGGGGAGACTGTTGACAGAAGGTGATGGACTGTTGGTGGAGAGGGGAGACTGTTGGCAGAAGGTGATGGACTGTTGGTGGAGAGGGGAGATTGTTGTTAGAAGGTGATGGACCGTTGGTGGAGAGGGGAGACTGTTGGCAGAAGGTGATGGACTGTTGGTGGAGAGGGGAGACTGTTGTTAGAAGGTGATGGACTGCTGGTGGAGAGGGGAGACTGTTGGCAGAAGGTGATGGACTGTTGGTGGAGATGGGAGACTGTTGGCAGAAGGTGATGGACTGTTGGTGGAGAGGGGAGACTGTTGTTAGAAGGTGATGGACTGTTGGTGGAGAGGGGAGACTGTTGGCAGAACGTGATGGACTGTTGGTGGAGAGGGGAGACTGTTGTTAGAAGGTGATGGACTGTTGGTGGAGAGGGGAGACTGTTGGCAGAAGGTGATGGACTGTTGGTGGAGAGGGGAGACTGTTGGCAGAAGGTGATGGACTGTTGGTGGAGAGGGGAGACTGTTGGCAGAAGGTGATGGACTGTTGGTGGAGAGGGGTGACTGTTGGCAGAATGTGATGGACTGTTGGTGGAGAGGGGAGACTGTTGTTAGAAGATGATGGACTGTTGGTGGAGAGGGGAGACTGTTGTTAGAAGGTGATGGACTGTTGGTGGAGAGGGGAGACTGTTGTTAGAAGGTGATGGACTGTTGGTGGAGAGGGGAGACTGTTGTTCGAAGGTGATGGACTGTTGGTGGAGAGGGGAGACTGTTGGCAGAAGGTGATGGACTGTCGGTGGAGGGGGGAGATTGTTGTTAGAAGGTGATGGACTGTTGGTGGAGAGGGGAGACTGTTGGCAGAAGGTGATGGACTGTTGCTGGAGAGGGGAGACTGTTGTTAGAAGGTGATGGACTGTTGGTGGAGAGGGGAGACTGTTGTTAGAAGGTGATGGACTTGGTGGAGAGGGGAGACTGTTAGAAGGTGATGGACTGTTGGTGGAGAGGGGAGACTGTTGGCAGAAGGTGATGTTCCATTGGTGGAGAGGGGAGACTGTTGTTAGAAGGTGATGGACTGTTGGTGGAGAGGGGAGACTGTTGTTAGAAGCTGATGGACTGTTGGTGGAGAGGGGAGACTGTTGTTAGAAGGTGATGGACTGTTGGTGGAGAGGGGAGACTGTTGGCAGAAGGTGATGGACTGTTCGTGGAGAGGGGAGACTGTTGTTAGAAGGTGATGGACTGTTGGTGGAGAGGGGAGACTGTTGGCAGAAGGTGATGGACTGTTGGTGGAGGGGGGAGATTGTTGTTAGAAGGTGATGGACTGTTGGTGGAGAGGGGAGACTGTTGGCAGAAGGTGATGGACTGTTGGTGGAGAGGGGAGACTGTTGTTAGAAGGTGATGGACTGTTGGTGGAGAGGGGAGACTGTTGTTAGAAGGTGATGGACTTGGTGGAGAGGGGAGACTGTTAGAAGGTGATGGACTGTTGGTGGAGAGGGGAGACTGTTGGCAGAAGGTGATGTTCTGTTGGTGGAGAGGGGAGACTGTTGTTAGAAGGTGATGGACTGTTGGTGGAGAGGGGAGACTGTTGTTAGAAGCTGATGGACTGTTGGTGGAGAGGGGAGACTGTTGTTAGAAGGTGATGGACTGTTGGTGGAGAGGGGAGACTGTTGGCAGAAGGTGATGGACTGTTGGTGGAGAGGGGAGACTGTTGTTAGAAGGTGATGGACTGTTGGTGGAGAGGGGAGACTGTTGTTAGAAGGTGATGGACTGATGGTGGAGAGGGGAGACTGTTGGCAGAAGGTGATGGACTGTTGGTGGAGAGGGGAGACTGTTGTTAGAAGGTGATGGACTGTTGGTGGAGAGGGGAGACTGTTCTTAGAAGGTGATGGACTGTTGGTGGAGAGGGGAGACTGTTGGCAGAAGGTGATGGACTGTTGGTGGAGAGGGGAGACTGTTGGCAGAAGGTGATGGACTGTTGGTGGAGAGGGGAGACTGTTGGCAGAAGGTGATGGACTGTTGGTGGAGAGGGGAGACTGTTGTTAGAAGCTGATGGACTGTTGGTGGAGAGGGGAGACTGTTGTTAGAAGGTGATGGACTGTTGGTGGAGAGGGGAGACTGTTGGCAGAAGGTGATGGACTGTTCGTGGAGAGGGGAGACTGTTGTTAGAAGGTGATGGACTGTTGGTGGAGAGGGGAGACTGTTGGCAGAAGGTGATGGACTGTTGGTGGAGGGGGGAGATTGTTGTTAGAAGGTGATGGACTGTTGGTGGAGAGGGGAGACTGTTGGCAGAAGGTGATGGACTGTTGGTGGAGAGGGGAGACTGTTGTTAGAAGGTGATGGACTGTTGGTGGAGAGGGGAGACTGTTGTTAGAAGGTGATGGACTTGGTGGAGAGGGGAGACTGTTAGAAGGTGATGGACTGTTGGTGGAGAGGGGAGACTGTTGGCAGACGGTGATGTTCTGTTGGTGGAGAGGGGAGACTGTTGTTAGAAGGTGATGGACTGTTGGTGGAGAGGGGAGACTGTTGTTAGAAGCTGATGGACTGTTGGTGGAGAGGGGAGACTGTTGTTAGAAGGTGATGGACTGTTGGTGGAGAGGGGAGACTGTTGGCAGAAGGTGATGGACTGTTGGTGGAGAGGGGAGACTGTTGTTAGAAGGTGATGGACTGTTGGTGGAGAGGGGAGACTGTTGTTAGAAGGTGATGGACTGATGGTGGAGAGGGGAGACTGTTGGCAGAAGGTGATGGACTGTTGGTGGAGAGGGGAGACTGTTGTTAGAAGGTGATGGACTGTTGGTGGAGAGGGGAGACTGTTGTTAGAAGGTGATGGACTGTTGGTGGAGAGGGGAGACTGTTGGCAGAAGGTGATGGACTGTTGGTGGAGAGGGGAGACTGTTGGCAGAAGGTGATGGACTGTTGGTGGAGAGGGGAGACTGTTGGCAGAAGGTGATGGACTGTTGGTGGAGAGGGGAGACTGTTGTTAGAAGCTGATGGACTGTTGGTGGAGAGGGGAGACTGTAGGCAGAAGGTGATGGACTGTTGGTGGAGAGGGGAGACTGTTGGCAGAAGGTGATGGACTGTTGGTGGAGAGGGGAGACTGTTGTTAGAAGGTGATGGACTGTTGGTGGAGAGGGGAGACTGTTGTTAGAAGGTGATGGACTGTTGGTGGAGAGGGGAGACTGTTGTTAGAAGGTGATGGACTGTTGGTGGAGAGGGGAGACTGTTGATAGAAGGTGATGGACTGTTGGTGGAGAGGGGAGACTGTTGTTAGAAGGTGATGGACTGTTGGTGGAGAGGGGAGACTGTTGTTAGAAGGTGATGGACTGTTGGTGGAGAGGGGAGACTGTTGTTAGAAGGTGATGGACTGTTGGTGGAGAGGGGAGACGGTTGTTAGAAGGTGATGGACTGTTGGTGGAGAGGGGAGACTGTTGGCAGAAGGTGATGGACTGTTGGTGGAGAGCGGAGACTGTTGTTAGAAGCTGATGGACTGTTGGTGGAGAGGGGAGACTGTTGGCAGAAGGTGATGGACTGTTGGTGGAGAGGGGAGACTGTTGTTAGAAGGTGATGGACTGTTGGTGGAGAGGGGAGACTGTTGTTAGAAGGTGATGGACTTGGTGGAGAGGGGAGACTGTTAGAAGGTGATGGACAGTTGATGGAGAGGGGAGACTGTTGGCAGAAGGTGATGTTCTGTTGGTGGAGAGGGGAGACTGTTGTTAGAAGGTGATGGACTGTTGGTGGAGAGGGGAGACTGTTGTTAGAAGCTGATGGACTGTTGGTGGAGAGGGGAGACTGTTGTTAGAAGGTGATGGACTGTTGGTGGAGAGGGGAGACTGTTGGCAGAAGGTGATGGACTGTTGGTGGAGAGGGGAGACTGTTGTTAGAAGGTGATGGACTGTTGGTGGAGAGGGGAGACTGTTGTTAGAAGGTGATGGACTGATGGTGGAGAGGGGAGACTGTTGGCAGAAGGTGATGGACTGTTGGTGGAGAGGGGAGACTGTTGTTAGAAGGTGATGGACTGTTGGTGGAGAGGGGAGACTGTTCTTAGAAGGTGATGGACTGTTGGTGGAGAGGGGAGACTGTTGGCAGAAGGTGATGGACTGTTGGTGGAGAGGGGAGACTGTTGGCAGAAGGTGATGGACTGTTGGTGGAGAGGGGAGACTGTTGGCAGAAGGTGATGGACTGTTGGTGGAGAGGGGAGACTGTTGTTAGAAGCTGATGGACTGTTGGTGGAGAGGGGAGACTGTTGGCAGAAGGTGATGGACTGTTGGTGGAGAGGGGAGACTGTTGGCAGAAGGTGATGGACTGTTGGTGGAGGGGGGAGATTGTTGTTAGAAGGTGATGGACTGTTGGTGGAGAGGGGAGACTGTTGGCAGAAGGTGATGGACTGTTGGTGGAGAGGGGAGACTGTTGTTAGAAGGTGATGGACTGTTGGTGGAGAGGGGAGACTGTTGTTAGAAGGTGATGGACTGTTGGTGGAGAGGGGAGACTGTTGTTAGAAGGTGATGGACTGTTGGTGGAGAGGGGAGACTGTTGTTAGAAGGTGATGGACTGTTGGTGGAGAGGGGAGACGGTTGTTAGAAGGTGATGGACTGTTGGTGGAGAGGGGAGACTGTTGGCAGAAGGTGATGGACTGTTGGTGGAGAGGGGAGACTGTTGTTAGAAGCTGATGGACTGTTGGTGGAGAGGGGAGACTGTTGGCAGAAGGTGATGGACTGTTGGTGGAGAGGGGAGACTGTTGTTAGAAGGTGATGGACTGTTGGTGGAGAGGGGAGACTGTTGGCAGAAGGTGATGGACTGTTGGTGGAGAGGGGAGACTGTTGTTAGAAGGTGATGGACTGTTGGTGGAGAGGGGAGACTGTTGTTAGAAGGTGATGGACTGTTGGTGGAGAGGGGAGACTGTTGATAGAAGGTGATGGACTGTTGGTGGAGAGGGGAGTGTGTTGTTAGAAGGTGATGGACTGTTGGTGGAGAGGGAAACTGTTGTTAGAAGGTGATGGACTGTTGCTGGAGGGGGGAGACTGTTGTTAGAAGGTGATGGACTGTTGGTGGAGAGGGGAGACTGTTGGCAGAAGGTGATGGACTGTTGGTGGAGAGGGGAGACTGTTGGCAGAAGGTGATGGACTGTTGGTGGAGAGGGGAGACTGTTGTTAGAAGGTGATGGACGGTGGAGAGGGGAGACTGTTGTTAGAAGGTGATGGACTGTTGGTGGAGAGGGGAGACTTGGCAGAAGGTGATGGACTGTTGGTGGAGAGGGGAGACTGTTGTTAGAAGGTGATGGACTGTTGGTGGAGAGGGGAGACTGTTGTTAGAAGGTGATGGACTGTTGGTGAAGAGGGGAGACTGTTGTTAGAAGCTGATGGACTGTTGGTGGAGAGGGGAGACTGTTGTTAGAAGGTGATGGACTGTTGGTGGAGAGGGGAGACTGTTGTTAGAAGGTGATGGACTGTTGGTGGAGAGGGGAGACTGTTGTTAGAAGGTGATGGACTGTTGGTGGAGAGGGGAGACTGTTGGCAGAAGGTGATGAACTGTTGGTGGAGAGGAGAGACTGTTGTTAGAAGGTGATGGACTTGGTGGAGAGGGGAGACTGTTGTTAGAAGGTGATGGACTGTTGGTGGAGAGGGGAGACTGTTGGCAGAAGGTGATGGACTGTTGGTGGAGAGGGGAGACTGTTGTTAGAAGGTGATGGACTGTTGGTGGAGAGGGGAGACTGTTGTTAGAAGGTGATGGACTGTTGGTGGAGAGGGGAGACTGTTGTTAGAAGGTGATGGACTGTTGGTGGAGGGGGGAGACTGTTGTTAGAAGGTGATGGACTGTTGGTGGAGAGGGGAGACTGTTGTTAGAAGGTGATGGACTGTTGGTGGAGAGGGGAGACTGTTGTTAGAAGGTGATGGACTGTTGGTGGAGAGCGGAGACTGTTGGCAGAAGGTGATGTTCTGTTGGTGGAGAGGGGAGACTGTTGTTAGAAGGTGATGGACTGTTGGTGGAGAGGGGAGACTGTTGTTAGAAGCTGATGGACTGTTGGTGGAGAGGGGAGACTGTTGTTAGAAGGTGATGGACTGTTGGTGGAGAGGGGAGACTGTTGTCAGAAGCTGATGGACTGTTGGTGGAGAGGGGAGACTGTTGTTAGAAGGTGATGGACTGTTGGTGGAGAGGGGAGACTGTTGTTAGAAGCTGATGGACTGTTGGTGGAGAGGGGAGACTGTTGGCAGAAGGTGATGGACTGTTGGTGGAGAGGGGAGACTGTTGGCAGAAGGTGATGGACTGTTGGTGGAGAGGGGAGACTGTTGGCAGAAGGTGATGGACTGTTGGTGAAGAGGGGAGACTGTTGTTAGAAGGTGATGGACTGTTGGTGGAGAGGGGAGACTGTTGTTAGAAGCTGATGGACTGTTGGTGGAGAGGGGAGACTGTTGGCAGAAGGTGATGGACTGTTGGTGGAGACGGGAGACTGTTGGCAGAAGGTGATGGACTGTTGGAGAGGGGAGACTGTTGGCAGAAGGTGATGGACTGTTGGTGGAGAAGGGAGACTGTTGGCTGAAGGTGATGGACTGTTGGTGGAGAGGGGAGACTGTTGGCAGAAGGTGATGGACGGTGGAGAAGGGAGACTGTTGGCAGGTGATGGACTGTTGGTGGAGAGGGGAGACTGTTGGCAGAAGGTGATGGACTGTTGGTGGAGAGGGGAGACTGTTGTTAGAAGGTGATGGACTGTTGGTGGAGAGGGGAGACTGTTGGCAGAAGGTGATGGACGGTGGAGAAGGGAGACTGTTGGCAGGTGATGGACTGTTGGTGGAGAGGGGAGACTGTTGTTAGAAGGTGATGGACTGTTGGTGGAGAGGGGAGACTGTTGTTAGAAGGTGATGGACTGTTGGTGGAGGGGGGATTCTGTTGGCAGAAGGTGATGGACTTGGTGGAGAGGGGAGACTGTTGGCAGAAGGTGATGGACTGTTGGTGGAGAGGGGAGACTGTTGGCAGAAGGTGATGGACTGTTGGTGGAGGGGGGAGATTGTTGTTAGAAGGTGATGGACTGTTGGTGGAGAGGGGAGACTGTTGGCAGAAGGTGATGGACTGTTGGTGGAGAGGGGAGACTGTTGGCAGAAGGTGATGGACTGTTGGTGGAGAGGGGAGACTGTTGTTAGAAGGTGATGGACTGTTGGTGGAGAGGGGAGACTGTTGTTAGAAGGTGATGGACTGTTGCTGGAGGGGGGAGACTGTTAGAAGGTGATGGACTGTTGGTGGAGAGGGGAGACTGTTGGCAGAAGGTGATGGACTGTTGGTGGAGAGGGGAGACTGTTGGCAGAAGGTGATGGACTGTTGGTGGAGAGGGGAGACTGTTGTTAGAAGGTGATGGACTGTTGGTGGAGAGGGGAGACTGTTGTTAGAAGGTGATGGACTGTTGGTGGAGAGGGGAGACTGTTGTTAGAAGGTGATGGACTGTTGGTGGAGAGGGGAGACTGTTGTTAGAAGGTGATGGACTGTTGGTGGAGAGGGGAGACTGTTGGCAGAATGTGATGAACTGTTGGTGGAGAGGAGAGACTGTTGTTAGAAGGTGATGGACTTGGTGGAGAGGGGAGACTGTTGTTAGAAGGTGATGGACTGTTGGTGGAGAGGGGAGACTGTTGGCAGAAGGTGATGGACTGTTGGTGGAGAGGGGAGACTGTTGTTAGAAGGTGATGGACTGTTGGTGGAGAGGGGAGACTGTTGTTAGAAGGTGATGGACTGTTGGTGGAGGGGGGAGACTGTTGTTAGAAGGTGATGGACTGTTGGTGGAGAGGGGAGACTGTTGTTAGAAGGTGATGGACTGTTGGTGGAGAGGGGAGACTGTTGTTAGAAGGTGATGGACTGTTGGTGGAGAGCGGAGACTGTTGGCAGAAGATGATGTTCTGTTGGTGGAGAGGGGAGACTGTTGTTAGAAGGTGATGGACTGTTGGTGGAGAGGGGAGACTGTTGTTAGAAGGTGATGGACTGTTGGTGGAGAGCGGAGACTGTTGGCAGAAGGTGATGTTCTGTTGGTGGAGAGGGGAGACTGTTGTTAGAAGGTGATGGACTGTTGGTGGAGAGGGGAGACTGTTGTTAGAAGCTGATGGACTGTTGGTGGAGAGGGGAGACTGTTGTTAGAAGGTGATGGACTGTTGGTGGAGAGGGGAGACTGTTGTCAGAAGCTGATGGACTGTTGGTGGAGAGGGGAGACTGTTGTTAGAAGGTGATGGACTGTTGGTGGAGAGGGGAGACTGTTGTTAGAAGCTGATGGACTGTTGGTGGAGAGGGGAGACTGTTGGCAGAAGGTGATGGACTGTTGGTGGAGAGGGGAGACTGTTGGCAGAAGGTGATGGACTGTTGGTGGAGAGGGGAGACTGTTGGCAGAAGGTGATGGACTGTTGGTGAAGAGGGGAGACTGTTGTTAGAAGGTGATGGACTGTTGGTGGAGAGGGGAGACTGTTGTTAGAAGCTGATGGACTGTTGGTGGAGAGGGGAGACTGTTGGCAGAAGGTGATGGACTGTTGGTGGAGAGGGGAGACTGTTGGCAGAAGGTGATGGACTGTTGGAGAGGGGAGACTGTTGGCAGAAGGTGATGGACTGTTGGTGGAGAAGGGAGACTGTTGGCTGAAGGTGATGGACTGTTGGTGGAGAGGGGAGACTGTTGGCAGAAGGTGATGGACGGTGGAGAAGGGAGACTGTTGGCAGGTGATGGACTGTTGGTGGAGAGGGGAGACTGTTGGCAGAAGGTGATGGACTGTTGGTGGAGAGGGGAGACTGTTGGCAGAAGGTGATGGACGGTGGAGAAGGGAGACTGTTGGCAGGTGATGGACTGTTGGTGGAGAGGGGAGACTGTTGTTAGAAGGTGATGGACTGTTGGTGGAGAGGGGAGACTGTTGTTAGAAGGTGATGGACTGTTGGTGGAGGGGGGATTCTGTTGGCAGAAGGTGATGGACTTGGTGGAGAGGGGAGACTGTTGGCAGAAGGTGATGGACTGTTGGTGGAGAAGGGAGACTGTTGGCAGAAGGTGATGGACTGTTGGTGGAGGGGGGAGATTGTTGTTAGAAGGTGATGGACTGTTGGTGGAGAGGGGAGACTGTTGGCAGAAGGTGATGGACTGTTGGTGGAGAGGGGAGACTGTTGGCAGAAGGTGATGGACTGTTGGTGGAGAGGGGAGACTGTTGTTAGAAGGTGATGGACTGTTGGTGGAGAGGGGAGACTGTTGTTAGAAGGTGATGGACTGTTGGTGGAGAGCGGAGACTGTTGGCAGAAGGTGATGTTCTGTTGGTGGAGAGGGGAGACTGTTGTTAGAAGGTGATGGACTGTTGGTGGAGAGGGGAGACTGTTGTTAGAAGGTGATGGACTGTTGGTGGAGAGGGGAGACTGTTGTTAGAAGGTGATGGACTGTTGGTGGAGAGGGGAGACTGTTGGCAGAATGTGATGAACTGTTGGTGGAGAGGAGAGACTGTTGTTAGAAGGTGATGGACTTGGTGGAGAGGGGAGACTGTTGGCAGAAGGTGATGGACTGTTGGTGGAGAGGGGAGACTGTTGTTAGAAGGTGATGGACTGTTGGTGGAGAGGGGAGACTGTTGTTAGAAGGTGATGGACTGTTGGTGGAGAGGGGAGACTGTTGGCAGAATGTGATGAACTGTTGGTGGAGAGGAGAGACTGTTGTTAGAAGGTGATGGACTTGGTGGAGAGGGGAGACTGTTGTTAGAAGGTGATGGACTGTTGGTGGAGAGGGGAGACTGTTGGCAGAAGGTGATGGACTGTTGGTGGAGAGGGGAGACTGTTGTTAGAAGGTGATGGACTGTTGGTGGAGAGGGGAGACTGTTGTTAGAAGGTGATGGACTGTTGGTGGAGGGGGGAGACTGTTGTTAGAAGGTGATGGACTGTTGGTGGAGAGGGGAGACTGTTGTTAGAAGGTGATGGACTGTTGGTGGAGAGGGGAGACTGTTGTTAGAAGGTGATGGACTGTTGGTGGAGAGCGGAGACTGTTGGCAGAAGATGATGTTCTGTTGGTGGAGAGGGGAGACTGTTGTTAGAAGGTGATGGACTGTTGGTGGAGAGGGGAGACTGTTGTTAGAAGCTGATGGACTGTTGGTGGAGAGGGGAGACTGTTGGCAGAAGGTGATGGACTGTTGGTGGAGAGGGGAGACTGTTGTTAGAAGGTGATGGACTGTTGGTGGAGAGGGGAGACTGTTGTTAGCAGCTGATGGACTGTTGGTGGAGAGGGGAGACTGTTGGCAGAAGGTGATGGACTGTTGGTGGAGAGGGGAGACTGTTGGCAGAAGGTGATGGACTGTTGGTGGAGAGGGGAGACTGTTGTTAGAAGGTGATGGACTGTTGGTGAAGAGGGGAGACTGTTGTTAGAAGGTGATGGACTGTTGGTGGAGAGGGGAGACTGTTGTTAGAAGCTGATGGACTGTTGCTGGAGAGGGGAGACTGTTGGCAGAAGGTGATGGACTGTTGGTGGAGAGGGGAGACTGTTGGCAGAAGGTGATGGACTGTTGGTGGAGAAGGGAGACTGTTGGCAGAAGGTGATGGACTGTTGGTGGAGAGGGGAGACTGTTGGCGGAAGGTGATGGACGGTGGAGAAGGGAGACTGTTGGCAGGTGATGGACTGTTGGTGGAGAGGGGAGACTGTTGGCAGAAGGTGATGGACTGTTGGTGGAGAGGGGAGACTGTTGTTAGAAGGTGATGGACTGTTGGTGGAGGGTGGATTCTGTTGGCAGAAGGTGATGGACTTGGTGGAGAGGGGAGACTGTTGGCAGAAGGTGATGGACTGTTGGTGGAGAGGGGAGACTGTTGGCAGAAGGTGATGGACTGTTGGTGGAGGGGGGAGATTGTTGTTAGAAGGTGATGGACTGTTGGTGGAGAGGGGAGACTGTTGGCAGAAGGTGATGGACTGTTGGTGGAGAGGGGAGACTGTTGTTAGAAGCTGATGGACTGTTGGTGGAGAGGGGAGACTGTTGATAGAAGGTGATGGACTGTTGGTGGAGAGGGGAGACTGTTGTTAGAAGGTGATGGACTGTTGGTGGAGAGGGAAACTGTTGTTAGAAGGTGATGGACTGTTGCTGGAGGGGGGAGACTGTTGTTAGAAGGTGATGGACTGTTGGTGGAGAGGGGAGACTGTTGGCAGAAGGTGATGGACTGTTGGTGGAGAGGGGAGACTGTTGGCAGAAGGTGATGGACTGTTGGTGGAGACGGGAGACTGTTGTTAGAAGGTGATGGAATGTTGGTGGAGAGCGGAGACTGTTGTTAGAAGGTGATGGACTGTTGGTGGAGAGGGGAGACTGTTATTAGAAGGTGATGGACTGTTGGTGGAGAGGGGAGACTGTTGTTAGAAGGTGATGGACTGTTGGTGGAGAGGGGAGACTGTTGGCAGAAGGTGATGAACTGTTGGTGGAGAGGAGAGACTGTTGTTAGAAGGTGATGGACTCGGTGGAGAGGGGAGACTGTTGTTAGAAGGTGATGGACTGTTGGTGGAGAGGGGAGACTGTTGGCAGAAGGTGATGGACTGCTGGTGGAGAGGGGAGACTGTTGGCAGAAGGTGATGGACTGTTGGTGGAGAGGGGAGACTGTTGGCAGAAGGTGATGGACTGTTGGTGGAGAGGGGAGACTGTTGGCAGAAGGTGATGGACTGTTGGTGGAGAGGGGTGACTGTTGGCAGAATGTGATGGACTGTTGGTGGAGAGGGGAGACTGTTGTTAGAAGATGATGGACTGTTGGTGGAGAGGGGAGACTGTTGTTAGAAGGTGATGGACTGTTGGTGGAGAGGGGAGACTGTTGTTAGAAGGTGATGGACTGTTGGTGGAGAGGGGAGACTGTTGTTAGAAGGTGATGGACTGTTGGTGGAGAGGGGAGACTGTTGGCAGAAGGTGATGGACTGTTGGTGGAGGGGGGAGATTGTTGTTAGAAGGTGATGGACTGTTGGTGGAGAGGGGAGACTGTTGGCAGAAGGTGATGAACTGTTGGTGGAGAGGGGAGACTGTTGATAGAAGCTGATGGACTGTTGGTGGAGAGGGGAGACTGTTGATAGAAGGTGATGGACTGTTGGTGGAGAGGGGAGACTGTTGTTAGAAGCTGATGGACTGTTGGTGGAGAGGGGAGACTGTTGATAGAAGGTGATGGACTGTTGCTGGAGGGGGGAGACTGTTGTTAGAAGGTGATGGACTGTTGGTGGAGAGGGGAGACTGTTGGCAGAAGGTGATGGACTGTTGGTGGAGAGGGGAGACTGTTGGCAGAAGGTGATGGACTGTTGGTGGAGAGGGGAGACTGTTGTTAGAAGGTGATGGACTGTTGGTGGAGAGGGGAGACTGTTGTTAGAAGGTGATGGACTGTTGGTGGAGAGGGGAGACTGTTGTTAGAAGGTGATGGACTGTTGGTGGAGAGGGGAGACTGTTGTTAGAAGGTGATGGACTGTTGGTGGAGAGGGGAGACTGTTGGCAGAAGGTGATGAACTGTTGGTGGAGAGGAGAGACTGTTGTTAGAAGGTGATGGACTTGGTGGAGAGGGGAGACTGTTGTTAGAAGGTGATGGACTGTTGGTGGAGAGGGGAGACTGTTGGCAGAAGGTGATGGACTGTTGGTGGAGAGGGGAGACTGTTGTTAGAAGGTGATGGACTGTTGGTGGAGAGGGGAGACTGTTGTTAGAAGGTGATGGACTGTTGGTGGAGAGGGGAGACTGTTGTTAGAAGGTGATGGACTGTTGGTGGAGGGGGGAGACTGTTGTTAGAAGGTGATGGACTGTTGGTGGAGAGGGGAGACTGTTGTTAGAAGGTGATGGACTGTTGGTGGAGAGGGGAGACTGTTGTTAGAAGGTGATGGACTGTTGGTGGAGAGCGGAGACTGTTGGCAGAAGGTGATGGACTGTTGGTGGAGAGGGGAGACTGTTGGCAGAAGGTGATGGACGGTGGAGAAGGGAGACTGTTGGCAGGTGATGGACTGTTGGTGGAGAGGGGAGACTGTTGTTAGAAGGTGATGGACTGTTGGTGGAGAGGGGAGACTGTTGTTAGAAGGTGATGGACTGTTGGTGGAGGGGGGATTCTGTTGGCAGAAGGTGATGGACTTGGTGGAGAGGGGAGACTGTTGGCAGAAGGTGATGGACTGTTGGTGGAGAGGGGAGACTGTTGGCAGAAGGTGATGGACTGTTGGTGGAGGGGGGAGATTGTTGTTAGAAGGTGATGGACTGTTGGTGGAGAGGGGAGACTGTTGGCAGAAGGTGATGGACTGTTGGTGGAGAGGGGAGACTGTTGGCAGAAGGTGATGGACTGTTGGTGGAGAGGGGAGACTGTTGTTAGAAGGTGATGGACTGTTGGTGGAGAGGGGAGACTGTTGTTAGAAGGTGATGGACTGTTGGTGGAGAGGGGAGACTGTTGTTAGAAGGTGATGGACTGTTGGTGGAGAGGGGAGACTGTTGTTAGAAGGTGATGGACTGTTGGTGGAGAGGGGAGACTGTTGGCAGAAGGTGATGAACTGTTGGTGGAGAGGAGAGACTGTTGTTAGAAGGTGATGGACTTGGTGGAGAGGGGAGACTGTTGTTAGAAGGTGATGGACTGTTGGTGGAGAGGGGAGACTGTTGGCAGAAGGTGATGGACTGTTGGTGGAGAGGGGAGACTGTTGTTAGAAGGTGATGGACTGTTGGTGGAGAGGGGAGACTGTTGTTAGAAGGTGATGGACTGTTGGTGGAGAGGGGAGACTGTTGTTAGAAGGTGATGGACTGTTGGTGGAGGGGGGAGACTGTTGTTAGAAGGTGATGGACTGTTGGTGGAGAGGGGAGACTGTTGTTAGAACGTGATGGACTGTTGGTGGAGAGGGGAGACTGTTGATAGAAGGTGATGGACTGTTGGTGGAGAGCGGAGACTGTTGGCAGAAGGTGATGGACTGTTGGTGGAGAGGGGAGACTGTTGGCAGAAGGTGATGGACGGTGGAGAAGGGAGACTGTTGGCAGGTGATGGACTGTTGGTGGAGAGGGGAGACTGTTGTTAGAAGGTGATGGACTGTTGGTGGAGAGGGGAGACTGTTGTTAGAAGGTGATGGACTGTTGGTGGAGGGGGGATTCTGTTGGCAGAAGGTGATGGACTTGGTGGAGAGGGGAGACTGTTGGCAGAAGGTGATGGACTGTTGGTGGAGAGGGGAGACTGTTGGCAGAAGGTGATGGACTGTTGGTGGAGGGGGGAGATTGTTGTTAGAAGGTGATGGACTGTTGGTGGAGAGGGGAGACTGTTGGCAGAAGGTGATGGACTGTTGGTGGAGAGGGGAGACTGTTGTTAGAAGCTGATGGACTGTTGGTGGAGAGGGGAGACTGTTGATAGAAGGTGATGGACTGTTGGTGGAGAGGGGAGACTGTTGTTAGAAGGTGATGGACTGTTGGTGGAGAGGGAAACTGTTGTTAGGTGATGGACTGTTGCTGGAGGGGGGAGACTGTTGTTAGAAGGTGATGGACTGTTGGTGGAGAGGGGAGACTGTTGGCAGAAGGTGATGGACTGTTGGTGGAGAGGGGAGACTGTTGGCAGAAGGTGATGGACTGTTGGTGGAGAGGGGAGACTGTTGTTAGAAGGTGATGGACTGTTGGTGGAGAGGGGAGACTGTTGTTAGAAGGTGATGGACTGTTGGTGGAGAGGGGAGACTGTTGTTAGAAGGTGATGGACTGTTGGTGGAGAGGGGAGACTGTTGTTAGAAGGTGATGGACTGTTGGTAGAGAGGGGAGACTGTTGGCAGAAGGTGATGAACTGTTGGTGGAGAGGAGAGACTGTTGTTAGAAGGTGATGGACTTGGTGGAGAGGGGAGACTGTTGTTAGAAGGTGATGGACTGTTGGTGGAGAGGGGAGACTGTTGGCAGAAGGTGATGGACTGTTGGTGGAGAGGGGAGACTGTTGTTAGAAGGTGATGGACTGTTGGTGGAGAGGGGAGTCTGTTGTTAGAAGGTGATGGACTGTTGGTGGAGAGGGGAGACTGTTGTTAGAAGGTGATGGACTGTTGGTGGAGGGGGGAGACTGTTGTTAGAAGGTGATGGACTGTTGGTGGAGAGGGGAGACTGTTGTTAGAAGGTGATGGACTGTTGGTGGAGAGGGGAGACTGTTGTTAGAAGCTGATGGACTGTTGGTGGAGAGGGGAGACTGTTGTTAGAAGGTGATGGACTGTTGGTGGAGAGGGAAGACTGTTGTTAGAATGTGATGGACTGTTCGTGGAGGGGGGAGACTGTTGGCAGGTGATGGACTGTTGGTGGAGAGGGGAGACTGTTGGCAGAAGGTGATGGACTGTTGGTGGAGAGGGGAGACTGTTGTTAGAAGGTGATGGACTGTTGGTGGAGAGGGGAGACTGTTGGCAGAAGGTGATGGACTGTTGGTGGAGGGGGGAGATTGTTGTTAGAAGGTGATGGACTGTTGGTGGAGAGGGGAGACTGTTGGCAGAATGTGATGGACTGTTGGTGGAGAGGGGAGACTGTTGTTAGAAGGTGATGGACGGTTGGTGGAGAGGGGAGACTGTTGTTAGAAGGTGATGGACTGTTGGTGGAGAGGGGAGACTGTTGTTAGAAGGTGATGGACTGTTGGTGGAGAGGGGAGACTGTTGGCAGAAGGTGATGGACTGTTGGTGGAGAGGGGAGACTGTTGTTAGAAGGGATGGACTGTTGGTGGAGAGGGGAGACTGTTGTTAGAAGGTGATGGACTGATGGTGGAGAGGGGAGACTGTTGTTAGAAGGTGATGGGACTGTTGGTGGAGAGGGGAGACTGTTGTTAGAAGGTGATGGACTGATGATGGAGAGGGGAGACTGTTGTTAGAAGGTGATGGACTGTTGGTGGAGAGGGGAGACTGTTGTTGGAAGGTGACGGACTGTTGGTGGAGAGTGGAGACTTTTGTTAGAAGGTGATGGACTGATGGTGGAGAGGGGAGACTGTTGTTAGAAGGTGATGGACTGTTGGTGGAGAGGGGAGACTGTTGGCAGAAGGTGATGGACTTGGTGGAGAGGGGAGACTGTTGATAGAAGGTGATGGACTGTTGGTGGAGAGGGGAGACGGTTGTTAGAAGGTGATGGACTGATGGTGGAGAGGGGAGACTGTTGGCAGAAGGTGATGGACTGTTGGTGGAGAGGGGAGACTGTTGGCAGAAGGTGATGGACTGTTGGTGGAGGGGGGAGATTGTTGTTAGAAGGTGATGGACTGTTGGTGGAGAGGGGAGACTGTTGGCAGAAGGTGATGGACTGTTGGTGGAGAGGGGAGACTGTTGGCAGAAGGTGATGGACTGTTGGTGGAGAGGGGAGACTGTTGGCAGAAGGTGATGGACTGTTGGTGGAGAGGGGAGACTGTTGTTAGAAGGTGATGGACTGTTGGTGGAGAGGGGAGACTGTTGTTAGAAGGTGATGGACTGTTGGTGGAGAGGGGAGACTGTTGTTAGAAGGTGATGGACTGTTGGTGGAGAGGGGAGACTGTTGTTAGAAGGTGATGGACTGTTGGTAGAGAGGGGAGACTGTTGGCAGAAGGTGATGAACTGTTGGTGGAGAGGAGAGACTGTTGTTAGAAGGTGATGGACTTGGTGGAGAGGGGAGACTGTTGTTAGAAGGTGATGGACTGTTGGTGGAGAGGGGAGACTGTTGGCAGAAGGTGATGGACTGTTGGTGGAGAGGGGAGACTGTTGTTAGAAGGTGATGGACTGTTGGTGGAGAGGGGAGTCTGTTGTTAGAAGGTGATGGACTGTTGGTGGAGAGGGGAGACTGTTGTTAGAAGGTGATGGACTGTTGGTGGAGGGGGGAGACTGTTGTTAGAAGGTGATGGACTGTTGGTGGAGAGGGGAGACTGTTGTTAGAAGGTGATGGACTGTTGGTGGAGAGGGGAGACTGTTGTTAGAAGCTGATGGACTGTTGGTGGAGAGGGGAGACTGTTGTTAGAAGGTGATGGACTGTTGGTGGAGAGGGAAGACTGTTGTTAGAATGTGATGGACTGTTCGTGGAGGGGGGAGACTGTTGGCAGGTGATGGACTGTTGGTGGAGAGGGGAGACTGTTGGCAGAAGGTGATGGACTGTTGGTGGAGAGGGGAGACTGTTGTTAGAAGGTGATGGACTGTTGGTGGAGAGGGGAGACTGTTGGCAGAAGGTGATGGACTGTTGGTGGAGGGGGGAGATTGTTGTTAGAAGGTGATGGACTGTTGGTGGAGAGGGGAGACTGTTGGCAGAATGTGATGGACTGTTGGTGGAGAGGGGAGACTGTTGTTAGAAGGTGATGGACGGTTGGTGGAGAGGGGAGACTGTTGTTAGAAGGTGATGGACTGTTGGTGGAGAGGGGAGACTGTTGTTAGAAGGTGATGGACTGTTGGTGGAGAGGGGAGACTGTTGGCAGAAGGTGATGGACTGTTGGTGGAGAGGGGAGACTGTTGTTAGAAGGGGATGGACTGTTGGTGGAGAGGGGAGACTGTTGTTAGAAGGTGATGGACTGATGGTGGAGAGGGGAGACTGTTGTTAGAAGGTGATGGACTGTTGGTGGAGAGGGGAGACTGTTGTTAGAAGGTGATGGACTGATGATGGAGAGGGGAGACTGTTGTTAGAAGGTGATGGACTGTTGGTGGAGAGGGGAGACTGTTGTTGGAAGGTGACGGACTGTTGGTGGAGAGTGGAGACTTTTGTTAGAAGGTGATGGACTGATGGTGGAGAGGGGAGACTGTTGTTAGAAGGTGATGGACTGTTGGTGGAGAGGGGAGACTGTTGGCAGAAGGTGATGGACTTGGTGGAGAGGGGAGACTGTTGATAGAAGGTGATGGACTGTTGGTGGAGAGGGGAGACGGTTGTTAGAAGGTGATGGACTGATGGTGGAGAGGGGAGACTGTTGGCAGAAGGTGATGGACTTGGTGGAGAGGGGAGACTGTTGTTAGAAGGTGATGGACTTGGTGGAGAGGGGAGACTGTTGTTAGAAGGTGATGGACTGTTGGTGGAGAGGGGAGACTGTTGGCAGAAGGTGATGGACTTGGTGGAGAGAAGAGACTGTTGTTAGAAGGTGATGGACTTGGTGGAGAGGGGAGACTGTTGATAGAAGGTGATGGACTGTTGGTGGAGAGTGGAGACTGTTGGCAGAAGGTGATGGACTGTTGGTCGAGAGGGGAGACTGTTGGCAGAAGGTGATGGACTTGGTGGAGATGGGAGACTGTTGGCAGAAGGTGATGGTCTGTTGGTGGAGAGGGGAGACTGTTGGCAGAAGGTGATGGACTGTTGGTGGAGTGGGGAGACTGTTGTTAGAAGCTGATGGACTGTTGCTGGAGAGGGGAGACTGTTGTTAGAAGGTGATGGACTGTTGGTGGAGAGGGGAGACTGTTGGCAGAAGGTGATGGACTGTTGGTGGAGAGGGGAGACAGTTGTTAGAAGGTGATGGACTGTTGATGGAGAGGGGAGACTGTTGTTAGAAGGTGATGGACTGTTGGTGGAGAGGGGAGACTGTTGTTAGAAGGTGATGGACTGTTGGTGGAGAGGGGAGACTGTTGTTAGAAGGTGATGGACTGTTGGTGGAGAGGGGAGACTGTTGTTAGAAGGTGATGGACTGTTGGTGGTGAGGGGAGACTGTTGGCTGAAGGTGATGGACTGTTGGTGGAGAGGGGAGACTGTTGTTAGAAGGTGATGGACTTGGTGGAGAGGGGAGACTGTTGTTAGAAGATGATGGACTGTTGGTGGAGAGGGGAGACTGTTGGCAGAAGGTGATGGACTTGGTGGAGAGGGGAGACTGTTGGCAGAAGGTGATGGACTTGGTGGAGAGAAGAGACTGTTGTTAGAAGGTGATGGACTGTTGGTGGAGAGGGGAGACTGTTGGCAGAATGTGATGGACTGTTGGTGGAGAGGGGAGACTGTTGTTAGAAGGTGATGGACGGTTGGTGGAGAGGGGAGACTGTTGTTAGAAGGTGATGGACTGTTGGTGGAGAGGGGAGACTGTTGTTAGAAGGTGATGGACTGTTGGTGGAGAGGGGAGACTGTTGGCAGAAGGTGATGGACTGTTGGTGGAGAGGGGAGACTGTTGTTAGAAGGGGATGGACTGTTGGTGGAGAGGGGAGACTGTTGTTAGAAGGTGATGGACTGATGGTGGAGAGGGGAGACTGTTGTTAGAAGGTGATGGACTGTTGGTGGAGAGGGGAGACTGTTGTTAGAAGGTGATGGACTGATGATGGAGAGGGGAGACTGTTGTTAGAAGGTGATGGACTGTTGGTGGAGAGGGGAGACTGTTGTTGGAAGGTGACGGACTGTTGGTGGAGAGTGGAGACTTTTGTTAGAAGGTGATGGACTGATGGTGGAGAGGGGAGACTGTTGTTAGAAGGTGATGGACTGTTGGTGGAGAGGGGAGACTGTTGGCAGAAGGTGATGGACTTGGTGGAGAGGGGAGACTGTTGATAGAAGGTGATGGACTGTTGGTGGAGAGGGGAGACGGTTGTTAGAAGGTGATGGACTGATGGTGGAGAGGGGAGACTGTTGGCAGAAGGTGATGGACTTGGTGGAGAGGGGAGACTGTTGTTAGAAGGTGATGGACTTGGTGGAGAGGGGAGACTGTTGTTAGAAGGTGATGGACTGTTGGTGGAGAGGGGAGACTGTTGGCAGAAGGTGATGGACTTGGTGGAGAGAAGAGACTGTTGTTAGAAGGTGATGGACTTGGTGGAGAGGGGAGACTGTTGATAGAAGGTGATGGACTGTTGGTGGAGAGTGGAGACTGTTGGCAGAAGGTGATGGACTGTTGGTCGAGAGGGGAGACTGTTGGCAGAAGGTGATGGACTTGGTGGAGATGGGAGACTGTTGGCAGAAGGTGATGGTCTGTTGGTGGAGAGGGGAGACTGTTGGCAGAAGGTGATGGACTGTTGGTGGAGTGGGGAGACTGTTGTTAGAAGCTGATGGACTGTTGCTGGAGAGGGGAGACTGTTGTTAGAAGGTGATGGACTGTTGGTGGAGAGGGGAGACTGTTGGCAGAAGGTGATGGACTGTTGGTGGAGAGGGGAGACAGTTGTTAGAAGGTGATGGACTGTTGATGGAGAGGGGAGACTGTTGTTAGAAGGTGATGGACTGTTGGTGGAGAGGGGAGACTGTTGTTAGAAGGTGATGGACTGTTGGTGGAGAGGGGAGACTGTTGTTAGAAGGTGATGGACTGTTGGTGGAGAGGGGAGACTGTTGTTAGAAGGTGATGGACTGTTGGTGGTGAGGGGAGACTGTTGGCAGAAGGTGATGGACTGTTGGTGGAGAGGGGAGACTGTTGTTAGAAGGTGATGGACTTGGTGGAGAGGGGAGACTGTTGTTAGAAGATGATGGACTGTTGGTGGAGAGGGGAGACTGTTGGCAGAAGGTGATGGACTTGGTGGAGAGGGGAGACTGTTTGCAGAAGGTGATGGACTTGGTGGAGAGGGGAGACTGTTGGCAGAACGTGATGGACGGTTGGTGGAGGGGGGAGATTGTTGTTAGAAGGAGATGGACTGTTGGTGGAGGGGCGAGACTGTTGGCAGAAGGTGATGGACTGTTGGTGGAGAGGGGAGACTGTTGTTAGAAGGTGATGGACTGTTGGTGGAGGGGGGAGATTGTTGTTAGAAGTAGATGGACTGTTGGTGGAGGGGTGAGACTGTTGGCAGAAGGTGATGGACTTGGTGGAGAGGGGGGACTGTTGTTAGAAGGTGATGGACTGTTGGTGGAGAGGTGAGACTGTTGGCAGAAGGTGATGGACTGATGGTGGAGAGGCGAGACTGTTGTTAGAAGGTGATGGACAGTTGGTGGAGAGGGGAGACTGTTGTTAGAAGGTGATGGACTGTTGGTGGAGAGGGGAGACTGTTGGCAGAAGGTGATGGACTGTTGGTGGAGAGGGGAGTGTTGGCAGAAGGTGATGGACTGATGGTGGAGAGGCGAGACTGTTGTTAGAAGGTGATGGACAGTTGGTGGAGAGGGGAGACTGTTGTTAGAAGGTGATGGACTGTTGGTGGAGAGGGGAGACTGTTGGCAGAAGGTGATGGACTGTTGGTGGAGAGGGGAGACTGTTGGCAGAAGGTGATGGACTGATGGTGGAGAGGCAAGACTGTTGTTAGAAGGTGATGGACAGTTGGTGGAGAGGGGAGACTGTTGGCAGGTGATGGACTGTTGGTGGAGAGGGGAGACTGTTGTTAGAAGGTGATGGACTGTTGGTGGAGAGGGGAGACTGTTGTTAGAAGGTGATGGACTGTTGGTGGAGAGGGGAGACTGTTGTTAGAAGGTGATGGACTGTTGGTGGAGGGGGGAGACTGTTGGCAGAAGGTGATGGACTGTTGGTGGAGGGGGGAGACTGTTGTTAGAAGGTGATGGACTGTTGGTGGAGAGGGGAGACTGTTGTTAGAAGGTGATGGACTGTTGGTGGAGAGGGGAGACTGTTGTTAGAAGGTGATGGACTGATGGTGGAGAGGGGAGACTGTTGGCAGAAGGTGATGGACTTGGTGGAGAGGGGAGACTGTTGGCAGAAGGTGATGGACTGTTGGTGGAGAGGGGAGACTGTTGGCAGAAGGTGATGGACTGTTGGTGGAGAGGGGAGATTGTTGTTAGAAGGTGATGGACTGATGGTGGAGAGGGGAGACTGTTGTTAGAAGGTGATGGACTTGGTGGAGAGGGGAGACTGTTGGCAGTATGTGATGGACTGTTGGTGGAGAGGGGAGACTGTTGTTAGAAGGTGATGGACTGTTGGTGGAGAGGGGAGACTGTTGGCAGGTGATGGACTGTTGGTGGAGAGGGGAGACTGTTGTTAGAAGGTGATGGACTGTTGCTGGAGAGGGGAGACTGTTGTTAGAAGGTGATGGACTGTTGGTGGAGAGGGGAGACTGTTGTTAGAAGGTGATGGACTGTTGGTGGAGGGCGGAGACTGTTGGCAGAAGGTGATGGACTTGGTGGAGGGGGGAGACTGTTGGCAGAAGGTGATGGACTGTTGGTGGAGAGGGGAGACTGTTGTTAGCAGGTGATGGACTGTTGGTGGAGAGGGGAGACTGTTGTTAGAAGGTGATGGACTGTTGGTGGAGAGGGGAGACTGTTGTTAGAAGGTGATGGACTGATGGTGGAGAGGGGAGACTGTTGGCAGAAGGCGATGGACATGGTGGAGAGGGGAGACTGTTGGCAGAAGGTGATGGACTGTTGGTGGAGAGGGGAGACTGTTGGCAGAAGGTGATGGACTGTTGGTGGAGAGGGGAGATTGTTGTTAGAAGGTGATGGACTGATGGTGGAGAGGGGAGACTGTTGTTAGAAGGTGATGGACTGTTTGTGGAGAGGGGAGACTGTTGTTAGAAGGTGATGGACTGTTGGTGGAGAGGGGAGACTGTTGGCAGAAGGTGATGGACTTGGTGGAGAGGGGAGACTGTTGGCAGAAGGTGATGGACTGTTGGTGGAGAGGGGAGACTGTTGTTAGAAAGTGATGGACTGTTGGTGGAGAGGGGAGACTGTTGTTAGAAGGTGATGGACTGTTGGTGGAGAGGGGAGACTGTAGGCAGAAGGTGATGGACTGTTGGTGGAGAGGGGAGACTGTTGTTAGAAGGTGATGGACTGATGGTGGAGAGGGGAGACTGTTGGCAGAAGGTGATGGACTGTTGGTGGAGAGGGGAATCTGTTGTTAGAAGGTGATGGACTGTTGGTGGAGAGGGGAGACTTTTGGCAGAAGGTGATGGACTGTTGGTGGAGAGGGGAGACTGTTGTTAGAAGGTGATGGACTGTTGGTGGAGAGGGGAGACTGTTGGCAGAAGGTGATGGACTGTTGGTGGAAAGGGGAGACTGTTGGCAGAAGGTGATGGACTGTTGGTGGAGAGGGGAGACTGTTGTTAGAAGATGATGGACTGTTGGTGGAGAGGGGAGACTGTTGTTAGAACGTGATGGACTGTTGGTGGAGGGGGGAGACTGTTGGCAGAAGGTGATGGACTGTTGGTGCAGAGGGGAGACTGTTGGCAGAAGGTGATGGACTGTTGGTGGAGAGTGGAGACTGTTGTTAGAAGGTGATGGACTGTTGGTGGAGAGGGGAGACTGTTGTTAGAAGGTGATGGACTGTTGGTGGAGAGGGGAGACTGTTGGCAGAAGGTGATGTACTGTTGGTGGAGAGGGGAGACTTTTTTTAGAAGGTGATGGACTGTTGGTGGAGAGGGGAGACTGTTGGCAGAATGTGATGGACTGTTGGTGGAGGGGGGAGACTGTTGTTAGAAGGTGATGGACTGTTGGTGGAGAGGGGAGACTGTTGGCAGGTGATGGACTGTTGGTGGAGAGGGGAGACTGTTGTTAGAAGGTGATGGACTGTTGGTGGAGGGGGGAGACTGTTGTTAGAAGGTGGACAGTTGGTGGAGAGGGGGACTGTTGGCAGAAGGTGATGGACTGTTGGTGGAGAGGCGAGACTGTTGGCAGAAGATGATGGACTGTTGGTGGAGGGGGGAGATTGTTGTTAGAAGGTGATGGACTGTTGGTGGAGAGGGGAGACTGTTGGCAGAATGTGATGGACTGTTGGTGGAGAGGGGAGACTGTTGTTAGAAGGTGATGGACTGTTGGTGGAGAGGGGAGACTGTTGTTAGAAGGTGATGGACTGTTGGTGGAGAGGGGAGACTGTTGTTAGAAGGTGATGGACTGTTGGTGGAGAGGGGAGACTGTTGGCAGAAGGTGATGGACTGTTGGTGGAGAGGGGAGACTGTTGTTAGAAGGTGATGGACTGATGGTGGAGAGGCGAGACTGTTGTTAGAAGGTGATGGACAGTTGGTGGAGAGGGGAGACTGTTGTTAGAAGGTGATGGACTGATGGTGGAGAGGGGAGACTGTTGTTAGAAGGTGATGGACTGTTGGTGGAGAGGGGAGACTGTTGTTAGAAGGTGATGGACTGTTGGTGGAGAGTGGAGACTGTTGTTAGAAGGTGATGGACTGTTGGTGGAGTGGGGAGACTGTTGTTAAAAGGTGATGGACTGTTGGTGGAGAGGGGAGACTGTAGGCAGAAGGTGATGGACTGTCGGTGGAGAGGGGAGACTGTTGTTAGAAGGTGATGGACTGATGGTGGAGAGGGGAGACTGTTGGCAGAAGGTGATGGACTGTTGGTGGAGAGGGGAGTCTGTTGTTAGAAGGTGATGGACTGTTCCTGGAGAGGGGAGACTTTTGGCAGAAGGTGATGGACTGTTGGTGGAGAGGGGAGACTGTTGTTAGAAGGTGATGGACTGTTGGTGGAGAGGGGAGACTGTTGTTAGAAGGTGATGGACTGTTGGTGGAGAGGGGAGACTGTTGGCAGAAGGTGATGGACTGTTGGTGGAGAGGGGAGACTGTTGTTAGAAGGTGATGGACTGTTGGTGGAGAGGGGAGACTGCTGGCAGAATGTGATGGACTGTTGGTGGAGAGGGGAGACTGTTGTTAGAAGGTGATGGACTGATGGTGGAGAGGGGAGACTGTTGGCAGAAGGTGATGGACTGTTGGTGGAGAGGGGAGTCTGTTGTTAGAAGGTGATGGACTGTTGGTGGAGAGGGGAGACTTTTGGCAGAAGGTGATGGACTGTTGGTGGAGAGGGGAGACTGTTGTTAGAAGGTTATGGACTGTTGGTGGAGAGTGGAGACTGTTGTTAGAAGCTGATGGACTTGGTGGAGAGGGGAGACTGTTGGCAGAAGGTGATGGACTTGGTGGAGAGGGGAGACTGTTGGCAGAAGGTGATGGACTGATGGTGGAGAGGGGAGACTGTTGGCAGAAGGTGATGGACTGTTGGTGGAGGGGGGAGACTGTTGGCAGAAGGTGATGGACTGTTGGTGGTGGGGGGAGACTGTTGTTAGAAGGTGATGGACTGTTGGTGGAGAGGGGAGACTGTTGTTAGAAGGTGATGGATTGATGGTGGAGAGGGGAGACTGTTGGCAGAAGGTGATGGACGGTGGAGAGGGGAGACTGTTGGCAGAAGGTGATGGACTTGGTGGAGAGGGGAGACTGTTGTTAGAAGGTGATGGACTGTTGGTGGAGAGGGGAGACTGTTGTTAGAAGGTGATGGACTGTTGGTGGAGGGGGGAGACTGTTGTTAGAAGGTGATGGACTGTTGGTGGAGAGGGGAGACTGTTGGCAGAAGGTTAGGTGTTCGTTGAGAAAAATAGATATTACAGAGTGTTTGAAACCTTGGTTTATCTCTCACTGCAGGAAACTTGTTCCCAAGTCCTGCAGCAGCGACGAGGAATTCCTGAAAGTCTACCGGGTTGAGCAGAAGCACCTGGAGTCTGTGCCCTGCCTCTCAGCCACTGTGGAGCCCAGCACCTGGGGCAACGTCAATGAGCTGGCCAAAGCCGTGAAGCAGAGCATCTTGCAGGAGCAGACAAAACTCGTCTGGATCGAGCAGAACTAAAGCTCATTAGCCAGCCGAGCCTCCGTCCATGATACGGCATGGAAGGACTGTGGCTCTGGTGGGGACAGATGTGGGAATCCAGCCCAGCAAGGTATCTCCTGTCCGATGCCCAATGACATTGAAGCCCAGTCACTCTCCTCTAGGCACAGGTCCAAACAGAAAGCAGAAAACTACAAGTTACCAACTGGTAGATCTATGCTGGTGGCCGCAGCAAGATGGCATCTGACACACTGATCTCAACCCTTCTCCACGAGGCCAGAGAAGCAGGACTGGGCAGCTGGATGAGGAGCGTGGAGTTGTAGAGGGTGAGTCAGTCACACCAGAAGGCAGCTGGTTAGGAAGGATTTGCAGGGCTGTGAGAGGATAGGAGAGCCAAACCAACTGGATTATTCTTCAATTGAGTCAGTATAGACTGAACAGGCTGAATAGCCTGACTATTCTCTAACACTGTGACCTTTTGTTTCTCCAGCTCCAATTTCCAGCCCCTTTCCCTTGAACTGCCGTCCCTTTTGTCCTTTTATGGAGTCTCTCCTTCCATTTAAGAAACGTATAGAGAATTGAAAGAGGGAGGGCTATGTTGGAGGGAAGGATTAGATTTATCTTCGAGTAGGTTGAAAGGTCGGCACAACATCTTGGGTTGAAGAGCCTGTACTTAGCTGTTCTGTGTTCTATATTCCTAACTAACACCTCCCCTTTCATTTGCTCCTCCCCCTCTCTTTATCGCATCTGCTGTTATTTTCTCTCTTAATGTTTACCCAGTTCCATTTAAATATCTTTGACCTTAAATATTCATTTTCAAAGTCAAAGTACTTTGACACAAGTACGCGTGTGCACAGTGAAAACGCACTCGCCGCAGGCAGCATTGAGAAGAAAGACATAAATTAAAAATAATTTATACACAGCTTTTACAGAAACAACACAATTAGAGCAAAAAGATTGTCCATTTTGATGCAAAGTAGTCAGAGTGTTGTCCAGCTGTAGTGACTAGTTAGTTCCAGAATGGTTAATGCATAGAACATAGTACAGAAATACAGGCCATTCAGCCCACACTGTTGTGCGGAGTTCTTAACCTACTCCAAGATCCACTTGACCCTTCTCTCCCATGTAGTCCTCGATTTATGTGCCTATGTAAGAGTCTCTTAATATATTTGCCTCTCCCACCACCCCTGGCAGCATACACCATTCTGTCTAAAAAATAGACTACCCCCCCTTACACTTTCCTCAAACACAGTAAAGTTATCACCCCTTGTATTAGCCATTTTCACCAGGGAAAGAGTCTCTTTGTCCACTCGATCTGAGCCCCTTATCGTCTTACATGCCTCTATCGTCACCCCTCATCCTCCTTTATTCCAAAGAGAAAAGCCCCTCGCTCACTCACCCTCTCCTCATCGAGAGAGGGGAAGTAGCTCCTTGTCTCACTCTCCACGGACCCTTTCCATTGAACGTGGCGTGTCATACGTAGGCGCCTTCTCCCAACCCACCCAGCACTTGGAGTGTTTTCTCCTTCTCTTTCCGATTTCCACCTTCTACAGCATCTTGCTTTGTGTTGAACTCTTAACAGTTTATTTTTCTTCGTTAAATAATATTTCGAAGTTACTGATAACTTTAGTTCAAAAGCAGTTTGGGATACTGATAAACAGGAGAGAGGAGCTGATAACGCTGGAAACACACAAACTCAGCTGGACAGAAGAGCGAACAGTCGACGTTTCAGGCCGAGACCCTTCGCCAGGACCGGAAATGAGGGGGAAAGAGAATAAAAAGGTGTGGGGAGGGGAAGGAGGCTAGATAGAAAGTGATAGGTGAAACCAGGGCTGGAGAAGAAGGAATAATAGTAGATGATAGGAAAAAGGGAAGGAGGAGGGGGCCTTGGAAGGAGTTACAGGCAGGCGAGGTGTAAAAGGTCAGAGTGAGGGGAGGGTACATTCCAGTGCTTCTCTAAATGCCTCCATCTTACTTGCCTACACCACTCTCTGTATAAATAACTTGAGCCACACATCTCCTTTAAACTTACTCCTCTCACCGTAAGCGCACCCTCTTCAATATTAGACATTTCAACCCTGGGTACAAGGTACCAGCTCTCTATTCTATCTCTGCCTCTCAAAATCTTATAAACTTCTCTCAGATCGCCCCTCAGCCTCCACGGCTCCGGAGAAAACAACACAGTATGTGCCCCGTCTAATCCGGGCGGCATCCTGGTAAACCTCTTCTGCCCCTTCTCCAAAGTCTCCACATCCTTCCTATCACGGGGCAACTAAAACTGAGTTCAATGCTCTAGACAGACCCAAAGCAATTTCTATGATGAGTGTAGATTTTTAGTGGAAAATGTCTGCATAAGTCTGTGAGAGGAAGACATGAACTGGAAGAAAGTTTTAAAGACAGGTTTTTTTAATATATTGTAAATACATCTTATTTTTGATTCTATTCAAATATTTATCAAATCTAATTATATTATCAGTGCTATTATTTGTTTGGTGGTTGTTCATTTTGTCCTGCGATGACAGGAAACCTGTGTGGCAGATTTCTAAAGTGGAAAGGCCATTGACTGGGGCAGTTCCACTCTCTCAAGCTCGGAAGCCCGGGTCCAGTGGTATGAGTGGTCGTCACAACTGGGGTCTTTCTTGGTTCCAGTGTGTCACCATGACTTCTGCCACTGCCCTTGTCTCTCCACGGAGCGTTGCGGAACCGTTTGATCCGTCAGAGCTGACTTCGCGTGCTCGGGCAGGCAGGGGTATGAGGCCACCGGCTACCCTCACCCGGTTTAACCCGCCATTTGAAGCAGTGTGCTGGGCTGCGGCTGCCATTGCGAACAAACAGCTACTTGGAGTCACAGGTGAGGGAAGAGCTGAATGAGCTGCCCTGGAATGGACACGACAGGCCCCTTCACCAGGGGTGCCACCCCTCTCTGGACACCCCATACTCATTAGTTGATTACCTACAGGGGTAAATGTAGTCATAGACTGACACAAGAGTAGATACTGCAAACTGGAACCATGAACAAACTGTCGGAGATATGCAAGGGGTCGAGCAGCATCTGTGTGGAGGAAAGGAATTACTGAGGTACCAGACCAAAACCCTGCAAAACGTCCACAAAACCATAAGACACGAGAGCAGAATGAGGCCATTTGGCCCATCGAGGTTGCTCCATCATGCAATCATGGCTGATTTATTATCCCTCTCAGCTCCATTCTCCTGCCTTCTCCCCGTAACCTTTTTCACCCTGATTAATCAGGAACCTATCAACCTCTACTTTAAATATACCCCAATGACTTTCCCTCCTCTCCCATCTGTGGCAATAAATTCAACAGATCACTACCCTATGGCTGAAGAAATTCCTCCTCATCCCTGTTCTAAAGGGCTGTCCCTCCATTCTGAGGTTGTGAATACCGGTCCTGGACTCACCCACTACAAGAAGCATCCTTTCCATGTCCGCTCTTTCCAGGCCTTTCAATATGTGATCGCTTTCAATGAGACTCC